>NC_044039.1:189588324-189943461 GCF_901765095.1 Microcaecilia unicolor | reverse complement strand
ACCCCCACATAGAGTCAAAGACATATCTAGTAGAGGAAAGGCGGTCTTAATGTCCTTTTACAAATCATTGTGAGGCCCGATTTGGAGTACTGTGTTCAGTTTTTAAGGCCATATCTCACTGTGGACATCAAGACTTAAAGCAGTTAGATGAAGGTGACAAAAATGAGATGGGGCTTGTGCCAAAGGACATATGTGAAGAGACTTGAAGACCTGAATATATTACCCTAGAGGAAAGAAGGGATGGGGGATATGATACAGATATTTAAATACTCTAAAGGTATTAATACGAAGGGGAAGCAGTACAAATAGATGTCATGGTTTCAGGTTGCAGGGTGATAGACTTTGGAGCAACATCAGTAAATACTTTTTCACAACAAGGGTGGTGGATGCCTGGAATGCCTTTCCAGGGGAGGTAGAGTGAAGACAAAAACGGTGACAGAATTCAAGAATGTATGGGATAAATACTGAACCCGGATATTCAATGTTGGGCCATTTCCGGTGACTGGCATTGAATATCTGGTTTATTTTTGGCGGTTCCAACTTAACCGGCAAAGCTGATATTCAGTGCTGGATGGTTACGTTTGAACCGGCCAAAGATATTCCAGGTATTCAAATGACCAAACATGGCCTCCAAACGCATGCTGAAAATCAGCAGATAGCCAGTTATATTGCAGTTATATTTGAGCTGCTAACCTCAAATTTTCAGCGGGTTAAGGCCGGCCATGTCCCGCTGAAAATTCTCAGATAGCAGGCTACGTACCAAATGGCCATTACCATTTGGTACTTAGCCATTCCTGGCTGGTACCATTTGCCATTCCTGGCTGGTTAAATGGTTTTGAATATTTGGGGACAGAGTCAGAGCGGTGGGCCACTTGCAGTAGAGGGAAGGGACCAGACTTGCGGCAGAGCAGCCTAAAGGGAGCTACTGCTGCTGCCTTCTTTTGAAAAACAAGAAAAGAATAGAAAAGGTAATTTTGGGGAAGAGGGTTGGAGAGAGAAGGGAAGGTGGGTCGGCGGAGGAGCTGGGGTGGTAGCTCTTTTTCTGCCACCTGGCTACCACCTTATCACACTGTTTTTGCCACCTGGAGATCCTCAGACACTATCATCCCAAGGTCCCTCTCCTGATCCATTCACATTGGTCTCTCACCCCTTAGAGCATACTGTTCTTTTGGATTTCTGCACCCCAAGTGCAGGAAACAAAACAACCGCTTGTTGGATTGCAGGGCACCTAGAGTGATCCACATTGATTCCTTCTCATTTTGGTAATCCAATCCCAGGTGTTGACAGTTTTAAGTATTTAGGCAAGATAAGAGATTATAGATGACCAAATATCCTCTTTAATCAAGAAAGGTTTTGGCACTTTGTGACAAATTAGGTCCGTGAAATATTTGCAAGATGAAAAAGCTTTGCATACACTTATACATGTGTTATTTATATTCAGATTAGATTATGGAAATGTTTTTTTAATGCAGGCATTTTAAGTAATAACTTAAAGCATTTGCAATCCTTACAAATACAGCACTTAGGGGCCGATATTCAGACCACGGGAACTAGCCTTCAATTTATTTATTTATTTTTTTCATTTTCACCTTACTGCAAACATATCAGGATAGTATTTCTCAGGGCTACCTGAAGCAACCGTACCGGAGTTCCTCCACAGATCCTTATTATTCCTTACAGCACACTAGAGAGATAAAAGCGGGCGTCTTTCCTCTCCTGCTCCCTGTTTCCTCCCAGACTTAGGGACAAAAGTGTTGAGGTATTCCAGGGGTGTTGTTCAAGTTTAGCCAGACAGCACGGAATGTAGGGATGTGCACTCATTTGAAAGGACTTGGCAAATCTTGCATTTCTCCTGTTTGGACCCATTCGGATTCTTCACGTAACAGTGCACCCCCTCCCAACATTGCCTCTGAAATGATAAACAAACAAATGAAGAAAGAAATCAACAAAATTTCAAATGAACCACACAGGAAACTAAACAAACCAAACATTTTTCAGCTGCATAGCTTTCCTCCAGCTAAATTACCAGACAATTCTGGACGCTGGGCAGGGGTTGCCCTAAAGTTAATGGTGTCTGGTTGACATCAGTACATCTGGTCAATGTCGCCAATCACAGACGCACTGGAAATTGACCTTCCAGATTAACAAAGGGTGCTAATTCCACAGAAAGAGCTAGAGAAATAAACAGTATGAACGAGAAGATACTGTCTAGAATTTGAGAAATGTCCAGCCTTGAGGAGAACATCCTTGTTTTCATTTCCTGGTTTTGCAGCATTTTTAGAAGTTTCTCAGGATGGCCAAAGAGGAGGTGAAACTCCAGGATGGACTTCCATGTTCCTTTTCTTACCTGAGGCCAGGCAGCCGCTTCAGACTCAGCTTTCTAGAATCCCTCGCTGTGTTTGCATGGCTGATTATATCTTTCTGTTTTAGAATTGCAGTACGAGGTTACATCAGTTCTAGGTTTCCCTCCCTCTTGCACTTGGGCAATGAAATAGTACAAATGTCATTAGAAAATCAATTCTGTTTCCAGCAAATTGTCTGTCTGGTGGGCTGGTTATCAGGTCAAATCCTCATTGTTCTTAAAGTTGCACCAGTTCTGATTGTTGGTGCAGCCCAGGAGAAATTACCCATTTCTGCAGATGCTACAGTGGTTTTAATTAAATTTAATTTGGCCCTTTTAGATCTGAAGCAGTTTGAAGCCTCTGTTTGGCACTGTGTGCTGTAATTTTCTTTTCATTAATGGAAATATGGGTGATTTTTTTTTTTTTGGTCTTCCAGAGAAGTGATTTGCAGAGACGTCACAAGAATGGCTGAGAACGAGAGACGGAGAACTAAAGGAGTATTCGAACCAAGGTCTGGGGAGACCAGCCCTGGAGATAATGTGACCACTATGAAGACAATAGCCCAGCGCTGAAAGACCAGTTCAGAAAGAAGGAGAAGACAATATGAGAAGGAGTTTAAGAGAGCGATTTTCTTCTTTCAATAAGTAATAGAAACTCACGAGCGGAGAAAGAAGTGGAAGGCCAGAGTGCTTCAGACAAGACAAGCTTGAAGACAGCTGAGTGCGAACCAGCAGGAACTGAAGAGATCATAAGAAAAAGACCATTGTCAGGTAGGTAGTGAAAATAGTTTGTTAGAATTGCAAAATATTTTTCCCAACTGCTTACCGTAAATAAAGGCTTCCCAATTTGTGGGTTGTGACCCCAATCCCGCACTTGGGGCTGTGTGACCTGAGCAGGTGCTTCATAGGATGCCATTAGTCTGCACTACTACTACTATTTGACATTTCTAAAGCGCTACTAGGGTTACGCAGCGCTGTACAATTTAACATAGAAGGACAGTCCCTGCTCAAAGGAGCTTACAATCTAAAGGACAAATGTACAGTCAGTCAAATAGGGCAGTCTAGATTTCCTGAAAGGTATAAAGGTTAGGTGCCGAAAGCAACATTGAAGAGGTGGGCTTTGAGCAAGGATTTGAAGATGGGTAGGGAGGGGGCTTGGCGTAAGGGCTCAGGAAGTTTATTCCAAGCATAGAGGCGAGGCAGAATGAGCGGAGCCAGGAGTTGGCGGGGTGGAGAAGGGTACTGAGAGGAGGGATTTGTCCTGTGAGCGGAGGTTACGGGCGGGTACGTAAGGGGAAATGAGGGTAGAGAGGTAATGAGGGGCTGCAGACTGAGTGCATTTGTAGGTAAGAAGGAGAAGCTTGAACTGCCCGGGGTTCATCATGGCCAAAGAAAGATTAGTGAACACTGGCGTAAAGGATAGTGCAGGTATGAGAAACATTTCCTTGAGCATGAGTGAGATGTTCTATTTATGTGTGTTCTAGAACAGCTGAATTTACAGGCGTCTTTACAAGAAGGCACCAAACTTTTAATGTGGGAGTTTCCCCAATCTTAAACCCAGATTTTCTGTAGCAATATTTAGGGCTTCTTAAATAATTGGTTTTTGCTAATTGTTTCCTTGTTAACAGTTATAGGCCTCAGTGTCTAAACTTATACTCAAAATTTTACCAAACTCTAAGTTTAGGAGCATAAAAGTGGGCAGGGAAAATAAAGGCTGTGTGCAGTTTAGCACTGTTTTTTTAACACTAGATTCATAAATCTGGATCATAAATCTAGACAAATGAATGGCAAGGCCTACTTTATAGTTAATGCAATTAGAACCCAGTGTGACAATCACTTCAAATCTCCTTAACTCCAAAAATTGTTTTGGGGGGACCATCAGAAGGGCAAAATTACCAGTGCATCTTGTTAAGCATCAGAGTATATCAGACACCATAAATTGTCATTGATCCGATTTTTAAGTGTCCATATCGGTGTTTAAATAAAATCATAATCTTTACCCAAACATGTTGTTATTTTATTTTCAGAATCCAAAACTTCAAATTCCAAAAAAATCTTTACAAAAGAGAATTAAAAGGGGAAAGGAAAAGGAAATGGGACTTGATATACCGCCTTTCTGTGGTATTTTGCAACTACATTACTACTACTACTACTACTATTTAGCATTTCTATAGCACTACAAGGGCGTACGCAAGCGCTGCACAAACAAGTAGAAGAAATACAGTCCCCTGCTCAAAGAGCTTACATCTAATAGAACAAAAGAATAAGCAAGCAAATCAAATCATTAAGTGTACAGGAAAGAGGAGAAGAGGGTAGGTGGAGGCGAGTTTCAAAGCGCATTCAAAGTGGTTACATATTCAGGTACGTATTTGTACCAGGGGCAAGGGAGGGTTAAGTGACTTGCCCACAGTCCAAGGAGCTGCAGTGGTCAGGATTAACTGCCGACATAAAATCATTTTTGCCTGTTCTGCATTAGAGAAGATAGTCACTGCAACTACAGGGACAGTGAACAAAATGGCTGCCGTAACTTATCCGGGAAGTTGTCTGAATATCGTTGGTACCCAAATAAGTGCTGGTAGCCACTTTTATATTCAGCACTGATATCCAGGTACTGTCCAGATACGAAATATCCAGACATAAAAAACCCACAGCAGCCAAGGTTTAAAAAAAAAACCCACAGAGTACAAGCTGAATATTACCCCTATGAAAGTATATAAATAGAAACATTATTATTATTATGAAGCAGGCCTACAGGTGCAGGAAAAAACATTAATTTAGCATGAAATCTCTACTATACTTTTACAATGACTGATAGATTTATAAGAAGCTGTCCCCTGGATTATATATATATATATATATATATAATCCAGGGAATAGCTTCATTATAAATCTATTACCTTAATTTCTGCACGGAAATCGAAGTGTATTCTATAACAATGCCTGTAACCTAGGGCCTTGTTTACTAAGCAATGCTAGCATTTTTATCGTGCATTAAACACTAGAGTCACTCAGATGCTCCTATGGTCAACTTAGGGCTTCGTGCGTGCTGATCATTAGCGTGCACTAAAATCGCTAACGCGCCCTTAGTGCTGCTTAGTAACAGGGCCCTTAACTGGTTAACTAGCTAATCACGCTCTTAATTGGATGTTAACAAGCAATGATCAGCACTAATTGGCATTAATTAAGACTTACACCGCACGACTCACTAAGTGTATTCTGTAATGTGGGTGCCTGAATTTTAAGTCGCATAGTTGAAAAGGGGGCATGGCCATGGGCGGGCACGGGCGTTTCTAAATCTAGGCATATTGATATAGAATACACCCGCTCTGCGCGTAATTTAGGCATCAGGATTTATGCTAAGTAAACATGGCATAAATGGCCATGACTACATATGGTCGCATGGAGAGGCGCTTGGCGTTATTCTCTATACCGCGCAGAAATTTAAGCCTATTCTGTAAAATTTAGGCATACTTTGCAGAATACGCCTAGGCGTATTAGTTTCTGTGTGGAATTTTCAGGCGCTATATTGAATCCAGCCCTATATTTCTACCATTATGCCTTATCTGAATTGTCTGTTGTAAATAAGTTTAAAAAATAAATAGCTTCAGTAGGATCATATTTACTGGCTGTAAATAATTGAAAACATTTTTACACATTTTTTGTAGTAATGCAAATACATGAGCTTATTCACATAACAAAATTCAGGAGGCATTTTCAAGCATAAAGCTATTGGAAGATGAACTTCTAGCTGAAAGCAATTCAAAGAAATATGAACGCGACGATACAGGGTATTACAGAAAAGCCAAAGACGTGAACATGCTCTACGATTGCCTTTTTGGCAAAATGAAATCAATTATAGAAGATGCGCTGGGCGAGGCAACTTGTGATGGTCAATTAATAGCTTCTGTGGTGGAGGTGATTAAGGAGGAAGAAATAGCTCACAACGTTCCCGAGAGGGGAGCAGCCACTTCAGAATCAAACGGTCTTCTTGGTATGCCCAAGAAATGGAAAGCACTTTGGAGACAATCCGTCATCAAGAGCATTACAAAGAGAATTCATTCTGTTCCCATCCAACTGAAAGAAGAAAACAAATCCTGGCTGGCTACACACTTACATGACCTTAAAGCAAATGTGAGCCAAGATCTGTCGAAAATCAAGCATTCTGTGAAAAACTATTACCCAGAGGACTATAATGTATGTGACCTTTACGTGGAAAACTATCACAGTGCTATTTCCTCTCATTGCAAGAAAACATCATAAACAAGAGCGTAGATTTTGAAGAACTTTATGACCTGCTTGACTGGGTTATCAACACATACTTCGGGTGAGTTGTTATTCAGAAATGAAGGAACTGTGAGGCTTTGGGGGCTGGGACTTACAGAGTGGCAGATATCTCTCTGAAATGTAGTTGTCTTTTGGCTAATTAATTTGTCACGATTTCTAAGCCTTGCCTTTGGTCCTTCTCTGGTGACTAATTTGACATAATGCTTCTGACAGGGATAGTAGAACATCTTTTTTGTTGGGGGGCCCCAACCTCCACCCCCAATCCTGCCTCTAACCCCACCCCTAGCACGGCCCCCATGATAATAGCAAGATACACCATCAACAAAGAAAAAATACATCTTCATTCAACCTCACACTTCCATTCATCACTGATCTCACATTCCCCACTAGCTCTCTCTTACCTCTCCACCCCTCCATTCTCCCTCCATGCCCAGTATCCCCCTGTCTCCTCCCCAGGTCCAGCACCCCATCTTTCTCTGCCCTCCTCCATCCAGTTACATCTGGTATTTCCTCTTCGTGTCCCTAGTGCTCCCCATAGACATCCCAAGTCACACTACCCCAAATTCTGTATAGGTTTCCCAAAGTTTGGCACACAATTTTGGTGTTCCACGCCTAAAGTAATTATCTAAATTGGTGATGACAATCATTAATTGGCCTTAACAAACACTAATTGGCACCAATTACTGATTATACATGGATCTGTGATCTGCCCCTATTCTGTAATCTGCACACCCAATTCATCTCACACGCAACTTCACAGAGGGTGTGGCCAAGGGAGGGGCAAGAGCAAATCAAGAGCATTCCCAAGATTTAGATGTAGAGTTATAGAGGGGCTGATATTCAGACCATGGGAGGCAGCTTGTTTACTCCTGGCAGTTGGCAGTGAGGCCATATTCAATGCAGGGCTGTTTCCAGTGACCGGCATTGAATATCTGGTTTATGTTTGGCCAGTTTAAACTTAACCGGCCAAGCCAATATTTAGCTGGCTGGAGGAGGAGGAAGAGGAGGAGGATGGGGGGCAGGGTAGAGGGAGGGGGGAGGGGTCCTGAGACCAGAGGGGTGGGGGTGGGGCACTTTGGAGACAATCCGTGGGGCAAACACTCACTCATTCACTCACTGTCTCTCACATACACTCTCTCTGACACACTCTGTCTATCACACTCTCTCTGTCACACACACAGTCACTCTGTCTCTCACACAAACACACACACACACACTCTGTCTCTGACTCTCTCTCATTCTCTCTCTAACACACACACTCCCTCTCAAACATACACACTCCGAGGAAAACCTTGCTAGCGCCCGTTTCATTCGGTTCAGAAACGGGCTTTTTTACTAGTATTCTATAAACCAGTGGCTTAGCTACGTGGGGCCATGGGGGCCTGGGCCCCTGTAGATTTGGCCCTGGACCCCCCTGCCAATGACCCCCTCAACCCCCCCTCCTGCCGCCAACCCTCCCCCGCTGTCGCCTACCTTTGCTGGCGGGGGACCCCAACCCCTGGCAGCCGAGGTCCTCTTCTTCCAGCGCAAGGCTTCGTTCTGTTTCTGTAAGTCTGACGTCATGAACGTACAACGTGCAGGACGTCAGACTCACAGAAACAGAACGAAGCCTTGCAGATCAGCCAGCAACGCGGCCGCTGGCTGATCTGCAAGGCTTCGTTCTGTTTCTGCGAGTCTGACGTCGTGCAGGACGACAGACTCACAGAAACAGAAAAAAGCTTTGCGCCGGAAGAAGAGGACCTCGGCTGGCGGGGGGGTTGGGGTCCCCGCCAGCAAAGGTAGGCGACGGCGGGGGAGGGTTGGCGGTGGGAGGGGGGTTGAGAGGGTCGTTGGTAGGGGAGGGATCAAAGTTGGTGGTGGCGGCGGCAATGGTGGGGGGGGCGGTAATGGCCGGGGAGGGGGGCTAAAATGTGTCTCCTCACCTCGGGCTCTGAACCCCCCTCCTGCCGAAGTCTGGCTATGCCCCTGCTATAAACCACATCTTAATCTAGGCGCAATTTATAGCATACGCCTAGGCAGAAATATTTTCGGCGCTGATTTTTCAGGCGTCATGTATAGAATGTAGTCCTGATTGACTGAATGTGCCCTAATCTGCACTAAAAATTCCCTGTGAAATTAACTGGGAAAAAACCCCCTGAAAATTGGGAAAATTTTGTGAAAAACAAACCAAAGTTTTCTTGCTTGTGTACATCCCTATTTTACATTATACCACACTATTGCCGTTACTATGCTTTCAATTTAAAGGGCTGTCGACTTTAAAGCAGGAACTCACATCAAAAGAACAAAACAGATGTTCCAGCAAACAAGACTTCTTTGCACTTCAATACAATAATGTAGCTTGTTAAACATTCAACAAATAGTTTTTAGTGGACCATCAGTTCCAGTGTGTGTTCTCTTGAGTAGCAAGACTCATTAAAGACATCACCATATCGTCATCGGTCCATTTTTTATAATAGAAAAAGTTACTTAGCTTTTAGCTTTCAGCTTGAGACACATGGACCCACTGCCAACATGGCCAAGTTTCACAAGCTTCATCAGGGAAGCGTCTGTTTCAAGTCTCCTTCTCTACCTCTCAACCTCTCCTCTCTGTAGTGTCCATTCATTTCTCCCCTTCATTCCCTCACCCTACTCTTCAGCACCTCTCATCCCCCCCCCTACAGTGTCCATCATTTCTCTCCTTCCCTCAGTCCCCAGCCTTACTGGTGGCCAACATTTCTCTTCTTCCCCACCTCTAAACCACCCCCCATGGTGCCTATCATTTCTCTACTTCCTTCTCTCCCCACCACCTCTTCAGCATCTTTCTCCTTTCCCTCCTCCCCTCGTGGTGTCCTGCATTTCTCTCCTTCTTTCCCTCCCCCTCCCACATCTCTTCAGCATCTCTCTCCTTCTCTCCCCTCCCCCCATAGTGTCCAGCATTTCTCTCCTTCTTTCCCTCCTCCTCCCACATCTCTTCAGCATCTCTCTCCTTCTCTCCCTTCCCCCCATAGTGTCCAGCATTTCTCTCCTTCTTTCCCTCCTCCTCCCACACCTCTTCAGCATATCTCTCCTCTCCCCCTCCCCCCATAGTGTCCAGCATTTCTCTCCTTCCTTCTCTCCCACACTTTTTCAGCATCTCTCTCCTCTCCCCTCATGGTGTCCAACATTTCTTTCCTTCCTTCCTTCCCTTTCCCACACCTCTTCATCAACTCTCTTCTTCTTTCCTTCCATGGTGTCCAACATGTCTCTCCTTCCTTCCCTCTCTCTTCCCCACTCTTCAGCATGTCTCTCCTTCCCTCTCCCCCCTATAGTGTCCAGCATTTCTCTTCTTCCTATGTTCTCTCCTTCTATGTTCACCTCGTCAGCATCTCTCTTCTTCTCTCTCCCTCTCCCATGATGTCCAGTGACAACCTTTTTCTCCTTCCTTCTCGCACCATGGTGTCCAGCGTTTCTCTCCTTCATCCCTCTTCCCTTCCCCTACACCCCCCCTGTGACCTCCAGCATCTGTCTTCTTCCTCCCTCTACCCACTAACACCCTTCATTTTCTGAGTTCCTTACCTCCCTCCACTGGGGTCGCAATGCTGCAAAAGCATTGCTGCTGGTTGGTGCAAGACCTCAAGCATCTGCACAGGCTCATGGCCTGCCAGCTTCCACCCTTCCAAACTTCCTGTTTCAAAAGGGGTGGAAGCTAGCATTCTTTGAGCCTGTGCAGATGCTCAAAGTCCTGTGCCAGCCAGCCGCAGTGCTTCTGCAGCATCACCACCCCAGTGGAGGGAGGAAAGAAACTCAGCAGTTGGTGGGGGGAGGGGGAGAAAAGGAGGAAGAATGATGCTGGCGACCATGAGTGGGAGAATAGAAATGCTGGACACCATGGGGGAAGGAAATGAACACCTCGCTGGGAAAGAAATTTTGGGGGTGCCATGGCCCCCTGTTTCCGATGCCTATGGCTGTTTACCATTGCAAATAGCTACTTACATGGGTAAAAAGGTCTCTTTAAAAATTGCTCCCTTGTAGACATCTGAAAGTGCATGCATTGTTGCACAATGCATATATATGCATTTTTGTGGCAGCATTCCAAAGGACAAAATTAGGCAGGCAGAGGAAACAATGCACATAGGGGATCTGTTACTATAGTGTGGTAACTTTTTGCACTTACTGCAGCTTAAGTGCAGCTGCGCTGTTGGTAGTTCTGACATCTAGCATGTGGTACAGACCCATGGGGGGGGGGGGGGGCGGAGCACACATAAAAAAGAGAAATTGTAGCCATGGTGGCCCTCCTCCACCTCTTACAAAGCCATCCTTGTCCAATACCCACCCATCTCTGATTCCCTCATGATCTCAGGCCAATTCCACTCGATCTTGTCTCACACATGCGATCTTCCCTGATCCACCGACACACATCCGATCCTCCCATAAAGGTACCCTGAAGCACCAATTCCACTCTCATGCAGAAACCCACCCCATCCAAAAACCCTGCCTCTGAAAAGAACCAAGACCACCCTTCCCTGCCGCTTAGTGGTAGTGCCATTCGACTACTGCTAGTGGGTCGTGGTGGCCATGTGGGAGCCCAGCCAAGGCCTAGGTGGGAGCAGAGTGAGAGCGCTCCTGCCCAACTACCACTGACCACCATGGAGAGCCCTGGGTATCTCCTGGAAGAGGGGGGTTAGGGTGGCAAGGGAAGCGTAGCCTCAAGGGGAGGATGTTTTTTTCAGGGGTGGTGTTTTTGATGGGACAGGGTTTCCGCACAGGGGTAGGATTAGAGCTTCAGGATGCCTTCATGGGGGGATCAGATGTGTAGGGGTAGATTGGTGGTGGGAAATCAGATGGGTGGGAAGTAGAGGATTGGAGCTTCCAGAGGAGGGATTGGAGCAAGGGGGTGTGGAGGGATGGAGTGTTGACCTGGGGGGGGGGGGGGTGAGATTTAGGGTATATTGATGCGGGGCATAAGATGTACGGAGGGGAGCACCATCGCAGATCTAATTTTTACAGCAGCCTCACAACCACACATGGTAATCCAGCTGCACTTAGTTCTTCCTCTTGCACTTAGTGGATTCTGACAGCCAGGTAGTAAAGCAATAACATGCCCTTCATATAAAAGATATTTTTCTCTCTGAAAATCTTTGCATTTGATTGGGTTTTTTTTTTATTTTGGCTTTCGTCATTAAGTTGTTCTGCCTGCTTTGTGGAAATTCTCCTCTTCAAGGCTGCCTCTGCTGTAACTACTCCTCCACTCTCACAGCTTATGTCTCTAATTGCTCTCCCACTGTTCCCTTTTACACTGGTTCCCCTCCGCCCCCTCCTTCTATTGTTCTCATTTCTTGTGGGCCTCCAAAACAGCTCAGGTGGGAACGGGGGAGGGGAGCTGAGGAAGAGAGGCATGGGGTCCGTCTATTGTAAAGGAATGATTCATGAAAAGTATTTTATGGGGGTGCTAATGGCCCCTGTCCTGAAACAGATATTTAACTATGTCAAAGAGGCTGGTGGCCTTGTATAGGCTGACCAAGAGGCCACTTCATGTTGCTGTCCAGGTTAACAGGGAAGTTTTCTTCATGTGAAGGAATGTGCCAAAGGCAGCCGGGATGAATATGCAATTCAGAATTGGGCCTTGACAAATAGATTAAAGTTAAATGCTCAAAAACCAAAAATGTTGTGGTTTAAGAATCAGGGTGTTGATACCCCTTCTTGGATAACATTGACAAGATTTTTGTGGTAGAATCTGAAGCTAGATTGATAGGGGGTGTTCCTTGATTCCTCATTATCTTTGTCTTTTCATATTAATTGGTTTTGGAAAAGAACTTTGTTTAAAATGAGGCAGTTAGATTAGTTAGCTTTTGCATTGTTGGTCCAAATGTTAATCCTGCTGCATTTAGATAATTGTAATGTTTTATTTTTTTTGGTGTTACGAAAAAATACCAGGGGAAATTGCAGCTAATACAGAACACAGCAGTGAAACTGATTTTTAAACTTAGTGTTACATCATGCCTCATCAAATTGCACTGGCTTTTTACAGCTGAAAGAATTAAGTTTAAACCTGCTTGGTGTTTTTTTTCCAGATTTTATATGGTTCTACATCGGAATTGCTGATTAATATTGTATCATTACTTATTGGCCAATCTGATCAGTTGCGAGAACAATTGGTTTTAGCTCCGCCTTTTTATGAGAGTTCAGTTTCAGAAGATATTTAATTCTATATTTTCTGTTTTAGGAGTTTCCTTGTGGAATTCATTATCTCTTGTTATTAGCTAGAATAACAATTATCTTAGTCTTAGAAAGAAGTTAAAAACTTTTTTTTGTTTCCAAAGAGTGATATATGATGGTTTTTAACTGTTCAATGAATAGTTTATTTGTTGTTTTATTATATACTAGTAAGAAATGCCCGTTTCTGGAAAAAATGAAACGGGCGCTAGCAGGGTAATCCCCCCCCCCCGCCGTCCTCCCTCCCGAGTTGCAGACACCCCCTCCGTTCCGAGTTGTACACCTCTCCTCTTCCTCCGTTCGTCCCTCAGTGACGTGGTTGCGAGGGCCGCCCCGCCCTCAACGTCATCGCGTTTTGACGCGAGGGCCGCCCTGCCCTCAACATCATTGCGTTTTGACGCGAGGGCGGAGCTACAGTGACTGGAGCCTGCAGGCCAAACCGGATATCTTGGGCGCCTCAAGTTTCCGGCTTGAGGCTTCAAAGTGCCTTTTATATATATAGATATTGTAAACCACTACTACTACTTATCATTTCTATAGCGCTCCTAGACATGTCCGGGGCATCCGGCAGGTTTTGCCCGCCTGCCTGTTTGTCTGGATTTCTGGACAAAAGGGCGGTCAGGTGAGCAGTGCCGTGGGTCTGCCCTCCCCTTAGTTACTATCTGCCCTGGTGGTCTAGTGACCTCTCTGGGGCAGGAAAGAGCCCCCTCTTTCCTGCCTGGAGCGCTGCCTGCCCTTGCCCTGCATCCTTCTCAGTCTCGGCTCGGGATTCAAAATGGCCGCCGAGAATTGAAGCGGCCTCGCGAGACTTGAACTCTTGGTGGCCATTTTGAATCCCGAGCCGAGACCGAGAAGGATGCAGGGCAAGGCAGCGCTCCAGGCAGGAAAGAGGGGGCTCTTTCCTGCCCCGAAGAGGTCACTAGACCACCGGGGCAGTAGATAGTAAATAAGGGGAGGGGAGGGGAATATGTGACAAGGGGGAGGGGAGGTGATGGGGGGGCAGGGGTGGGGAATATGTGACCCGGGGGAGGGGAATATGTGACAGGGGGCGGGGTGAGAGCGAGAAAGGGCGGGGCGAGGATCCGAAAGGGATGTGGTGTGGGTGGGGCAGGGGACATGGTGTGGGCGGGGCGGGGGGGGCGTGACATGTGTCCTCTTTTTCAGAGGACAAAATATGGTAACCCTATCCAGGAGTAAGTGCTAATATTCAGCCAAGATAGCCGGCTATCTCACGCTGAATATTAGCCAGTTAAATGGCACTGAATATCAGTCGGCTAGTGCCTAGGTATCATTGTAAAACAGGCTCATTCCATGTACCCTCAGGTGTCAAAGTAAAAGTGCCCAGTTATAGAATTGACTGCTATTGTAACTGCATGCTTTACTTGAAAACAAGACTCCTTTTCTCTGCCTCATTACTGTATCTTTACAGTGAAGATTTTATGGGAAATCCAGCTCTGAAGCCAGAAGTCAACATTGAAAGTCTGCCTCCTTTGTTAGAACCTCATGTTCTCGAGAAATTAAAAGCTGACTACAGAAAGTCATTAATGGTAAGTCATTCAGTGATTCTATTCTCAGTAAGAAACATGACCTTGTATCACCCACATCGCTCTTCACATTGCACTAGTATAGGAGTTTTCATCCTTTTTGAAAAAGTCTACCTCTTTTGTCTCAAATTTTCAGGTAATGTGCTCCTAATGTCTCAGAGTTTTTTCATCCTAAGGCGTAGAAATCTTTCCTGTCCTCTTTTTTTTACCTTTCATTGTTTTGATTTTCTTCTTTATCGTTTATCATTTAACTTTTAATTGTTTACTATGTAGTCACTTATTGCATAGAAATACAGAACAGTTTACAAATCTAAAATTGTACAATAACACACAAATTAATTTGAACTAGGAAATCCATTATACGATAGGACAGAACAGACAAAACTTTCATACATCTCTCCTTCCCCTCCCAACTCTCATTGTGCTCCTCTCCAGTTCAGTTTATCTGCTGTTCAATATCCCATTTCTTCTTCCTATCTCACCTGTCTTCCATCTTCATCTCAAATCCTTCTGCCTCCCCTCTCAGGGCCAGATGCACTAAACTTAACGAGCCCTTAACAAGCCATTAACGAGCAAGTAGTAAACCCTGGCATGCACTAAACACTTTTTTTCCCCCGATGACGGTAGCAGCTAACGAAAACGGAATGCAGATGAGTAAATCATGTAGAAACCCTATTGTAATGAGATGCACTAATGTTTTCCGATTGCCTTAACGCTTGAAAACGCTTGAAAATCTAACGAGAGGTCTGTACCTCTCGTTGGGGCTGCGCGGGATTTCAGTCTCTATTAGAGGTGTTCGTGCTATGCTTTTTCATTTTATTTTGCTTTTCTTTACACTTTCTTTTATTTGTTTCATTCTATTTTTTTTTTTTTAAATGAAGAAAAATAACACTAAAACAAATTTTAAAAAATCAGGCTGCACCATATTCTTATATGGCAGAATCTGCCATCCAGAATGCACTGTATGAGGAAATGACACCAGACTCAGTTTGGCCAGCGCCATTTTGAAAATAGAAACAGCAGGATAGAACTGGCAGGAGATTGCCCCTGCTCAAGGGAACAATCATGAACTGCAGATGGAGTAGGTAGTTGGGTGAGAGGTCATCGGGGCTTCGAGGAGGGGGCCGCTGAAATCCACAGGAGTGGCCAGGATGTTTTAAGAATGGTGGCCACAAAGAAATGAAAAACAAATAACCTTTTGTTTTTTTTTTTTTTGTTTTTTTTTATTTTGTTTCAGAATTAATTAAAATACAATATGTAGTTGACAGTCCCTAATTCATTTAAAATATCAGGGTCAAAGGCTTTACTGGATGATTAAGAATTTGCCAAAGTATTATCTTCACAGCAGTGGCGTACCAAGGTGGGGGAGGTCCGCCCCGGGTGCACACCGCTGGGGGGTGCCGCGGCGCGTGCCTGCTCCTCCGAGTTCGCTAAACTTCGTTCGTTTGCTGCAGCTCTCTCTGCCCCGGAACAGGTTACTTCCTGTTCCGGGGCAGAGGGAGCTGCAGCGAACAAAGTTTAGCGAACTCGGAGGAGCAGGCGCGCACCGCAGCACCCCCCCCCCCCCCAGCGGCGTGCACCCGGGGGGAGGGGTGTCATTTCGCCGGAGGGGGGGGGGGTGTCATCTAGCGGGGGGGGGGGGGCGCATCGGGTGCCATCCAGGCTAGGAACGCCACTGCTTCACAGCAAAAATAGATGACAGAAATATTTAGAAAAACAGGGAAAGCCTCTTTTCCTCTTTCCCTATCATGGGTTTCCTTCTTTCAGCCTCCAAGCCAGGATTTTTCCTACTGCAGATATCACAAGTCCTCTTCACTCCAGACTCACAGACAGAAACTTATTTCTCCAACCTTGGGAGTAGCCTAGTGTACCAGACTTTGATCCTGGGGAACTGGGTTCACTTCCCACTGTAGTTCCTTGTGACTCTGGGCAAGTCACTTAACCCTCGATTGCCCCAGGTTCAAAATAAATGCCTGTATATAATATGTAAACTGCTTTGAATGTAACCACAAAATTGTGGTTTATCAAGTCCCATTCCCTTCCCCTTCAGAACACTCCAAGGTCTCCCCTCTCACATTCAGTAATACTCTCTTATATAATATGCAAGACATTGCATGGCATCTCTACCCTTCAAACTACCTCCTCTTACTTGAGCCTCAGGGCAGGGGCATAGCTGGGTGGGGCCATGGGGGCATGGACCCCCACAGATTAAGCCCTGGCCCCCTCTACATTTGACCCCTGACAATGACGACCCTCCCCCGTCGCCGCCAGGTACCCTTGCTGGTGGGGGTCCCTAACCACCGCCAGCCGAAGAGTCATCTTCAGTGCCGGTTGACTCCGGCGCCTTCGCGCTGATGATCTCTTTCTGACTCCTTATGTCCTACGTGCACATCCCATACAGTGGTGGAAATAAGTATTTGATCCCTTGCTGATTTTGTAAGTTTGCCCACTGACAAAGACATGAGCAGCCCATAATTGAAGGGTAGGTTATTGGTAACAGTGAGAGATAGCACATCACAAATTAAATCCGGAAAATCACATTGTGGAAAGTATATGAATTTATTTGCATTCTGCAGAGGGAAATAAGTATTTGATCCCCCACCAACCAGTAAGAGATCTGGCCCCTACTGACCAGGTAGATGCTCCAAATCAACTCGTTACCTGCATGACAGACAGCTGTCGGCAATGGTCACCTGTATGAAAGACACCTGTCCACAGACTCAGTGAATCAGTCAGACTCTAACCTCTACAAAATGGCCAAGAGCAAGGAGCTGTCTAAGGATGTCAGGGACAAGATCATACACCTGCACAAGGCTGGAATGGGCTACAAAACCATCAGTAAGACGCTGGGCGAGAAGGAGACAACTGTTGGTGCCATAGTAAGAAAATGGAAGAAGTACAAAATGACTGTCAATCGACAAAGATCTGGGGCTCCACGCAAAATCTCACCTCGTGGGGTATCCTTGATCATGAGGAAGGTTAGAAATCAGCCTACAACTACAAGGGGGGAACTTGTCAATGATCTCAAGGCAGCTGGGACCACTGTCACCATGAAAACCATTGGTAACACATTACGACATAACGGATTGCAATCCTGCAGTGCCCGCAAGGTCCCCCTGCTCCGGAAGGCACATGTGACGGCCCGTCTGAAGTTTGCCAGTGAACACCTGGATGATGCCGAGAGTGATTGGGAGAAGGTGCTGTGGTCAGATGAGACAAAAATTGAGCTCTTTGGCATGAACTCAACTCGCCGTGTTTGGAGGAAGAGAAATGCTGCCTATGACCCAAAGAACACCGTCCCCACTGTCAAGCATGGAGGTGGAAATGTTATGTTTTGGGGGTGTTTCTCTGCTAAGGGCACAGGACTACTTCACCGCATCAATGGGAGAATGGATGGGGCCATGTACCGTACAATTCTGAGTGACAACCTCCTTCCCTCCGCCAGGGCCTTAAAAATGGGTCGTGGCTGGGTCTTCCAGCACGACAATGACCCAAAACATACAGCCAAGGCAACAAAGGAGTGGCTCAGGAAGAAGCACATTAGGGTCATGGAGTGGCCTAGCCAGTCACCAGACCTTAATCCCATTGAAAACTTATGGAGGGAGCTGAAGCTGCGAGTTGCCAAGCGACAGCCCAGAACTCTTAATGATTTAGAGATGATCTGCAAAGAGGAGTGGACCAAAATTCCTCCTGACATGTGTGCAAACCTCATCATCAACTACAGAAGACGTCTGACCGCTGTGCTTGCCAACAAGGGTTTTGCCACCAAGTATTAGGTCTTGTTTGCCAGAGGGATTAAATACTTATTTCCCTCTGCAGAATGCAAATAAATTCATATACTTTCCACAATGTGATTTTCCGGATTTAATTTGTGATGTGCTATCTCTCACTGTTACCAATAACCTACCCTTCAATTATGGGCTGCTCATGTCTTTGTCAGTGGGCAAACTTACAAAATCAGCAAGGGATCAAATACTTAATTCCACCACTGTATGTAGCCCCGTTCAGGACGTAAGGAGTCAGAAAGAGGGGGGACCCCACCAGCAAAGGTGCCTGGCAGCGATGGGGGAGGGTCAGTGGTGGCGGGGGTGGGAGGTCCAAAGTAGCGGGGTGGGGGAGGCGGCTGGGGAGGTGGGCTAAACAGTGCCCCCCCCCCACCTTGGGCTCTGGACCCCTCTCCCGCTGAGGTCTGGCTACGCCCCTGCCTCGGGAACGCCTGAATAGGTACTTTTCCCAGTTTCTCAGTCACACCTCTAGTGGACTCTGAGCCTTCAGAGGTAATTAGATTGTAAGCTCTTTGAGCAGGGACTGTATTTCTTCTATGTTTGTGCAGCGCTGCGTACGCCTTGTAGCGCTATAGAAATGCTAAATAGTAGTAGTAGTAGTAGTAATTAAAAGTGGCTTTCAGTCATCCAGCTTCCTCAGTCCTGCAGTACACTTAACTAATCTTATAGTCCGGGTACTCTGACTCTACACATTGACCCTGCACGAGGCATTTCAGAAGTAGGAATCTCTCTTCTCAACTCTTGGTACGTCTTTCCTCTAGGCTTCCCTGCCTTAGAGGAAGGAATAGCTTTCTTCTTTCAGTCCCGGGATTTCTTCCTTCTAGGCCTTCCTCCCACAGATGAAGAATATGCTGGGGTTTTTTTTTCTTTACCCTGAGACTGCTTTGGTACTTCTGACCTTTGGCTCCAAACTGCTTAGATCTCAACCTGCTTGTGGGTGGCAGAAAAGAGGCAAATAGCTGATGAGGCCTCACTTTTTCTTTACCCTTAGACCAGTAGGTCAGAGTCCAACCTCCAAGGCCTGCAGCTGAGGGCTCATTGAGCTCATTCCCTGTCTTGGGACGACACAGAAGAGGCAAAAGATTATTTTCCCTTCCAAACTAGGGGTCTATATACTCTTAACTGGAATCATCACATTTCCATATCTCCATTTAGGACCATTCCCAATGGGATTACTGCATTATTCTGCTACCAGAGCTATTGGTACAATTACAGCATACAAGCACCATTTATATTAATTATTGCATTGCTCAATGGGGTACATAATATCAAAGACACTAAAGTATATTGATGACTCTGTTTTTTTAATGCATATCCATCTTTCTTTTTAGCTGTGCTTTGTAAATTATGACTTGATGGGGATGGTAGAAGGTTGTTGGGTGTCCTAGGCAAACCTTCAACCATAAACCCCCCCTCCCTTAGACCCCTAATCTGTCCCCCTCCCCAAGACATGTTTTTTAAATATTAAGGGATCCTTTTATCAATCCATAGCAAAAATTGGTCTTAGCGCCCTTTTATGCATGTCATTTGTGCGCTCTAAGCCCATTTTTAGCGTGGCTGTAAAAAACTGTGATTTTTATTTATTTATGGCTATACAAAACTAGCAAGTAACGTCACATTTGCTAAAAATAAAACATGCAAGCAGGACTTCAGTGGCTTAGGTCATTCAGATTCTCCCAGGTACTTATCTGGAACGAACACGGAAATGCTCTACAGCACGGCTGTTTCATCCCGGCTTCAACAGGAGCGTTACTATCATGCAGCACGTTCGGTACCCCTGCCGCTCAGTATATTCGGTCTTGAGACTGTAGAACGATGCAGCATTCATTCCAGATAACTACCTGGGAGAATTTGATTGTATTTGGACTTTAATATTGAAATAAGAAGAAAATGATTACAAGTTATGGAATCAAATATATATGAGTTTTTTTCAGGACTGATTATTATTATCATTAATATTATTTATTACATTTGCATCCCACATTTTCCCGCATAGCAGTAGGCTCAATGTGGCGTACAGGTTCCGGAGAGGAGAGTACCAACTCCGGGAATATATACAGAGTGGAATACAGAGTAGAAGTAGGTGCAAAAAGGCTGATAAGGTTCCGGGACAGAGAATACAGACTCTGGTGGGCGAATACAAAGTAGCATATACAGTCGAAGTAATCCCAGTGAGGCTGATAAGTCTCCAGAGATGAGACTACAGCTTCTAGTGAGCAATACAGAGTAGAATACAGGGTAGAAGTACAATTAATTGTAACTGGAGTGGTTTGATTCATGCAGATTGAAGGAATGTGAATATGTGGATAGAAGTGAGTATTGTTCATTTCTTAGTTTGATAGATGTGATACATTATTCATGCATTAGTTTGGGTCTGTTGGGTAGGCTTTCCGGAAGAAGTGAGTCTTGAGGGTTTTTTTTTTTTTTTCGGAATTTTAGATGGGTGTTCACAGTTCTGATGTTTCTAGGTAATGTGTTCCAGAGCTGGGTGCAAATATAGTTAAAGCTGGATGCATATGTTGATTTGTATTTCAGTCCTTTACAGTTTGGGTAGTGCAGGTTTAGAAACGTTCTCGATTCGATGGTGTTTTTAGTTGGTAAGTCGATAAGTTCAGTTGGGGCCAGGCTATGGATTATTTTGTGGACCAGAGTGCAAATTTTGAAGGCTATTCGTTCCTTGATTGGTAGCCAGTGCAGTAATTTCACAAAGGGGTTTAGCACTATCGAATCTTGTCTTTCCGAAGATAAGCCTAGATGCCGTGATCTGCGCGGTCTGGAGTTTCCTTAAGATCTGTTCTTTGCATCCTGCATATACGGCGTTGCAGTAGTCAACATGTCATAGTACCATTGTTTAAATTATGTTACAGAAAGTTTCCCTTGGGAAGAATTGTTTGACCCATTTGAGTTTCCACATTGCACGGAACATTTTCTTTGTGGTGGCAGCAGCTTGTTTCTCCAGGGTTAGGTTGGTGTCAATGGTAATTCCAAGAATCTTCAGTTTGTCTGAGATGGGGAGAGTATGTTTCGGGGTATTTATGGTTGTAGGGAGGTTTGTTTTGTGGTGGGATGAGAGAATAAGGCAGTGAGTTTTTTCCTTGTTGAGTTTGAGTTTGAATGCCGTTGCCCAGGCATCCATTATGCTTAAACTATTCTTTATTGAATCGGTGATTTCTGTTGGGTTAGAGTTGAATGGTATATAAATTGTGACGTCGTCCGCATACAGAAAAGGATTGAGATTTTGATTATATAGGGCATGAGCAAGGGGGATCATCATTAGATTAAATAAGATGGGTGAGAGACATGAACCCTGGGGTACATCGCAGTCCGTACTCCATAATGGTGAGTTTGCTTTGAGTTTGCTTTGCTGATGAAGAAGTAGGGCAGGTCATTAGTCCAAACCTTGTTTCAGACGTGATCTAAGCCACTGAAGTCCTTTTTCCTACTTGTATTTTTTATTTTTAGCAAATGTGGCGTTACTTGCTAGTTTTGTATAGTGACATTTTCTAAGGAGCAAGAAAAGCCAGTGAAAATAGTTGTGATACATTGAAGCTACAAAACATAAGTACATAAGTATTGCCATACTAGGACAGACCAAAGGTCTATCAAGCCCAGCATCCTGTTTCCAACAGTGGCCAATCCAGGTCACAACTACCTGGCAAGATCCCAAAAAAGCTCAATATATTTTATGCTGCTTATCCCAGAAATAAGCAGTGGATTTTCCCCAAGTCCATTTTAATAATGGTCTATGAACTTTTCCTTTAGGAAGCCATCCAAACGTTTTTTAAACCCCACTAAGCTAACCACCTTTACAACATTCTCTGACAAAGAATTACAGAGATTAATTACATGTTGAGTGAAGAAATATTTTCTCCAATTCATTTTAAATTTACTACTTTGTAGCTTCATTAAATGCCCCCCTAGTCCTAGTATTTTTGGAAAGCGTAAACAGACGCTTCACGTCTACCCTTTCCACTCCACTTCACTCATTATTTTATACACCTCTATCATATCTCCCCTCAGCCGTCTTTTCTCCAAGCTGAAGAGCCCTAACCGCTTTAGCCTTTCCTCGTAGGGAAGTCGTCCCATCCCCTTTATCATTTACTGTTGCCCTTCTCACCTTTTCGAATTCCACTATATCTTTTTTGAGATGTGGTGATCAGAATTGAACACAAGCTATTTATTTATGGCCATTTGCAAATCATGTGAGCACTTATCATTACCTATTTTATAGGCAGTAAGGGGTCCTGTGTTGTCTGTGTGCTGACCTGGTGGCACACAGTGATGTGGATATGCTAAGTAGTTAGCACAGGAACACCCACTCTCTGCACCTAACACGGCCCCCTAAAAAATACAAAAAAAATGTACTGTGTGGTTAGGTGCACACATGCAAAAACCAACATGTGATGCTTTAGAGCATCCTGCATCAAGCCATTTTCCTGTATTAGGTGCATATTAGCACCTAACGCAGCTTAGTAAAAGGACCCCTAAATGTTGTTGTGCGTGTATATTATACACACAAAAAGTGAGGCCAGTTTCCAAAAGTCATGTACCCAGCTGTTTGAAAATTGTCCTGCTGTTGACTGCATATAGCTGGTTCTTTGAGGTTGTGTGGCAGTCAGGGCCTCTTGTTTTGCTTTGACTGCATCTGCTCTTTGGCGTCTTCCAGAAGGTGCTGCCCTAGATGACCACCTTGTCTTGCCTAATGGTTGGGCTGGCCTTGGTGCCTGATCCAAAAATGTAAAAAAAAAAAAATCAGAATAAGATGCTGCTCCATTTTTTTTCTCTTAGTTTTTGTAGTAGGACTGGGGAAGAAATGTTTCCATCTTGTTGTAGTGATCAGTCAGCCAAAGCACGTAATTTCATCTCATCTGATTTTAAAAATCTGAGTAGAACCCACAAAAATGATAAGGGGGAAGCCTGCGGAAGAGAAGGAATAAAAGGATTAAAATTTTTCTGGCTTGGGAGTAGAGGGGTTGCCATTAGTGTGATCATGAATTGCGGGGTTTATTTTATGCATAGGAAAAGGTGAGCAAATATTGGGAGAAAATCCTGGAAATCGAGATGGAGAGTTGGAACAGAGAAGAGGAGCCAAAACGTGAAGGAGTTCGGAACCAAGGCTGCTATTGCTTACCAATGTACATTGATATTCAGCAGGTAATGGAGTTTCTTGATATTTAAATCTGTGATACAATTGTGTTCTTTTCAAAGATTGAGAGATACCCACAGTCATTCTTTTCTTTGAGACTTTGCCACAGGTCCATATTGCTAAAAACAAACAAACCAGCAGAGGCTTTCTCAGTCTGATTCATAGAAACATAGAAATACTAGTAAAAAAGGCCCGTTTCTGACACAAATGAAACGGGCGCTAGCAAGGTTTTCCTCGGAGTGTGTATGTTTGGGAGAGTGTATGTGAGAGTGACTGTTTGAGAGTCAGAGTGAAAGTGTGAGTGTGTGTGTGTGAGAGAGAGAGTGAGCCTGGGTGTGAGTGTGTTTGTGAGAGAGTGTGTGTGTGAGAATGAGAGTGTGTGCAAGTGTGTATGTGAGACACAGTGTGAGAGAGAGTGTGTGTGTGTGGGCGAGAGAGAGAGTGTGTGTGAGACACAGATTCTCTGTGAGAGTGAGTGTATGAGACCAAGCGAGTGTGTGAGTGACTGTGTGGCACATAGAGAGTGAATGTGATACAGTGTGAGACAGTTATGCATATTTTCAAAGCACTTAGCCTTCCAAAGTTCCATAGAAACCTATGGAACTTTGGAAGGCTAAGTGCTTTGAAAATATGCCTCAGAGTGTGTGAGAGTGAGAGTCAGAAAGACATTGTATATGAGAGAGAGAGTGTGTGCCCTGCCCTCCCAATCCATGCCCATCTGTCCCCTGCCCCCTCCATTCATCCTTTTCCAGCAATTCCCCTCTCTCCCTGAGCCCTGCCCTGCAATCCATATCCATCCATGCCCATCTGTCCCCTCCATTCATCCCTATCCAGCAATTCCCCTCTCTCCCTGAGCCCTGCCCTCCCAATCCATGCCCATCCATTCTCCTCTGTCCCCTGCCCCCTCCATTCATCCCTTTCCAGCAATTCCCCTCTCTCCCTGAGCCCTGCCCTCCCAATCCATGCCCATCCATGCTCCTCTGTCCCCTGCCGCCTCCATTCATCCTTTTCCAGCAAGTCTCCTCTCTCCCTTCCATGACCCCCCTCGCATCCATGCTCCTCTCTCTCCCATGTCCCAGCCTGGCCCGCCCTCTTCTCCCCCCCCCCCTTCGCATCCATGCCCCCCCTTCGCATCCATGCTGTCGTTTCTCCCCTGCCCTCCCGCTCCCATTGTTCAACTTTACTGCCCACCCTCTTCTCTCCCCCCAACATCCCTTTTTTTTTCTTCTTCTTTTTAAATTTACCTCCGTGGCAGTTCCGGCAGCGCAGCGTCAGGGAAGGAGGCGGCGCTCCCGACGTCTAGCCTTCCCTTTGCTGTGTTCCGCCTTCTTCTGACGTCATCCTTGACGTCAGAAGAAGGCGGAACACAGCGAAGGGAAGGCTAGAGACATCAGGAGCGCCGCCTCCTTCCCTGACGCTGCGCTGCCGGAATTGTTTGGGTTTTTTTCCGCCCTCGATGTCATGACGTTTGACGCGAGGGCGGGGCAGAGACGGCTGGCTGGCTTCACACCATGAATCCACGAACCCTACAGCCAGGGAGTGTTTGAGTGGCTTCAGAACGTTGTCTTCAGAACGTTCACGGTGCGTTTTATTATATTAGATGAGGGCACATAAAGACCACATGCCCTATTCAGTGTGTCCATACACACCAACTACGACGCTTACAATCCCTTCCTCTCCCTCAGAGATCCCCTGGCTTGTTCCATACTTTCTTGGATTAAGATACTCTCCTTGCCATAACCACTTCTACTGGAGGCTGGTCAATATATCTACCACTCTTTCTGTAAAGAAATATTTCCTTAGATTTATCCTGAGTCTACCCTCTTTCTCCCTTATCCTATGTGTGGGAAAATTGTTGAAACTTCTATGGTGGCCACACCATTTATATGGTGACCGTACCAGGATTGTACCCTCCACTTATTCATTCTGGTTTGGCATACCTTTTACACCTAATGTGGATATCGGATCCCTGCATAACATGTTGTTACATTTCTGTAAATCCAAATACTGAAAACAGAGATCAAGGTACAGCAGCATAACCTCAAACAGGCACCCCAAACTCAAGACAAAAAGAAAACCAAAAGGAATCCCACGGAGAGCTTAAGCTGCAATTTACAGTGGGAAATTGGAGAAAGCTTTGGAAAAACCAGGGACGCAAGATGATCATCAAATCACAAAAACACTTTATTTCTGGTACTTGCAGAAATTGTGCAAAGCCCGACACAACACTATGTTTCGGCACAAAGTGCCTGCTTCAGGGGTCATGAGTTGATGATGTATCCAAAGCACTGTTGGAATCTAACATTGGGAAACACTTCTGTAGTTATTAAACTGGTCTTTAGAAAGACCTTGGTATTCTCAATGCTCCTGTAGCAAACTGCAGTGTAAAACACATAGAGGGGCATAATTGAACGGGGGGGGGGGGGGGGGGGCCCAAGTTTTCGTGAGGGCGTCCTTGCAGGACGTCCCCGTGAAGGGGCGGGGAAACCCGTATTATTGAACAAGATGGGCGGCCATCTTTCGTTTCAATAATACGGTCAGGGATGCCCAAATATCCACATTTAGGTCGACCTTAGAGATGGTCGTCCCCGATTTTCGGCGATATGGAACCCGAGGACGCCCATCTCAGAAATGACCAAATCCAAGCCCTTTGGTCATGGGAGGAGCCAGCATTCGTAGTGCACTGGTCCCCTGACATGCCAGGACACTAACCGGGCACCCTAGGGGGCACTGCAGTGGACTTCAGAAAAAGCTCCCAGGTGCATAGCTCCCTTACCTTGTGTGCTGAGCCCCCCAACCCCTCCCCCAAAACCCACTCCTCACAACTGTACACCACTACCATAGCCCTTAGAGATGAAGGGGGGCACCTAGATGTGGGTACAGTGGGTTTCTGGTGGGTTTTGGAGGGCTCATGTTTACCACCACAAGTTTAGCAGGTGGGGAGGATGGGCCTGGGTCCGCCTGCCTGAAGTGCACTGCAGTACCCACTAAAACTGCTCCAGGGACCTGCATACTGCTGTCATGGAGCTGGGTATTTTTATTTATTTTTATTTTGTATCCCACATTTTCCCACCTATTTGCAGACTCAATGTGGCTTACATTTGCCATAATGGCGATTGCCATTTCCGGACTACAAATATGCACATGGTTTTGCAATCAAGTGCGTACATACATGGTAGAAGAATGCATTGTGATCTTGTGTAGCTGTCAGCATTATGTAGTTGCTCAGGTGACGACATTAGGGTGAGAGTAATAGTGTTTGGCAGTGAAGTTAGTCGGCATTGTGTGGTTGCATAGTAGTCGATTTTAGATTAGAAGTGGTATTGTTTGTTCATTAAGGTCATTGAGTTTGCTCGGTAACATGATTAGGGTCGGTCCAGTCTTATTCTTCATTCTTATTGTTTAGTAGTTAGGACGGTTGTTTGTTGTATGCCTTCTGAATAAGTCAGTTTTCAGTAGTTTTCAAAAGATAGTTAAATCTTGCGTTGTCTTTTATGGTCTTCGGAAGCGCGTTCCATAGCTGCGTGCAAATGTAGGAGAAACTGGTTGCGTAAGTGGACTTGTATTTTAATCCTTTGCATTTGGAGTAATAGAGGTTGAGGAATGTGCGTGCTGATCTTTTTGCGTTCCTAGCAGGTAGGTCTATAAGGTCTGTCATATAGGCCGGAGCATCCTCATGTATAATTTTGTGGACCATGGTGCATACTTTGAACGCAATTCTTTCTTTTAGTGGGAGCCAGTGTAGTTTTTCTCTTAGGGGTTTGGCGCTTTTGTATTTTGCTTTCCCGAATATGAGTCTAGCTGCTGTATTTTGGGCTGTTTGCAGCTTCTTAATGACTTGTTCTTTACAACCTGCGTAAATTGCATTACAGTAGTCTAAGTGGCTCAGCACCAGTTGATTGTACTAGGCTGCGGAATATGTCCCTTGGGAAGTAAGGTTTCATTCTTTTGAGTTTCCACATGGCGTAGAACATTTTCTTTGTTGTATTTTTCGCATGGTCTTCTAGTGTGAGATTTCGGTCAATCGTAACTCTCAGAATTTTCAAGTTGTCAGAGGGTATGATATTTGAGGCTGGAAAAAATATTTTAATATTTTTTTAGGGTAGGAGGGGGTTAGTGACCATTGGGGGAGTAGGGGGAGGTGATCCCCGATTCCCTCCAGTGGTCATCTGGTCGTTTAGGGCACATTTTTGTGGCTTGGTCATAAAAAAAAAAAGGACCAAATAAAGTCGGCCAAGTGTTGGGACGCCCTTCTTTTTTCTTTTATCAGCCGAGGACGCCCATGTGTTAAGCACGCCCCAGTCCCGCCCTCACTATGCTTCCAACACGCCCCCAGGAACTTTGGTTGTCCCTGCGACGGAAAGCAGTTGAGGGCGCCCAAAATCGGCTTTCGATTATGCCGATTTGGGCGACACTGGGAGAAGGACGCCCATCTCCCGATTTGTGTCGAAAGATGGGCGCCCTTCTCTTTCGAAAATGAGCACAATAGTGTAAATTGCTATAGGAGCATCGCGAATACCAAGGTCTTTCTAAAGACCAGTTTAATAACTACAGAAGTGTTTTGCAATGTTAGATTTAAGTAGGCCTGGACATTGGTAAATGTGTTGCATCTTACAGTGCCATAGCATTAGGTTCTCTATCACAGAGAAAATCTAAGGATCAGGCAATCAGTTTCAAAAACAATGAATTATTTTGTTTTCGTTCATTCAAACAGTGGTATTATCTTCCATGCAGACCCTTGGAAATATTTGGGCGTCTAAAATTTCAAACCACCAAAATCTCCTAAATTATCCTTTCTTTCAATTATGATAAATATATTGCAAATTATTTATTTCAGCCCTTCTTGACAGTTTTTCCAGTGCAGTGAGCTTCTAGGTACTTAATCTGAGTACAATTACTTTAATAGCAGTAGGTATTTGTGCCATTTAATAGTTGTTAAGTGGTGTTAATTAGATACAATTGGCCACAGAATGGTAGGGTTTTTTTTTTAATCTCCCAAACTGACAGAAATAAAATTAAGATGTCAGGTAGAAGCAAACTGGGAGATGCAAATATGTGTATGATAAACGGGGGTGGGGGAGACATGTAAAGAGAAGAGAGAAGTGACATTCACTGTAGTGGAAACACTGGAAGAAGGCTTATTCTGGTAACAAACAGCCTGATGGAGCACTGGTGATGGAGCACTGGTCTTTGCTCTTTGTTGACAAAAGAGGCCTGTAGATTTCTTGTTCAGGTTGCTGAAGGCTGTAGGAGCAGACAGCATTGAAAGGGATAGGTCAGAAGAGAGAAAAGTGCTTCAGAAAGATCAGTGAGACCCAATAGCTAACCAAAGAGTAGCACTAGAATTTAGCTCCAACGGGTTGGTGCATCCTGCCCCTTAGCTTCTGGAGCCACCCGCGGTAGATGACTGTGGATGTCCATGATGTTGACCATGAGGAACGGAAAGAGTAAGGCAAGGAAGAGCATAAGCAGGGAAAAGATAATTATGTACAATACTGGAGCATAGCTGCCAACATCTCAAAATGATTGGGGGGGGGGGGTGGGGGCAAATGCAGTACAAATTGCTACTGCTCATATTTGGCTCCTACCCCAGATAAAGGATACATGAAAATAATACGTGAACAGGCATGAACGGGCACAGATCAGTCTGTGAATACAGCCTTTGAGTTTGCTGCCTTGTATCTTTCAGATGATCGAACATCATGTAAGAAGATCTGAGAAAATCTGCAAAGATTTGGAAAGATCAGCTCTTCAAATATGCTTAGAAGGACTTCAGCAGTTCATAAAGAGGTGTGTGCAACATTTGGCTTTTATGCTTCTTATTATAATCCCCCCAGTCCTTGTCAAAATATATCATGAATGTGATCCAAGCACAGCCATCTTGTGCTGTATTAACAGCAGTGGCATAGCCACGGGTGGGCCAGGGCCCACCCAAAGTTGTAGCGCTCTGCTATGACTGGTGGGAATCCCTAAATCCCACCAGATGAAGACTTCCTCTTCCTCAGCCAGCCAGCGCTTTTCGAAATGGCAACCAGCTACACTTCCCTCAAGCTGACGCCAACACCAGCCCCTCTGCACGTGCCCAGTTTCACACATTTGCAAGCACTGAATATGCACGGCCTGCTGGCGGCAGCATCAACTTGAGGCAAGTACCACCGGCTGCCGTTTGGAAGAGCGCTGGCTGCCCGAGGAGAATGAAGTCTTCAGCTGATGGGGTTTGGGTTTTCTCGTGGGAGGGGGGGGGGATAAATTCTATTCCCACCCAGCTTGGGCTCAAGCCTACCCAAAATCAGCCATCTGGCTATGCCCTTGATTATCAGTATAAAAGGTTAAGAATGTTCTTATGCCTGGGAAGGGGGATCTTGGGTCATCTGAGATAAACTGTCACACTTCATGTCAAAACATTTATCTCTCGCCAATTCTCAACATTTTGATTCAAGGTGAGTTACAGCATTACAAAAAACTAACCTCAGAACAATCAGGATAAATTTAACGTTAAAATCCACCCAGTCTAGTAAACAAGTACGTTTTCAAGGTTTTACAAAAAAAAAAAATAATTCTTAATCAGGAGCAATTCTGATGGAAAATCATTCCAGTGACAAACTTCCATGAAGAAAAATGATTGAGATAAGACTGCCTTAAAATGTGTATTTTTAACTGAAGGAACAGCTAATAACAAATGGTTACACTTCTTTGAAATTGTCTTAGATCTTAACACAGTCACCAACTGAGAACCTCCGTCATGACGCATACCATCCAAAAACTTGAATACCAGACAGAGTACTTTAAAAATAATCCAAGACTTCACAGGCAGCCAGTGTAATTCAACCAAGTGAAGACTCACATGGTCTGACCTAGTTTTTCAAGATATTAGTCTAGCAGCTGAATTCTGAACTAATTGAATTCTAGAAAGTTGTTGAGAAGAGAGACTCAAATATAATGAATTACTGTAGTCCAAAAGCAGTAAGAGAGTTAACTGTACAATAATCCTAAAATGTTCTTCTAAAAAATAGGATCTTAACAAATGTATCTGTTTTTGCTTAAAAATAAGCTTTTCTAATTAAATTATTAATTTGAGGATCCATAGACAAATATGAATCCAATATAGTTCCCGATACTTGAGATGTTTTTCTATTGGAATCTTAGCTGAGATTGGGTGGCGATGCTGGTAATTGGGAAACGAAACCAGTACGGGGCAGACTTCTACGGTCTACGCCCTGATCGTGACTGAATAGATAGGGATGGGCTTCAGTGTAAATTTTAAGGGGCTTCGACATTAGCTTCAGAACTTTTAGTACAAGAAGAGTGCTGGGCAGACTTATACAGTCTGTGCCCTGAGAATGGCAAGGACAAATCAAACTTATGGCCGATAATGGAAAAAAGAAGGGCGTCCTTCACGAGCATTTGGCCGACTTTACTTTGTCCATTTTTTTTTTCATGACCAAGTATCAGAAAAGTGCCCGAACTGACCAGATTACCACCGGAGGGAATCGGGGATGACCTCCCCTGACTTCCCCAGTGGTCACTATTTATTTATTTATTGCATTTGTAGCCCACATTTTCCCACCTTTTTGCGGGTTCAGTGTGGCTTACAATATGAGTTAAATGTTGGAAATACAATTTGTTTACAGATTGGTTATGGATTACATTGTGCAGAGTTATGCGAAACAATTGTAACAATGGAGCACAAACATTGAAACTTTGGAAGGAAACAATGGGAGCTTAGAGGGCGATAAAAAGGCATGAAGACATATGGTATATATCTTTCTGTGAGTAAAGGTATAAATGATGTGATAATACGGGAATGAGAGTTCAGAGGTGAATGTATGATGCATTAGTGAACAGTAAGTGTGGACTTTATGTGTTTTGGTTCTTTCCGTAAATCTTTTCGAAAAGATGGGTGTTCAGTAATCTGCGGAAGGAAGCTTGCTCGTTGATTGTTCTTAAGTTGCGCGGCAGTGTATTCCAATACTGCGTGTATTCCAATACTAACCACCTTCCACCCCGAAAAAAACAACGTCAAAAACTTTTGTCTTTTTTTTTTTTAGAGTATGTCTTTCGCTATGCCTCCATCCCTGCGATGGCAGTTCACATCCAAAATGTGGACGTTTCTGTGAGAAGGACGTCCATTCCTTTGCTATGCCTCTGACACCCTTTTTATTTAGTTGGATTTTGGATCACAAGTAGCAGCAGTGGGATTTGAACCAGCCACCTCTGGATTGCAAGACCAGTGCTTTAACCACTAGGCCACTCTGCCACTCCTCCAATCTACTCCACTCCCTTGAAATTTGGCCATCCCTGTGGGGGGGGGGGCAGTATGCAGGTCCCTGGGGGGGGGAGGTATGTGTGTGTCAGCGGAGGCATTAACGAAGGCGTGGACGTCCTTCTTTCAAACATTTTGGACGTCTCCAACTGCCCCCCACAGGGATGGCCAAATTTCAAGGGAGTGGAGGCGTGGCAGAGTGGCCTAGTAGTTAGAGCACTGGTCTTGCATTCTAGAAGTGGCTGGTTCAAATCCCACTGCTGCTACTTGTGATCCAAAATCCAAATAAATAAAGAGAGTGTCAGAGGCTTAGCAAAGGAATGGACATCCTTCTCACAGCAACGTCCACATTTTGGACATCCTCAACCGCCGTCGCTTCCCCTCCTTAGGAAGGAAATCGTGTGCAAATGAGCTAACAGCGAGCAGCTCATTTGCATGCAATTTCCTTCATGCATGCCTGTTCCTTTCCAGATCGGTAAGGGAAAGGCTTTTTCCATTCAGTTAGTGGGACCAGTGCACTACGAATGCAGGCTCCTCCCACAACCAAATGGCTTGGATTTGGTCGTTCCTGAGATGGGCGTCCTCGCTTTCCATTATCACCAAAAACCGGGGACGACCATCTCTAAGGTCGACCTAAATTTCATGATTTGGGCATTCCTGACCGTATTATCAAAACGAAAGATGGACGTCCATCTTGTTTTGATAATACGGGTTGCCCCGCCCCTTTATGGGGCCATCCTTAGAGTTGGGCGCCCTTAGAGATTGGCGCCTCCATTCGATTGTCCCCCTCTATGTTACTTTAAATTGAAATCCAGTGTTCTCCATACTAGTCTGAGGTGGTAGAGATGAAAATGGTAATGGAATTCAAAAATGCTTTGGACAAACACAAAGGAATCCCGTTTAAGTTCTGAGATTTGGTGATAGCCATCCTGTATAAGATAGAGAATACTTTTATGAAGAAAAATAGTGAATGCATAGTTTGTTATGTGGAAGGATTAAAGATAGATTTTATAGTTAGGAAAATCTAGAATCTCTGCCTTTATCTAGTATATCCCCAGTGACTTTAGAGTGTTACGGTTCTGTGATTACTTGATTTTATACAGATCGCAAATAACGGTTTTAAATTTATGATCCAGGTAGAAAAATGAATTTATGGACTGGGATGAAAAAAACTCTTCGCCCATGTCAGTGCCTTACATGATCGTGTAATTAACAGCCTCCTTGAGTTAAGGTAGGTTTTTGTCTATACCATATTTTATAGGCACATTGAGGGGCATAATCGAACAGAAACGCCTATCTCCATGGGCGTTTATCTCCGAGAACGGGTCCGTGAAGGGGCAGACCCAAGCGTATTTTCGAAAAAATTAGACGTCCATGTTTTATTCGCCAAGTTGTGAGCTGGGCGTTTTTGCTTTTCAGCGATAATGGACAATGAAATCGCCCAGCTCAAAAACGAATAAATCCAAGGCATTTGTTCGTGGGAGGGCTAGGAGTCGTAGTGCACTGGTCCCCCTAACATGCCAGGACACCAACCAGGCACCCTAGGGGGCACTTTTACAAAAACAGAACAAAAGGTAAAGAGCTCCAGGTGCATAGCACCCTTCCCTTGTGTGTAGAGCCCCCCAAATCCCCCTCAAACCCACTGCCCACAAGTCTACACCATTACTATAGCCCTAAGGAGTGAAGGGGGCACCTACATGTGGGTACAGTGGGTTCGGGGGGGGGGGGTTGGACGACTAAGCATTAAGCAGCACAATTGTAACAGGTGGGGGGGGGGGATGGGCCTGGGTCCACCTGCCTGAAGTCCACTGCACCCCCTAACAACTGCTCCAGGGACCTGCATACTGCTGCCAGGGAGGTGGGTATGACATTTGAGGGTCAAAATAAAAAGTTGTGAAACATCATTTTTTGTGGTGGGGATGGGGTTTATGACCACTGGGGGAGTCAGGGAGGTCATCCCCGATTCCCTCCAGTGGTCACCTGGTCATTTAGGGCACTTTTGGGGCCTTAACGTGAAAAAACAGGGTCCAGGAAAAGTGCCCTAAATTCTAGCTAAAAACGCATACTTTTGTCCCATTATCTGTGAAATGCGCCCATCTCTGTTCGGCAGATAACCACGCCCCAGTTCCGCCTTCGCCACACCTCTGACACGCCCCCATCAACTTTGTCCGCATCCGCGACGGAGTGCAGTTGAAAACGTCCAAAATCGGCTTTCGATTATACCGCTTTATTCGTTTTTGTGAGATAAACGCCCATCTCCCCGATTTAGGTCGGAACTTGGGCGTTTTTCTCGTTCGATTATAAGCAGGATTGTGTATCAGTTTGTACCATTCAGTTGGATTTATTAGTTCAGTGGAATGGTTTTTACAATAACTGAGCAAAAATATAATCTAATATAATATATATTAGAAATCAAATAAAATTACACCTTGTTTTGTGAAATTGCATTTGCTCCCTATTGAGGCTGGGGTGTTGTTTAAGATCGGATGTCTCTTTGTAAGATCACTTATGGATTAATACCACAATATATACTCTCTCTTTAATTCATTATTCATTCGTGAATCAAATGTATAATACCCGAGTTTCATCATTATTTACTTTTCCCAGCCCTCAGGGGATCACCTCTAAGAGAATATTTTCTTGTCTCAATGCTTATCAAGCAGACAGTTTGTGGAAATGTAGGTACTTCTACCTAAATAGCAATTATTCTGGACTCGTTTGCTAAGGATATGAGAGTACCTAAATATGGCTCTTAGATTCTTTTCAGGCTGTCTCCCAGAGGAAATAATGCCAAAGTGGAAATATATTATTATTATAGATCTAAAAACAACAATATGGCCAAATGCAAAGCAAGTTACAAAACTATCAGGCTTGTTTTCGAAGGAGAAGGGCACCCATCTTCCGACACAAATCGGGAGATGGACGTCCTTCTCTCAGGGTTGCCCAAATCGGCATAATCGAAAGCCGATTTTGGGCGTCCTCAACTGCTTTCTGTCACGGGGACAACCATAGTTCACAGGGGCGTGTCGACAGCATAGCGAAGGCGGGACTGGGACGTGCTTAAGAGATGGGCGTCCTCGTCCGATAATGGAAAAAAGAAGGGCGTTCCCTGACGAGCACTTGGCCAACTTGGTTCATTTTTCTTGCGACCCAAGCCTCAAAAAGGGTGCCCGAACTGACCAGAGGACCACGGGAGGGAATCAGGGATGACCTCCCCTTACTCCCCCAGTGGTCAACGACCCCCTCCCACCCTAAAAAAAAACTTCAAATTTTTTTTTGCCAGCCTCAAATGTCATACCCAGCTCCATGATAGCAGTATGCAGGTCCCTGGAGCAGTTTAGTGGGTACTGCAGTGCACTTCAGGCAGGTGGACCCAGGCCCATCCCCCCCTACCTGTTACACTTGTGGTGGTACATGTGAGCCCTTCAAAACCCACCAGAAACCCACTGTACCCACATGTAGGTGCCCCCTTCACCCCTTAGGGCTATGGTAGTGGTGTACAGTTGTGGGGAGTGGGGTTTTTTAGGGGGGGGGGTTGGGGGGCTCAGCACCCAAGTTAAGGGAGCTATGCACCTGGGAGCAATTTGTGAAGTCCACTGCAGTGCCCCCCTAGGGTGCCCGGTTAGTGTCCTGGCATGTGAGGGGGACCAGTGCACTACAAATGCTGGCTCCTCCCATGACCAAATAGCTTGCATTTGGTCGTTTCTGAAATGGGTGTCCTCGGTTTCCTTTATTGCTGAAAACCGGGGATGACCATCTCTAAGGATGACCTAAGGACAACCATCTCTAAGATCGACCTAAATGTTGAGATTAGGATGTCCCCGACCGTATTATCGAAATGAAAGATGGACACCCATCTTGTTTCGATAATACGGGTTTCCCTGCCCCTTCACGGAGCCGTCCTGCGAGGACAGCCCCAGGAAAGCTTGGGCTTCCCGTTCAATTATGCCCCTCCACGTACACTACCCAAAATATACTGATTATTATACATATATATATATATATATATATATATACACACACACACACACACCCTTCTTTCTTTCACGTCTAGCTGAATACAAGCAGAGCTCAACATCTGCTGACTCTCAGCCACCTTCCTGGTTTTGCTGAATCTGCAGTTAATTACTTTTACACACTACCCCCTTTTCTTGTTTCTTTACTTTCTCAGTTCCATTCCTTCACATTCTATTCTTATCTCAGAGCTGCACTTATACCCTAGAGTCTATAGTCCATCTTCACTCTTCTGGTCTTCTGATATGTCTCCACTTGTTACCAGTTTTCCCTGGCAGGTTGCTATTGTTATCACACAACCTCCTAATGAAACAAAGCTGGCCAAACTCTCTTTACTCTGTAGTTAAATAATACACCGATTCCATTTTTCATAACAAGCAGCTATTATGCACAGAGATTTCTACACCACTTAGCAACTTAGGAAGCAGTTTCTGGCTCTTAGGGAGTGGGTGTTGGCTCTGGAAGCACCTTGTTTTGTTATCCTTGTCAATGTTTAATTACCTTTCAATACAGAGATATGTATATTTTGACTCCTCAATTAGAAAAGGAAAAGGTGGAAAAAAGCAAGGTCAATAATTAATGGATCATCGTTATGGATAAATATTAATATCTTATATTTCTTTTACACATATTTCCTTTAGTGTACTAGTCTTGTATATTGTATTTGTTTTATCACTATATATATATATATATAGAGAGAGAGAGAGAGAGAGAGAGAGAGTGAGTGAGTGATGGATGGATATATATATAGATATATATTAAAGTTGAATACAATTACAACAAAGTACAATTTCAACATTAACCAGTTCACATCATGAGGAGCAGAGAGAGAACACTAAAGGAAATAACTGTAAAAGAAATATAGCACTCCTACACTTCACGGTTAATGCTTAACTGGCAAAACACACTTCTTTAGTCAGCCTTAGTTTCTTGAACCCATCCATGACACCCCTCTCCCCTCAAGGGTCCCTTAAGGGGAACCCAGCCTGGGAGCAGAGCAGAACAGGAAAGAGCCTGTTCAATACCAAAGGCAACAGCTCAGAGACGTGCACCTTTGGAGAGGAGAAGGTCAGACAGGGAGGTCTGGTCAAAGTGGAGATTTGCTCGTCACATCAGTGCTGTTTTACCCAGAAAGGATGGGTATTGACAAGAGGAGCTGGAAATTAAGGGCCCTGTTTACTAAGATTTGCTAGCATTTTTAGCATGCACTAATGGTGACGACGCCCATAGGAATATTATAGGCATCTAACCGCTTAGCGCACGCTAAAAACGCTAGCTGGTGCTAGTTGATGCCCGGACTGTGTTGTGTGTACTGAGACCAGGGTTACAGGAAAATTTATTATTGTAAATTAATACGTGCAAATGTTTCTGATAACCTTCCGACCTCACTGATATCAGGATTTGTGTAACCTCTTCTCAAGAAAAAGTACCTTCTGCTATGCAGGTTAGCTGATTTATTTTCGCTCTGAAGTATTTTCCATCAGAGCAAAGTTTGGCAATAGTGACAGTTGTTTTCAGCGGGCAGTTTCTTTTCCTGACCTGATGTCAGTTCCAGCAGATAGAACTTGGTCCACTTTCACTTCTCCTGAATGGTCTCAAATAAATGTGCTTTATAGAAAATATATATTAAGGGCCCTGTTTACTAAGGTGCACTAGCGTTTTTAGTGCGCGCAAATGCTAGAGACAACCTTAGGAATATGGGTGTCTCTAGCATGCGTGCTAAAAACACTAGCGCACCTACAGCGCAGCTTAATAAACAGGGCTCTAAATCTTATTGTTTACTGGACAACTGCCCCTCGGCTATTCTAAAGGCTGCTTCTTTGGAATTCAGATGCCAACTTTATGGTTGGCTAGAAGCAATGTTATCCTTGGGTATATTTCTACCAGATCTGGAGAGATAATTAACACTCTCATTGTAAAGAACAATAAAGAACCCAGTGAGCTTCTGTCAAATTATAGACCTGCTGGGTCTATCTGCCTTTTTGCTAAGCTAATGGAGGGTATAGTGGCTCACCAATTAACTGGATTGTCATAACATGTTGCACACTTCTCAATCAGATTTTCGATCACATTTCATACGGAAGCGGACAGGGAGCCAGTGAAGTGACTTGAGGAGTGGACTAGGGTGGGTATAATGATTTGGCGGAAAATAAGCCGTGCTGCAGAATTTTGGACTGACTGGAGAGGGAGAGAGATGACTGAGCGGAAGACCAGTAAGAAGTAAATTGCAATAATCCAAGCGAGAGGTAACAAGGGTGTGGCTAAGTGATTTGGCAGCGTATTCAGAAAGGAAGGGGCGAATTTTACTAATGTTGTAGATAAGGAAACGACAGGTTTTAGCGATCTCTTGAATATGTGCAGAGAAGGAGAGAGAGGAATCAAAGATGACACCAAGATTACGAGCCAAGGATACAGGGAGGATGTGAGAGCATTAACAGAGATAGAGAATGGGGAAGAGGGGAGGTGGGTTTAGGGGGAAAATGAGAAGTTCAGTTTTAGTCATGTTTAGCTTCAGATGGCGAAGAGACATTTAAGCAGCAATGTCAGATAAGCAGGATGAAAATTTTGTCCTGGATTAAGGTTGAGATTTCAGGGGTGGAGATGTAGATCTGAGAATCATCCACATAAAGATTCGTTACCGAAAGCCGTGGGACAAAATCAGGGTACCAAGGGAAGAGGTATAGATGGCGAAGAGGAGGGGTCCAAGACAGAACCTGAGGCCACACCAACTGTAAGTGGATAGAAGTTGAAGAGGAACTGCCAGAGTGAACACTGAAAGTGCGAAGTGAGAGGTAGGAGGAGAACCAGGAAAGAACAGGACCCTGGAATCCAATTGAGGAGAGCGTATCTAGGAGTATTGGTGTGGTCAACAGTGTCGAAAGCAGCAGATAGGTCAAGAAGGATAAGGATAGACTACAGACCTCTGGTTTTAGCCAGATTTATAACCCAATGGACATATTTCCTTAATCAAGGGATTCTCCTCCTTGGACGTCTCAAGGATCTCACCAAAGAATGGCCTCAGGAACTGAACAACACTAGAATTATGGCTTCAACCAAGCAAGTATCTCCATTCTGCAAACTTCTTTGTTCCTCTTATCAAAACAACTGTATTGGTACACAAAAAGTCAGGGAACTTGACTTAGACGACATAGAGGGGCATTTTCGAAAAATGTCTAAGTCAGAATTTGGACGTTTTACAAAGACATCCAAATTCGGAGAAGGGGAAAAGGTCATTTTCGAAAAAAGATGGACGTCCATCTTTCATTTCGAAAATACCAAGGATGTGCTGTGATTTGGACGGCCTTGTTTTTGGTCCATTTTCAAACAAAAAAACGTCCAAATGCAAGATGTCCGAAACAGAGGAGGAGTGGCTTAATGGTTAGTGCAGCAGGCTTTGATCCTGGCAACATGGGTTCAATTCCCATTGCTGCTCCTTGAGACTTTGGGCAAGTCAAATACAGACAGGGCATTTTTGGATATGACATCTAAGTCTGAATTTGCAAAATCAGAACAGGAAAGGTAATTTTCTACAAAAAAAGTCTGTCTTTTCCTTTTGAAAGTGTTGTTTGGCAAAATGTTTTGTGATTTGGGGGAGTAAGAGGAGGTGATCCCCGAGTCCCTCCAGTGGTCAAAAGGGACCCTTAGGTATCCTTGTACTAAGCTGTGGTAAGCAGTAACTCACACTTACCACAGCTTAAAATGAATTATCATGGAAGTACTACTACTACTTACCATTTCTATAGCGCTACTAGACGTACGCAGTGCTGTACACTTGAACATGAAGAGACAGTCCCTGTTCGACAGAGCTTACAATCTAATTAGAACAGACAAACAGGACAAACAAGAGATAAGGGAATATTAAAGTGAGGATGATAAAATAAGGGTTCTGAACAAGTGAATGAGGGTTAGGAGTTAAAAGCAGCATCAAAAGGTGGACTTTTAGCTTAGATTTGAATACGACCAGAGAAGGAGCTTGACGTACCAGCTCAGGAAGTCTATTCCAGGCATATGGTGCAGCAAGATAAAAGGAACGGAGTCTGGAGTTAGCAGTGGAAGAGAAGGGTGCAGATAAGAGAGATTTACCCAGTGAACGGAGTTCCCGGGGAAGGAGTACTCAGTTGTCACGCAGCAAGTCCCAAATCTGCATGTGCCACCTGTATGTTAACAAATATTTTAACATTTTTGTTAGAAGGGATGTGTCTAGGGCGGAGAGTGGGCGTTTTTGTTCTAATCAGTAAGGGGCCCTTTTACTAAGCCGTGTAGGCGCCTACGCGCACCCAACATGTGTCAATTTTGAGTTACTGCCCGGCTACCACGTGGCCCTGTGGTAATTTTATTTTTGACGTGCATCCGCTACGCATGCCGGCACGTGAGCGGTAATTGGCATTTATGCGTGTAGACCATTACTGCCCGGTTACAGCGTGAGACCTTACCGCTAGGTCAGTGGCTGGCGGTAAGGTCTCTGACCCAAAATGGATGCGCGGCAATTTTCATTTTGCCGTACGTCCATTTTTGGCCAAAAATTTTAAAAAGGCATTTTTTACAGGTGTGCTGAAAATGATTCTGCGTGCGTCCAAAACACGCATCTACACTATCGCAGGCCATTTTCAGCGCACCTTAGTAAAAGGGCCCTTAGTGTATCTGCATTAACACATGCTAATTGGTTAACGCAGGATTAGCACGTGAGCCCTTAGCACCCACAAAATAGATGTCGATAAGTGCTCCCGCAGTAATTCTTTTTAATGGCTGCCTGCTAATGTCAACATTAGTGCATGGTCATTAATAGAAAAAATACGAAATCGTCCATTTTCTGGCTGTGGTAAAAATAGCGTTAGTACACGGGAAAAACCCGCGTAAGAGCGCACTAGGCCAACTTTTTGCTGCAGCTTAGTAAAAGGGCTCCTTAGATCTGGAGCTAAATGGCAGACTTATGTCGATCTTGTTGAAAACAGAAAGGTACTTTCAACACATGTTATTGAATGTGTCAGCAGCCGGTTGTTCTGGTCAGATGTATGGAAGAAAATTGTGATATTTTACATATTAATGTTGATATTCTTTTAACATCATAAAATGGGAGGTCTTTGTGCTTCCAATTACTCTGCCTCATAAAAATATGACCTCTAGTGGTAGTCTTGCAAGACTGCTGCTAGGGGTGCCATTTTGAAGCTGGTGCATGGACTGAGCTGGAGTGACTGGGCATTGCTTTTGCCTGAAGACCCCCCAGACCCCTGGCCTACCTACCTCTCAGACCCCTGAAGACCCTCCAGAAACCCTGGATGACTCCCCTGGACCACCAAAGACGTTTAAAGGTAGCCCCTTTGGTGGGTAAGTGGGCCTTGTGCAGGGGAAGGAAGCTTGGCGGGACCTAGATCTTCAGGCCGGGGAGTATCAGGCCACAGCTTTGCGGCCCAACGCTCCAGACCATAGGAATAATGCTGCTTATGAGGTGGCTTGCAAGCAGCATTATCCTCTTGTCTTGGGATTCAGCAACTTGCGGCACCAAGACTCCACAGGTTGTTGAATCCCATGGGATGTGTTTGTTTATTTGTAATCTGCCTAGTTGTAGGCAGAATAGAATTTTTTTAATAACTTGGGGCCCTGTTTACTAAGCCGTGTTATAAGCGCGTTAGCATTTTTAACACGCATTAATCATGTATGTATGTTAACCATGTATGTGCCTACAATATTGTAAGCCACATAGAGCCTGCCTCAGTGGGATTTTGTGGGATATAAGTGTTCACAATAAATAAATAAATAAATAAATATCCCTATAGGCACCTACACGGTTAGCGTGCGTACTAATTGTAGGCGCGTTAAAAACACTAATGTGCCTATAACGGGTACAGGTGCACAGTGTGCAAGTAACGATGGTTCTCACAGAGGAAGAGTGTATAGGCAAGGGGCTATCAGACACAAGGCCCTTTGCCCTTTGCGATGTATTCTCTTGAACTGTACTGGATATGGTGTCACAGGTCTTTTGTGTATAATTTTATAAAAACCTCAATAAACAAATTTGAACGAAACAGGGCTCTTAATAAATGACTTGTCCAGGATCAGAAGGAGCTGCAGTTTGAACTGAACCCAGTTCCCCATGAATCCTCCTTCTCTGACCTGCGTAGGCTGATTTCAGCTGGCCATGTAAGCCGCATTGAGCCTGCCATGAGTGGGAAAGCACAGGGTACAAATGTAACAAAAATAAAATAGATACTATTGGAGATTCTACATGGAACGTTGCTACTATTGGAGATTCTACATGGAATGTTGCTATTCCACTAGCAATATTCCATGTAGAAGGCTCCGCAGGCTTCTGTTTCTGTGAGTCTGGCGTCCTGCACGTACGTGCAGGACGTCAGACTCACAGAAGCAGAAGCCTGCGCGGCCACATGGGGGGTGATCTGCAAGGGCCGACTTCTTCATGGAATGTTGCTAGTGTGACTCTGGGCAAGTCACTTAACCCTCCATTGCCCCATGTAAGCCGCATTGAGCCTGCCATGAGTGGGAAAGCGCGGGGTACAAATGTTTAAAAAAAAAATGTACCCAGAGAGTTCTGACGTTTCCCCAAAATCCAGCAGTTTCTACAAAAATAAAATCTGAGTCTCCAAATGAAACCCATACATATATAGGTTCCCAATGCCTGGAACCTGGGGTGGTCGCTCTGATTTGCACTGCTAAGGACAGCCTTGTTTTGACTTTTAATTCACAGCAATACTGCAAGTTATTGTCTGGAAGTGTGACCTTTTCTTCTGAATATATGCATTTCTTGTGTCTGCTGTCATAAGATCACACTAATTTAATTAATTCTTTAAAAACATTATGCATGGAGACCTGTAGATGGCAGCATATAGCCACTTATCTAGAAAGTCACATTTGAGTGAGCATGAAATCGGGGTCAGATTAGTGTCTGGTTAATAATTGTCATAGACTGCACACGTCTTCCAGTAGAAAATGCATGGGATGATCCTTCTGCCATTTTCTGTAACCCAGAATATTTGTTGTTCTTTAATACTGTGACATTAGGATACCAGTATTGCTATACAAACATAAATCCTGAAATGTAAGTTAGAACACATTGGGGGGGGGGGGGGGGGGGTAATTTTAGAAGACATTCATGTAGAATAGCATTTTACCTGCTCTGGTAGGCACAGGAAATTGATGGGGCCTGACACTATGACAGTTTGTAGCAATAACTTGTGACTTTTCTTGAAGTTGGTTCAATGATTGTTTTTCTATTATGAAAGCCGGCATTTGTGCCGAAGTTCAACTTTTGTTTAGACATAGGCGTCATTGAAACCAGACGGATTTCTTTACCAACCTCCTTTAAGACTCCTGATGCAGGCCTAAATCTTGGATAACAATAAATAGTTGCTATTATTCTGTGACATCGTCTGGTTATTTTAGTCACCTTCACTGTGTGTGTGCCAGTTTGGTGGACTGTGAGGGCTTTGTTCTCTGTTTACGTCAACTTGTGAAGTAGCCTCCAGTGAGCAAGCCCAGGCAAAAATCTGAAGGATGCATGGCTGTCACTTGAGGGTTCAAAATTTGCTTTGAAATCTAGGGCTACCAGTTATTAGTGCTATGTACAAGGAATGGAGGAGTGGCCTAATGGTTAGTGCAGCGGGCTTTGATCCTGGCAACAGGTGGGGGGGGGGGGGGGGGGGGGGGTTATTTATTTATTTTTGCATTTGTACCCCACATTTTCCAACCCAGTGTTAAGTTCAATGTGGCTTACATTTAAATGAGGTAGACGAGTATCGAGGTTATTAAGGGTCAACACGAGCCTGGTTCAGTTCTGTTGTGATCATGTGGTGGACTTTGAGGGCTTTGCTTTTCTTACTGCAGCTCCTTGTGACCTTAGGCAAGTCACTTAACCCTCCATTGCCCCAGGTACAAACACTTAGGAGGCCATTTTACTAAGCCACGTGTCTATGTGCGCCCAACGCGCACAAAAATGGAGTTATCGCCCGACTACCGTGTGGCTCTTGCAGTAATTTCATTTTTGACGCACATCCGATACGCACATCTGAAAAATATTTTTTTATTTTCAGGCACGTGTAACGGACGCGCGCCATTTGGCACATGTAGGTCATTACCGCCTGGATTCATTATCGCTAGGTCAATGGCTGGCGGTAACATCTCAGACCCAAAATGGACGCGCGGCAATTTTGATTTTGCCACACGTCCGTTTTTGGCAAAAAAAAAAAAAAAAGAGGGGGTCAGTTGGAATGTGGGCACTGTCAATGGTGTAAAACAGGGATTACAGGCCATACCTGGCATGTTCCGGGCAGAGAGAGGGTTGTGAAAATTAGAGATATGGTCACCTGTGATACCAGTGATGTAGTCTATAGCAAAATATGCCCATGTGGGTTGATTTATGTAGGGAGGAGCGCTAGACCTATTAAGGTGCGTCTAACTGAGCACAAATCTAGGATTACTACTCAGACTGCTCAAGCACCGTTAGTTGACCATTGGCTACAGCAGCGCCACACTGTGGATGATATAAGATGGAGAATAATAGAACATGTGGGCCCAGGGGAGGAGGGGGGGGTCAGTTAAAAAGTTACTAAATTATAGGGAACAGTTTTACATATTTACTTTGCAGACGGTGGTACCGGCCGGCTTAAATGCTGAGCTAGAATGGGCATCGCTGATTTGAGGAAACATAACTCATTGGAGTCAAGGGGTGGTTCCATTATGTCACTGACAGTATATTTAAATAGGGTATAAGGAACGCCCGGCGCCATCTTTGAAAAAGGGTTGGTCCCGATAAGTAATAGCAGAGCTGGCGCTAAGGGAGACTTGAGGTAAGAACGCTGATAGATTGAGTTTGAAGTAACCCCCTGCTTGAGAAACCGTTTATGTTGGCTTGTCTAGTGTTGGGGAACAAATTCTTATGGTATTTGTCTTTGATACAGCTCGTATTCGAGCGAAACCTGCATGTTGGGCAACAGAGCCCCTGGGTCTGATATCAAAGATAAGTAGTGAAAACATTTATAAAAAATTTGTTAAAAAACACTAAAAACTTTAATAATCGGCTGTGCCGATGAAGACGTTGGTGCTAAATACATTGCCATATATACATCTTGTGCAATGAGCACCGCTGAGGTCACCAAATTGGGTAAAAAGTGAAAGTGAAAAAGATTCTGCTGAAGAATTTGTGGTTGAGAAAAAGTCATTTTGTATGAATGTTTACTGGATCCCTTAGAAATTATTTTGTAGTTTAACTAACAATTTGTCAGTTTGTAATATACATATGTATGCATATACTTGAGTATTCAGTACAGTCCCCTTTCTGTTTTTCATACTCCTTTTTATCTACTTCTTGTATGTATTTTACTCATAATCTTTTACTTAGAATGATTTAGAGACAACCCTTATCAGTGTATTTTATTTGGCTTTATATGTGTTTTATATGTACATCCTATATAATAATTTGCACCATGAACATTCCATGAAGCTGCCTGGGTCCGTGCCTCCATTCTGATTGGCTGTGCCTGGGACTGAAGCCTCGGATGACGTCATCCAGAGAGCCAAGCAACAGCAGCATTCTGACAGAGAAAAAAAAAGTAACACCCTGTCAGAAAACCTCCCTGTCTCACACATACACACACGATCTCTCTCTGTGACACACAACACACACACAGTTCACCCCCCCCCCACACACACACACAATTACTGACTCACACACACACACTCATGCAACATCTAAAACCTACCCCCCCCTGTCATTCTGACAGAAAAAAAATGTAACACCCTGTCAGAAAACCTCCCCTGTCTCACACATACACACACGATCTCTCTCTGTGACACACAACACACACAGTTCACCCCCGCCCCCCCCCCCCCACACACAACACACACAGTTCCCCTCCCCCCACACACAATTACTGACTCACACACACACTCATGAAACATCTAAAACCTCCCCCCTACCCTGTCATTCTGACAGAGAAAAAAAAATGTAACCCCCGCCTATGGCACTGTCAGACACACACACACACACAATAACTCTCTCACATACACAATCACTGTCTGTCTCATAGACACACACACTGACCCCTCCTTGGAGAATACAACACAGATGATGAACACTTCAGAACCCCAATACAAGCCCAACACCGACACAGACCACTTCACCACACCCATCACCCCACCCCCCTCTCTCATTCTGACAGAGAAAAAACAACTGTACCACCCTCTCATAAACCCTCCCCTGTCTCACTTACACATAAACACACGATCTCTCTCTGTGACACACAACACACACAGTTCCCCAATCCACCCCCACCCCCCCCCCACAAGGTAACTGTCACACACACAGACACACACTCATGCACCATCGCAGTTCATCAAACCCAACCCCACCACTGTCACTGTCAGAAACACACAAACACACACAATCTAACTATCACATACACAGTTACTGTCTGAATCATATACACACACACTTAAAAAGCCAAGAACTACACAAACAACTACCCCTCCTCTGTCAATAGAACAATGATGTACAACACTTAGGAACTCCACTCAAACACAAACTATCAATTAAAAAAAAACATATATTAAAATAGTTCAGGTCAAAACAAACACAAATAGATAAAACCCTTGCTAGCGCCTGTTTCATTTGATTGAGAAACAGGCCTTTCTTACTAGTAATTTATATTACTGTATATTGTTTGATTTTAGACCACTGAGGCAGGCACTTTGCCGAAACATGGTGCCATGTCAGGTATTCTCAAGAATAAAATATTTTATCTTCCCTTCGTCCTCCTGTTGTTTTTTGGAAGAGTCCTGCTGGCTACATAGTAACATAGTAGATGACGGCAGAAAAAGACCTGCACGGTCCATCCAGTCTGCCCAACAAGATAAACTCGTATGTGCTACTTTTTGTGTATACCTTACCTTGATTTCTACCTGTCCTCTTCAGGGCACAGACCATAGAAGTCTGCCCAGCACTATCCCCGCCTCCCAACCACCAGCCCCGCCTCCCACCACCGGCTCTGTCACCCAAACTCGGCTACGCTTCTGAGGATCCATTCCTTTGGAACAGGATTCCTTTATGTTTATCCCATGCATGTTTGAATTCCGTTACCGTTTTCCTCACCACCACCTCCCGTGGGAGGGCATTCCAAGCATCCACCACTCTCTCCGTGAAAAAATACTTCCTGACATTTTTCTTGAGTCTGCCCCCCTTCAATCTCATTTCATGCTACACTGCTCTTCTTGTGTACACCACTACAATAGCCGTCAAGCTTTTAAATTGAGCTACAGTAGGTATTTCTGTGTTCCAGGAGGGCTCACATATTTGTACAGAAATAAAAGAGTTAAAGTGGGGGTTACACCTGGGTTCTATTGTTCCAAGTCCATTGCACTGACCACTAGGCTACTCCTCACACTTGCTTGCTGCTCTATTAGGAATGGCCATAATACCTGAAGCTGACAGAGAGTCTGATATCCCCTATGATGTTTGCTTCTTAGGGGGGTGGGAGGGGGGTAAGTAACCACTTGGAGATTAAGGAGGGGTCATGCCTTTATACTTCCATGGTCAGCTGCTCAATCAAGGCACCTTTTGGTATCCTGGATGTGACTGAAACTTGTCTAGATAAATTCATCTTTCTTTTTCGACTTGGACATTTCTTCCCGTTCCACTATCGCTGAACGACGTCCTAATTTTGAACCCACACTAGTCCCACCCAAAACATACCTCCAACACACTCCCTTGCTATTTGGATGAACTGCAGATGGACGTATGTTTAGCCATTTTGAGACATCCATCTGCTTCAAAAATGAGCACCATATGGTAGCAGGACTAGTTTATTCACGCCTACTCTAGCTGAAATCGTTTTTTCTAACTTCATGTTCAATTTTTCCTTAATTTACTCACCCGTATTTTCTATCTTAACTCCTGTTAGTCTGTTTTATCAGTCTGTAAGTTCTACCACCGCTTACACCTTATGCTGTATATTAAGATGTTTTAATATGTATTGTGTTGACATAGAGCCAGATTGTACATGGCGCCTAAAAACTCCGTACGGTAAGATTTCCGCCTCAGCATATTCTATAAGGGGTGCCTAGATTTAGGTGCGGTGTATAAAATATGCTTAGGTGGAAATTCTAGCACTTAAAACAATACACGTCCATTTAGGCCAACGAAAACGTGGCCTAAATTTTGGAACGCCCATAAAATGCCCAAAGCCACTCACCTTTTGAACTGTACACATTTGAATTTAGGCACACTTCATTACAGAATACGCTTAACGAGTTCTGCGTATAAATTCTAATTATTGCCAATTAATGCTTATTATTGCTTGTTGAGCTGTTATCAATGCTGATTAGATTGTTAAGCCAATTATGTTATGCACATTGTTATAGAATATGCCAAGATTTCGGCGCAAACTCTAAGCACACTATTTAGAATCCCGGGGACTGTAAGTAGAATACTGTGCCTTCATGTGTACTTTTATTTGAATATAAAAGTACACATACTGTGTACTTTGTACTGTGTTCAAAGTTTGCACTCTGGTTCATAAAACCATTCATGGAAATGCTCCGGCCTACATGTCAGACCTTATTGATTTGCCACCCAGGAATGCTAAAAGATCAACACGCACATTCCTGGGACTTCATTTCCCTAGCTGTAAAGGCCTAAATACAAACTAGTGCAGGCGTCCTGCTTTTCCTACATTGGCACGCAGCTGTGGAATGCATTACCACTTGATCTGAAAACTATTCACGACCTAAATAACTTTCGAAAATCACTAAAGCCTTTTTCTTTTTCAGAAGGCTTACCTTAATAATCAACAGTAGGAATTCCAATGCATCACTACTTACTTGATAGTCTGACTGTTTTCTGATTTACTAAATTGATTATATCCATTATGTTACACTTGTTTTTTGTATGCAACCAATTGTTTATCTACTCTTGAATGGTGCTTGCCATGATGTAATATTGTAAGCCACATTGAGTCTGTAAATAGGTGGGAAAATGTGGGATACAAATGCAACAAATAAATACATCTAATGCTGAAATTATGTATTGCCTATATCTGGCTTATTCATGCTGTTCATCGCCTTGGGTGAATTTCTACAAAAACGTAGTGTTAAAAATCATAATATAATAAATAGAATAATAAAATCCATAGATGTCATAATATTTACATTAGCATTTACATTAACATGACAAATTCAACTAAGTACTTTCAATTTATTTTTTTCAAATTTCCAAAAGACATAAACACATCTTCAATGTCTTTCAAGGTCTCTTGAAACTGAAAAGGATCAGACTCTATTTCTCATCAGAAACATTCAGATTATTGGGACAACCATTAACATTATCCCAGTTTGACTGTTGTAATATATGCTGGCTGTAAGGAGTACCTGTTGAAAAAAACACAGCTCAAAACACTGCAGCCAGGTTCATGTACAAAATCTCTCATTTTGAAAGTGCCTCCTCTTTATTAATCAAGCTACACTGGCTTCCTATCAAAGTGAGAATCACCTTCAAATTATGTGCCGTGGAGGGGCATAATGAAAGGGACGCCCAAGTTTTGCTGAGGACGTCCTCGCAAAACGTCCCGACGGATGGGCAGGGAAACCCGTATTATCAAAACAAGATGGACGTCCATCTTTTGTTTCGATAATACGGTTGGGGACGCCCAAATCTTGAAATTTAGGTCATCCCTAGACTTGGTCATTTCTGATTTTCGGCAATAATGGAAACCAAGGACGCCCATCTCAGAAACGACCAAATGCAAGCCCTTTGGTCGTGGGAGGAGCCAGCATTCGTAGTGCACTGGTCCCCCTGACATGCCAGGACACCAGCCGGGCACCCTAGGGGGCACTGCATTGGACTTCATAAATTGCTCCCAGGTACATAGCTCCCTTACCTTGTGTGCTGAGCCCCCCCGAACCCCACTACCCACAACTGTACACCACTACCATAGCACTTATGGGTGAAGGAGGGCACCTAGATGTGGATACAGTGGGTTTGTGGTGAGTTTTGGAGGGCTCACATTTACCACCACAAGTGTAACAGGTGGGGCGGGGATGGGCCTGGGTCCACCTGCCTGAAGTGTACTGCACCCACTAAAACTGCTCCAGGGACCTGCATACTGCTGTGATGGACCTGAGTATTACATTTGAGACTGACATAGAGGCATTTAAGGATGGGAGGGGGTTAGTGACCACTGGGGGAGTAAGGGGAGGTCATCCCCAATTCTTCGGTGGTCATCTGGTCAGTTCGTGCACCTTTTTTGTGCCTTGGTCGTAAGAAAAACACGACCAGGTAAAGTTGTCCAAGTGCTCGTCAGGGACACCCTTTTTTTTCCATTATGAGTCAAGGACGTCCATGTGTTAGGCACGCCCAAGTCCCGCCTTTGCTACGCCTCCAACACGCCCCCCAGGAACTTTGGCCGTCCCTGTGATGGAAAGCAGTTGAGGACATCCAAAATCGGCTTTCAATTATACTGATTTGGACAACCCTGTGAGAAGGACGCCGTCTTCCGATTTGTGTCGAAAGATGGGCGTTTTTCTCTTTCAAAAATAAGCCTGTTTATCTTTCAAATCCTAAATGGCACTGCTCCAGACTATATGGTACCATTAACAAACTTACCTGAAAGAAACGCCAAATATGAGGTGAGAGACTTATCTCAGACTACATCTCCCAAATTGCAAAAAAGTGATCTACAAAACTGTCCAGTCTGCAGACTTCACATACCTAAGAACCAAATGGTGGAACTCCTTACCACTCAAAATAAGAAGCATACAGGAATACACCAAATTCCGCAAAATCCTTAATTCATTCTGCTTCAAGCAAACCCTTACAAAGAGCAACCATAAATTAAGCAACTAATTCTCCCCTGAATTGGTTATCACTTTATTTACCATTAACTTTCTCAGTGCTCCATGTCCAATTTCTCATTCATAATAGATTTTCTGAGTGTTGAATATCTATAGTTATCCCAGTACACCTATGATATTGTATTGTATAATTGGGTTCTTACAAAAATTACTTTCTTATGCATTAGTCTCTGTTATGTATCCTGTACTCTTTATTGAAAGCCCTCTCCAGCCTTCCCTCAGTCTCTCTCTCTTGCCCCTCTCCAGCCCTCCCCCAGTCTCTCTCATGCCCTTCTCCAGCCTTCCCCCTGTCTCTCTTGTACCTCTCGCTGCCTCAAACTGTTTCTCTCCCCCTGCACAGCGATCAAGCTCTGCGTATGCTTGACCCGCATGGCGCACGAAGTTGGGGAAGTCTCGCGGTTTCAAGTCCTGCAGAATTTCTTCAACTTCCTGCACCATGTGGCAGTACATGCAGAGCTCAGTCTCTGTGCAGGGGGAGAGAAGCAGTTTGAGATAGTGCTGAAGAAAGGAAAAAAATGGAGGTAAGAAATCCCGGGCACCAGGATGAAATTTCTACGCACCATGGCGACCTGGCGCCCAGGATTAGTTGAGCCCTGACTTAGTGACTCCTATGTGAGAGCTGCTAAGTGATCCAGTGTTAACTGAGTTGTTATTCACTTAGCATATGTTACCTCGAATGCGCTAACAGGATAATGTTTCCATGCCCATGCTATGCTACTGCCATTCCTTCTCTCAGAAAAATTCCCTAATGCATGCGTTAACACGTATGTTACCACAGAATGTCTTAACGCTGACGAGCAGTACCCCTCTTAGTGCATGTTAAGGGCTTAACATCTGTATGCTCCTGGATTTGAGGTCTGACCCGGTTGGAACCTCCCGAAGGCAGTCTCTGTTGGTCCCTTACTCTCTTGGTGCTCGGTGCCTCCACCTGCGGAAAGAAGCGTTAGCAGGTGGAATTACCCCGCTCTCCCCCAGGAAACCCCAAAACAAGTCCTAATGTGACCTGTGGCAAACAAGGCTGGTTGTTAGATTAGACAGGCTTGGAAGACTTTTATATTCTGTAGAGTCTAAAAACCATTCTGGAGTCAGCAAATCATGCAAACTCAAACTGTTTATTCTTCAACTCTGAAAAACTGATCAACCCATATAAGAATATAAGCTTTCCATACTGGGGCAGACTGAAGGTCCATCAAGCCCAGCATCCTGTTTCCAACAGTGGCCAATTCAGGTCACAAGTACCTGGCAAGAAACCAAAACAGTACAATACATTTTATGCTGCTTATCCTAGAAATAAGCAGTGGATTTTCCCCAAGTCCATTTTAATAATGGATTATCAACTCTCCAACACTGAAGGCAAGTCTTTTAAAACCACAATCCTTCTGGCATTTCCCTGGGAAACTCCTGTATTCTCCTTCCTTGTATTTATGTACAGAGGCTTTTCAGCAGGACTGTTTACACTTATTACAGATGCCTGTTCATGCTTATCCCTGAGAATAGTGTCCGCTGTGCTCCTTTCATACTCTCAGGTCCAGACCCCCTGTGGTCTGACTTCCCTCCAAGGTGACCTTTGCATGGATCCAGCCTGGCCTTGGGATGGTCATTCCCTGGCTCTGATCCCACATTCCTGGGCTGGGACTTCCCTCTGCCCACCCGTAGCTTTCCTCTTTCACAGTTGTCACTTTACTGAGTTACAACTCCACTTTACACATCTCCTAATCGGAATTCCCCATTACCCTAGGTCAGTGGCAGGGGACCATCAGACAACCAAAGAGCCCCCTAAAGGGCAAATACTCTTCTTTATCTCCTTCTAAACTCCACCCCCTCCCCGGTCACTCTTCAGTTCCAGGGCACTATTTCTCTGCATTTTATTTCCGAACTACTCCCCTTAGGCTGGGCTTCCTCCCACCCAGGGACCTCGCAGTCACTCCCCCCAGTGACTCTCTACAGGGACTTACTCTCCTAGTAATCAGGGCTGCCAAGAGCTGGACCCAGGCCAAGGCCACGCCCCCCTCCAGGATCGACGCACCCCGCTCCCCCAGGATTGCAGCGGCCTCACTCCCCCCACCCCTCAATTGCTACTTCTGTCGCCTCCCTCTCCTGCTCCCAGGCCACCGGCGCCGCAGTTCTCAGTCTTCACCTACCCTCTGCTCCCTTCTGCCTGCCTGCCTGGTCACTTTCATTTAAATTTTAAAAAAAAATCTCTAAAGCAGCAGTGCAACGCCTTCTTTGCGAAAGCAGCAGATCGCCTCGGGCGGGCCTTCCCTCACTGTGTCCTGCCCTCGCGGAAATAGGAACTTACATCAGAGGAGGGCGGAACACAGTGAGGGAAGGCCCGCCCGAGGCGATCTGCCGCTTTCGCACAGTGGGCGCTGCGCTGCTGCTTTAGAGATTTTTTTTAATGCAGAGGGTCGGACAACAGACAGAAGGGAGCTGAGGGTAGGCAGGTGGAGACGGGACTGCGGTGCCAGCGGACTGGGAGCAGGAGAGGGCGAGAGACTCCGGTGCTGGGCCTTCCTTGCCCCCCCCCCCTCAGCGATCCTGCTCGTAATCCCCAACCTAACAGTTTAACAAACATGCCCCAAATTAAGGGCATAGAGATGTTATCATGAAAAACTCTGGGTATAACAAAAGAGAGGGAACAAAGTACAAACTAAAGTCCAAACAAAAAAACAGCACCACGGGCCTTTAAAATGGAACAAAGTTCTTTAATGAATGAGCCTTGACCCGACACGGGCCGTGTTTCGGTGACTAGCACCTGCGTCAGGGGTCACAGTGATGACGTGGAAAACTTGGGGAATAACTCGAATATTTTCATCTACAATATTCCTTACCCCACGTCTCACGTAGCAAAAGTTATAAAGCACCAAGGCACCTTCACTTTCTGTATCCAAATGGATGAAAAGCTTTTCATCCATTTGGATACAGAAAGTGAAGGTGCCTTGGTGCTTTATAACTTTTGCTACGTGAGACGTGGGGTAAGGAATATTGTAGATGAAAATATTCGAGTTATTCCCCAAGTTTTCCACGTCATCACTGTGACCCCTGACGCAGGTGCTAGTCACCGAAACACGGCCCGTGTCGGGTCAAGGCTCATTCATTAAAGAACTTTGTTCCATTTTAAAGGCCCGTGGTGCTGTTTTTTTGTTTTGATCATGAAAAACTCTGACACTGGATATGAAATCATTTGTCTCAAATGTTCAATTTTATTTTTGGTTGTTACTCCACCTAAAAGTTTTATGTTACAACTATCTCTGTCACATTCATTTATTTGTGCAGGACAGACACAAAAAAAGGAGATGCCTCAGATCTGGAACAAAGAACAGTTGACATCCTAACCATGGCAATTAAGAATTTCAGAGAATACTTTTTCAATAGGTTAAAGCAGCAGACTCGGGTAAGGATATCTCTACATATTTTCAACATATGCGTGTGTTCCTTTTTTAGGGACAGGGTAATAATATACTGTGCTTATGAAGAACACATAATTTAGCAAATGTTTAACATGATTTTCTGCCACACGAATATTCAATGTAATTACGTATTTCAGTGCAGAAAATAATGCCCTAAAACCCAACACCAGCAGCTGCACAACCCAGCTCTGTGTGAAGGAATATAGTAGTGAGGTTTTGTACAGAAATTAGCTATTAGTTCATGTGTAAAAAATACAATACTAAAATTTGTGCATTTGCCCTGGGATACTATATAGTGCTCTAGCGTTCCATGCCAAAATCCAAGCTTATTCTATAACAACGCACAGTGTTTTTTTTTAACAGCACTTAACAAGCAACAATGAGCACTAATTGACAATAATTAGAATTTATGTGCATAATTCGCTAGGCGTATTCTCTAACGCATACCCCCCCCCCCCCGGATTCTATGCAGTGCGCTTAGATTTAGGCGCTGAAATCGACACGGATTCTATTACACCACACATAATTGGCTTAACAAGCTAATGATCGCTGATAATAGCACTTCACAAGCAATACTGAGCACTAATTGGCAATGATTAGAATTTAGGCGCACAACTCGCTAAGCGTATTCTGTAACGATGTGCACCGAACTTCTAACATGCAGAGGCAAAAAGGAACGTGGTTATGGGCGTTTCATGAGCATTCCAAAATTTAGGCACCTAGTTATAGAAACTGGCCCAGTGCGCTTAAACCTACGCACTGAGATTTACACCAGGTTTTCCTTGGTGTAAATGGATGCACTGAGACATCAACTAAGCATATTCTATGCTAAGCTAGCGTTGGCAAGAGCCTGGAGACAGTTGGAGGTCCCAACTATGCAGGTGATAAAGTGTAGAATGAACCATCTGTATCAAATGTCGAAACTGACAGCTATGCGGATGGGACACCTCCAATTGTTCCAGAAAACATGGCATCCATATGAGCAGTGGAGAGATGTATTCCATTACCATGCAACCCAAAATCCTTCTGTAATACCAAACGTCTATTCTCTTCTTACTTCCACTATCCATGATGTATTGTAAGCCACATTGAGCCTGCAAAGAGATGGGAAAATAAATAAGTACCACAGCCATAATGCTGGGGGGAGAGGGAGGGGGAGGGGATGGGTGGGAAAGGGAGGGTAATGGGAGTAAATCGATATTGATGTGAAGTCAGAAATAGGAAACTAATGTTAGCGATTTAACGTGGTTATAGCTGGATCAGATGATTGTATTGTTGAAATTTTTAAACAAAATAAAAAGAAACTGGAAAACAAACTAAGCCTAAATCTAGGCGTCAATTATAGAATACGCTTAGCACTGATTTCAGCACCGATTTTTTTTTTAGGTGCCATATATAGAATCTCATCCATAGCGCCTAAATTCTAATGAGTGGAGCCAAAAGGGGGTGTGGTTATGGGCGGGGCAAATAGGCATTTCATTGCCGTTCCAAATTACGTGTACTGTTATAGAATATGGCCCTCTGCACCTAAATCTATGCGCCAGTATTTACGCCGCCTTTCCCTCGGTATAAATGGCTACATGTAGTTCTAGGCACTAAATCTAGGTGCCGCTTATAGAATATGCTTAGGCGGAAATTTATTCCACGTGGATTTTTCAAGCGCCATATATAGAATCTAGACCTAAAGGGGTAAATCTATAAATTGGCTGCTAACGTTTAAATGTATTTAAATGCTGAATACACAAGTAAATGTTTAGAATACCAGCATATATACGCACATAAATGCCAAAAATCTGCCTAAGACCTATTCTATAAATACATTCATTTCTTACATATATAACCCACAGGATATATACAGTTTTACATTTTTATTTTTTTAGAGATTCGGAGTATACACAAGTACAGGCTATACACAGATTTATTTCCAAGATTAGTGCTTTTTAATAGGAGTAATACAAAATTTTACATTTTAGGGCAGGGTATACATGGGTGTGGGGTATGTTCATATTTTATTTACAAAATTAGCTTTTTTTGCAAGGTATACATGGGTATGAGGTATACAAGTGTGGGGGTTATATATATATATGCAAAAATACAGTAGTAGTGCTATAGAAATGATAAATAGAATACGAGCATAACGGGGTAAATATGCGTATATGTAGTTAGGTACAAGCACTTTACGCTGGTGAAAATGCTTGCACCTGGATTTGGGAGATAATGCACCTAACTTAGGGTTACCATATTTTGTCCCCCAAAAAGGAGTTCACATGCCCTGCCCTGCCCGTCCCCTTTCACACCCTCGCTCCACCCCGTCATATTTTCCCCTTCCCCCTGTCACACACCCCATCACCCTCCCTCCCCTTACCTTACTACTGCCCTGGTGGTCTAGTGACTTCTTCGGGGCAGGAAAGAGCCCCTTCTTTCCTGCCCGGAGCACTGCCCTGCATGCATCCTTCCTGTTGGTGATCTCGACGCTGATTCAAAATGGCTGAGATTGGCAAAACCCGCCTGGTTGCCCGGACATGACCTTAAAAAGAGGACATGTCCGGGTAAATCCGGACATATGGTAACCCTAACCTAATTTATTGTTTTCTATAAATTATCTGCATAAGTGTGAGCCCCAACCAGACTCTGCCCATGTGAATGTCCACCTGCAAACTATGTGCTATCAAAATATGTACTCAGTTACTAAATAGCGTGTAGCCAGATAATTGCCAGTTACGTTCATAAAGTGAATGTGAGCAGTCCTGGAGCCCAGGTAAGACAGAGCCACGCAGCATTTGCAGGTAAAGGAAAAGAACATTTATTAAAGCTGTTAGGTCGGGGGTCCTGTTCTTTTCAGAGGAGGAGGAAAAAGGCAACATAATACTAGTCCGTAAACGGAACAATGTTCTTGCAGGGTCACTGTGTACCTTATTGCCTTTCAGTACAGCAGTACCCTACTTGTCCCTGGCCTGGTTCCTCAAAGTTACCAGGAAAGTATCTAACAATTACTCAGGTCAAAGTACAAAATCTGCAAGGTTCCAAGTGGAGCTTGGCCTACCTGACTGTAGCAATTGCAAGTCTCATAGAAGTGGTGGAGGTACATGCCATGGTCAGTATTCTCAATGGAGAAGGGTAGTTAGTGGGGTTCCCCAGGGGTCTGTGTTGGGACCGCTGCTTTTTAACATATTTATAAATGACCTAGAGATGGGAGTAACTAGTGAGGTAATTAAATTTGCTGATGACACAAAGTTATTCAAAGTCGTTAAATCGCGGGAGCATTGTAAAAAATTACAAGAGGACCTTACGAGACTGGGAGACTGGGCGTCTAAATGGCAGATGACGTTTAATGTGAGCAAGTGCAAAGTGATGCATGTGGGAAAGAGGAACCCGAATTATAGCTACGTCATGCAAGGTTCCACGTTAGGAGTCACGGACCAAGGAATGGATCTAGGTGTCGTCGTTGATGATATGTTGAAACCTTCTGCTCAGTGTGCTGCTGCGGCTAACAAAGCAAATAGAATATTAGGTATTATTAGGAAAGGAATGGAAAACAAAAATGAGGACGTTATTATGCCCTTGTATTGCTCCATGGTGCGACCGCACCTCGAATATTGTGTTCAATTCTGGTCGCCGCATCTCAAAAAAGATATAGTGGAATTAACAAAGGTAAAAGAAGGGCGACGAAAATGATAAAGGGGATGGGATGACTTCCCTATGAGGAAAGGCTAAAGCGGCTAGGGCTCTTCAGCTTGGAGAAAAGGCGGCTGAGGGGAGATATGATAGAAGTCTATAAAATAATGAGTGGAGTTGAACGGGGACTAGGACTAGGGGGCATGCGATGAAGCTACAATGTAGTAAATTTAAAATGAATCTGAGAAAATGTTTCTTCACTCAACGTGTAATTAAACTCTGGAATTCGTTGCCAGAGAATTTGGTAAAGGCGGTTAGCATAGCGGAGTTTTAAAAAGGTTTGGACAGCTTCCTAAAGGAAAAGTCCATAGACTGTTATTAAATGGACTTGGGGAAAATTCACTATTTCTGGGATAAGCAGTATAAAATGTTTTGTACATTTTGGGGATCTTGCCTGGTATTTGTGACCTGGATTGGCCACTGTTGGAAACAGGATGCTGGGCTTGATGGACCTTTGGTCTTTCCCAGTATGGCAATACTTATGTGCTTATGTATGTACTTATTCAAAGTTGTCAAAACACATGCGGATTGTGAAAAATTGGAAAACTGGGCATAGTAAACTGGAAGACTGGGCATCCAAATGGCAAATGAAATTTAATGTGGACAATTGCAAAGTGATGCACATTGGGAAGAATAATTTGAATCATAGTTACCTGATGCTAGGGACCACCTTAGGAGTCAGCATTCAAGAAAAAGATCTAGGTGTCATTTTAGAAAATACGCTGAAATCTTGTGCCCAGTATGCAGCAGCAGCCAAAAAAAACAAAAAGGATTCTAGGAATTATTAGGAAAGGGATGGTGAATAAGACTGAAAATGCTTTAATGCCTCTGTATCACTCCATGGTGTGACCTCACCTTGAGTATTGCATTCAATTCTTCTCACCGTATCTCAAAAAAGATATAGCAGAATTAGAATAGGTTCAAAAAAGAGCAACCAGAATGATAAAGGGGATGGAACACCTCCCATATGAGTAAAGGCTAAAGAGGTTAGGGCTCTTCAGCTTGGAAAAGAGATGGCTTAGGGGGGATATGATTGAGGTCAATAAAATCCTGAGTGGTGCAACAGGTAAAAGTGAATCGATTTTTCACTCTTTCAAAAAGTACAAAGACCAGGGGACACTCAATGAAGTTAAATAGAAATATTTTTAAAACAAATAGGAGGAAATATTTTTTTCACTGAAAGGGCCCTGTTTACTAAGCCGCGCTAGAGGCGCGTTAGTGCTTTCAGCACGCACTAACTGTGTAGGCGGCCACAATATTCCTATGGGCGCCTACAGTTAGCATGTGCTAATTTTGTGCACACGCTAAAAATGCTAGCACACCTTAGTAAACAAAGCCCAAAGAACAGTTCAGCTCTGGAACTCTTTGCCGGAGGATGTAGTGACAGCGGTTGCATATATAGATTTAAAAATTTTTTGGGACAAGTTCCTGGAGGAAAAGTCCATAGTTTGCTACTGAGAGAAATAGGGAAGCCACTACTGTCTCTGGGATCAGTAGCATGGAATGTTGTTACTCTTTAGGTTTCTGCCAGATACTTGGGACCTGGATTGGTCACTGTTGGAAGCAGGATACTGGGCTAGATGGACCATTGGTCTGACCCAGTATGGCTATTTTTATGTTTTTTTTTGTTACATTTGTACCCCGCGCTTTCCCACTCATGGCAGGCTCAATGCAGTGGGCAATGGAGGGTTAAGTGACTTGCCCAGAGTCTGCCTGTGCCGGGAATCAAACTCAGTTCCTCAGTTCCCCAGGACCAAAGTCCACCACCCTAACCACTAGGCCATTCCTCCACTGGTGTTGCTACTATTTGAGATTCTATTCCACTAGAAGTCGGCCCTTGCAGATCACCAATGTGGCCGCGCAGGCTTCTGCTTCTGTGAGTCTGACGTCCTGCACGTACGTGCAGGACGTCAGACTCACAGAAACAGAAGCCTGCGCAGCCTTCTACATGGAATGTTGCTAGTGGAATAGCAACATTCCATGTAGAATCTCCAATAGTAGCAACATTCCATGTAGAATCTCCAATAGCATCTATTTTATTTTTGTTGAATTTGTACCCTGCACTTTCCCACTCATGGCAGGCTCAATGCGGCTTACATGGGGCAGTGGAGGGTTAAGTGACTTGCCCAGAGTCACAAGGAGCTGCCTGTGCCTGAAGTGGGAATCAAACTCAGTTCCTCAGTTCCCCAGGACCAAAGTCCACCACCCTAACCACTAGGCCACTCCTCCACTCTTATGTACAAGAAGGAAACCTCATTTAAAGGGAAAAAAAAAAAAGATATTCTAGAACACAAGGTCAGCCTTCAAAGGAATAGGCTGAGCAGCAACATCAGGAAATATTGTTTTCACAGGAAGACTGGTGGAAGCCTGAAACACCCTGCTGGAGTTGGTGTTGACAGCTAAAACATTAACAGAACTGAAGAGGGCACAGGTTAATCCTATTTTTGGAATGGAGAATATTAAGAAGTATTTCCTGTATTATCTAGGGCATTTTATGTTTCTGTGATAGAGTGGTAGGGTAGCTATGTTCAGTTCAATTCAATTCTTGTATACCGCTAATATCCCTTTTCCAGGGTTCAGTGCGGTTTACGTTTTAGGTGAGACAAAAGCAGGTAGTGTTAGTGTGAGGTATGAGAAACATTAGAGACCTTTGGATTAATGCATGTGACTAAAAACATTAAAGGAAAGGATAATGGATGATACTAGGAAGTAGAAGTCATGATGGATTACTATGAAGCAGTCTTTGAGAAGAGAAAGGTTTTTAGCCTCTTCCTGAAGCTGAGGCAGCTGTTTTCTGTTCTGATGGCAATAGGTAGAGAGTTCTTGACTCCACGTACGGGGAATAGAGAGCTGAAAATCCTCTGATTTTGAATTGTCTTTTGAAATGGTGATGCTAGGATTAGTTGTTTCAGTCTGTTAGACTGGACCCATAAGTGGCCCAACTGTTTGGGGAGGCTAAAGGGGGTGGGGTTAGGGGCGGTACCAGTGGTGGGGCTTACATCCATAATTGTCTGACAACACACCTAGCTCCACCCCCACCTATCCCTGCCCTTGTTGATGTGTTTTAAAATTCAAGCAAAACTTGTACAGGAAAACATTCAAATAAGCACAATGCTGTCATAGGAAACCTATCTAATAGCAGAATATTATTAGAAATGAGGAACTGCCTATGCTGGTCCATGTGTAAAAAGTCAAAAGCTGTTCCAGTTGGATACGATGTGCCTTAAAAGATGGAGGACTATATATATATATATATATATATATATATATAGTCCTCCATCTTTTATATTTGTACTTATTTGAAAGTTCTTCATTTATTTGAAAACTTTCCATACACAGATATAAATATCATGAAATAAAAATTGAATACCACTAAAACAGCTTTAAAAAATATTGTAGCTGGTAGAGACAGCAGTTATAAACTCTCCATTTTGTGCTCATTTTTCTAAACTGTTCAATACAATAGAGATGGCCAAATTCAGTGAGAATATCCTTTTTCCTGATGGGTTCATCTTAGCAGCTGTTGTATTGTACCTTAGGATGCCTGGTGTTATAAAATAAGATAAGATGGACTATATTAAAATTAAATGGAAGTAAAATTAAACTCACCTTTCATCTTGCTGAAATCTTAAATCTGGCCTTGGCCACAACATCTGTTAGATTCAATTCTTGAAGAACCTACAGTATTCAGGCATTCTCCCGAGTATAACCTAATAGCATATTAGATGGCAGCAGAAAGACATCAACTGGCCCACCCAGTCAGCCCAGTCTTTCGTGTCCATTTTGCTAAGCATGAATCACAGTCTCACAGTCATAGAGCAAGACTACTTGTAAAAGATCTTTCCATGTGCAAGACAGTTTGTGCCATCTTTCTCATTTGTATTCCACCATCGAGCAGATGAACCTACACAATCCCCAACTAATCTAAACGGCTACCAGTGCAGCCGGAACGGCAGCAGGAAGTGTGTCAGAGGAGGAGGTTCCGGCCAGAGCTGTCTGTGAGTGAGTGAGTGAGTGTTGTTGCTCTATACCGACAGCTCTTTTTTTTTCTTCTGTGCTGGGGAAGGAAGGAGCCTTAGGGAGGTAGCGAATCGGGCAGGTAGCCAGGTAAGAAAAGAAGTGAGCGGGGGCAGGGCAGGGGGTTGCCAACGAGGAGGAGAGGAAGATACAATTTGTTTTTACTCCCGCCCCAAATTCGAGGAGGGCAGGAGGAGGTCATGGTTGGACTGGGGAGGCTTAGCCTCCCCAAGCCTCTTATATGGGGCGCCTGTGACTGGACCAGATATAGCGAAGCAGTCTTAGCAGTTCAGAGGTGAAGCCCTGTGAGATTTGAAAAACTAAACAAGCAGCTTTGGACCTGAGTCTTTCTGCTGTGGGAAGCCAGTGCAGTTTGTTTAGATGAGATATTCAATCTGTATATTAGTCTTGTAGCTGTATTCTGTGTGATTTGCAGTTTTTTTTTCTGATATTGACACCTCATACCAAGAAATCCAAGTGAGGCAGGATTAACATTTGGACTAGTAGTTCAAAGGCTTTTCGTGGAAGAATGGTCTGTGCACACATCTATACCTGCAACCATAGACTGCATATGAGGGCAGTTAAAGACCAAAAGGCCTATCTAAGCTGCCCATTGTCCTTTCCTGTTACACTGTGGCTTAGGCTAATTGATCTCCAGCTTTGTTCTCACTTTATTACAGTTAAGGCTTCTATTTGCTTTTCCCCTGAGCATGTTTGGTTTCCAGTCGGGGCCGGCCCTACTACAAGGCAGACCAGGCATCCACCTAGGGCAGCGGGCTTCAGGGGGTGGCTGTGCAGCACCAGCATAGCTGGCAAAGATAACAGCAGAGAAGCCCTTTAAAAGCCACTGTCACTGATGGACCTTTCAGCATCCCAACACACACACATGCTCAAGGCCTGGCACACCCTGCCCCTTCTGACAGCATGTAGGAGGGGGCGGGATATGGCAGGCCTTAAGTGTGCACATGTGCTGGGATACTGAAAGGCCCACCATTCACAGTAGCTTTTAAAGGGCTTCCCTGCTGCTGGCTATGCTGGTGCTGCACTGCCGTGCCCCCACCCCCCTGAAGTCTATATTTTCTTTAGTCTTCTTCAATGGCAAGGTGATGGGAGCAGTAGCATCAGTGCCAGGGAAAGAAAGAGGGCAGATATGCTGGACACTTTGGAGGAAGAAGGGAAGAGGAGAGAGATGCTGGACACCTTGAGGTGGGGGGAACAGAAGGAGCGAGTTGCTGAGAGGAGGGTAGGGAAGGAGAGATTCTGAGCAGTGGCATAGCTACAGGTGGGCTTGGGTGGGCACAGTCCCACCTATTCTTGGCTCAGGGCCATTCTGTCTGGCCCACCAAAAATGTTCAGTGGCTGTCACCTCGTTCTCCTCTCTCTCGCCCCCCGGAGCCAGCATTTCCCCGCCTCCCCCCCCCCCCCCCCCCCCCCCCCTCTGATCTACCTCAACATTTTTGCCCATGCAGCAGCAACACACAAATGCTGCCTGTGTTGGCCCTGCAGGCTTTCCTCTGCCATGTCCCGCCTTTGCTGACTTCACTCCTGTTTCTTCTCTGGTGGGACATGGCAAAGGGCAGCCTGTGAGGCTCTGTTGATTAGATTGTAAGCTCTGTCGAGCAGGGCTGTCTCTTCATGTTCAAGTGTACAGCTCTGTGTACATCTAGTAGCGCTATAGAAATGATAAGTAGTAGTAGAGGCTGGTGCAGGCAGTGGATATGTATCGCTGCTGAGGTAGACCAGGGGGCTGCCAGGCCGTGGGTGGGGGCAAATGCCAGATCTGGCGGTGAAGGAGAAGGAGAAAGATTCAGAACAAAGGGGAGAGGAAAGTTTTGGAAGGTCTACCCATCTTAACTGTGAGCCCACCCAAAATGATTGGTCTGGCTATGCCTCTGAAACTGAAATTACAGGTGTGGGGAGGAATAGGGGAGAAGAGATGCTGGAGACTGGGGGGGGGTGGGGGAGAGGGAATTTGAGATGCTGGACTACAGGTGGGGCAGGGCAAGGTGAGATGGGGGGGTGGGGAGCACATGGCTGATGGTTCACTTAGGCTATCTGATACCTTTGGGATGGCCCTGATTCCAGCCTCCATTTCTGAAAGGACTTGCCAGTGACATAAGTGACACCAAAGCTGGCCTAACTTCACAGATAGAAACAAGATGGGTGGACTTAAGGGAGGTAATGGGAAATGAGGACTGCCAATTCACACATGTACATGGTAAGATCAGGGCTGATCATCAGGAATGAAGTCAGTTGGTACCCTATGAGGCTTCTAATATACCCAATTTTAGATTGAGATTGAAATGGATTTTATATCTTGCAAAGAGTCTTGTAAAGAGATTAGATACTATAATCATATAGTACATCAAAGAAAAACACAGTGCCATGCACAGAACCATCTCTTCTCTTGGACAAAAGCTCTTTGCCAATGCCAGCTGTATGCTCCCTCTCCTCATCGGTACCTTTAATAATCACACACATACAATTCTGGCATATTTATTTCTTTTAGGTTCATTTATATCCCACAATTTCCCACTCATGCAGGCACATTGTGGCTTACGGTAATTTAAAAAAAAAAAATTAGGAAAGTTTACAACGTAAGAAAATAGTGCAGGAAGGACAAAGAGTAGACAGAGGGAGCAGCAACAACAATGGAAACTAAGTAGGGAGGGGATCATGAAGGGAATATCAATCAGCAGAGTAGTTGAGGGAGTAAGTTTTAGCAAATAAGTAAGACTTCAGCAGCTTTATTAGATGTATATGTAGTAATAACCTGTCCTGAGCCATTCGCAGTTCACAGTGTCTATTCCCGTTCCCAATCTGGCATGGCTGATCGGAGCAAGCAAGCACCCCATCATGGCATGTCTCCACCCAACCTCTCGGTTGGCATTGAGCTCCAATCCCTGGTTGTACTGTGCCTCCCTCCCCCGTAGTATGAATAGGGATCTAGCTTACTGGCTCATGAACCTGCCTCTCATCATCTCCCTTCCAAGCTCATCCTCATCTCTGCCCTTACCAAAAACTAGGGAGGGAAGCCTGCGAGGCTCTGTCAATCTAAGCTCTGATCTAAGCAGGATCAGAAAAGAGACTGAGCCACTTGACTTACCCTCTTTTATCTTGAACCTGCAGCCCATCTCTTGGCTAGCCAGCTCTCACCCAAGGCCTAGGAAGAAGAGGAAAGGGGGGAAGCTCACTCCCCTTTCCCCTGGGAAGGGGCAATATCACCTGATTATTTTTCACCTTCCTAGGCACTCCAACCCAGAGGCTCTCTTAAACCTTTCCAAAGCCTCATGCCTCAGTACTGTAGCTGTTGTATTTTGTTTTAAAATTCTCAATTTATGTTACTCTTAACAGTAATTTTATAACAGAATGCCTATATGGAAAGTCCAAACGGGCACCTATTTTATGCATATTTTATAAAGCAACATAGAAACGTATAAAATAACTGTTCGGAACTAGGGATGTGCATTCATAATTTGCAGCAATAACCTCCAAAATGGCAATTTTTTTTCCCACCGTTGTTGAACATCAGCATTTTTTCCTGGTATTAGCAACCATCGTGCATAAACCAACCTTGAACCTGGTACTGTGGGTTTAGAGAGCAGTCACCTTCCAGGAGGAGCTATTCTGCCTCTTGAGAAGCTGTCATAGCCAGCCCATACCTAGCTTTGTCTTGTATTTATGATAATCTGTATTCCTTTTTCCTGATTAGTCCAGCAGGATCCAGCTCAGGGCAGACTTGAGTATTTCTGCCCGACCTATGAGCTTGTTTCCTGTTGCTTCAACAGGGGCGTAGCCAGACCTTGCCAGGAGGGGGGGGGGCCAGAGCCCGAGGTGGGGGGCACTGTTAAGCCGCCTCCCCCCTCCGGCGACCCCCCTCCCCCCCCACTCGATTGCGCCGACACTCTTAAACCCCCCTCCCGCTACTAACCCTTCCCCGCCATCGTCGCCCGCCCCATGAAGTACCTTGTTTGCTGGCGGAGATCCCCAAACCCCACCAGCCAAGAGTGTTCTTCAGCGCCGGAGTTAGTAGACTCTGGTGCCTTCATTCAAGGAGGTTCGTCTGAAGGATCAGCTGGTTTTGACGCCTTTACGTCTTGCACGGGGCTACATGCACGGTGCAGGATGTAAGGCGTCAAAACCAGCTGATCCTTCAGACGAACTTCCTTGAATGAAGGCGCCGGAGTCTACTAACTCCGGTGCTGAAGATCACTCTTGGCTGGCGGGGTTTGGGGATCCCCGCCAGCAAACAAGGTAAATCATGCGGTGGCGGGGCGGGTGGCGATGGCGGGGGAGGGTTAGTGACGGGGGGGGGGGGGTCGTCGGCAAGGGGCCTGGGGCGAATCTGCGGGGGCCCAGGCCCCCTCAGGCCCCATGTAGCTACACCACTGCTTCAGTATTGTTCTTGTCTAGTTGTGCCTTAAAGAAATTACCAGTCATCACAACATTACTTTTGAAATAGGAAGGAAAAAGGCCTGATAGAGCTCCAGATAATCAATCCTCTAGAGTAATGTTGTGACGACTGCTACTTTATTGTTGAACACATATGAAAAATACATTTGTTGTTTGTGGAAACTTTTGTGTATATTGTAAGCGATTAATTATTTCCACACCCAATTTTTGAATTGTTTCCTTAAAGAAATTAAACAAAACAAAACTTTTAAGAACATAAAAGCCTGCAAACAACACAGGAAACTAAACAAAACAACATTTTTTTGCCTATATATCCCTACTCTTATCAGGGTGGGGTTTCACAGTTAACAATGAAAGACGACCATATTGCAGCAGCTGTTAAGAGGGTGTATAAGAAATTGTTGATAATGTGACGATCGAAGCCATATTTACAAGCCTCACACAGTTAAGGTTATATCGGCCTCCTTTATGATCATTACATTAATACTTGATGAATATTCCTAGCCTGAAGAATGCTAAATTGTGTGATTTTTTTTTTTGTTACATTTGTACCCTGCGCTTTCCCACTCATGGCAGGCTCAATGCGGCTTACATGGGGCAATGGAGGGTTAAGTGACTTGCCCAGAGTCACAAGGAGCTGCCTGTGCCTGAAGTGGGAATCGAACTCAGTTCCTCAGGACCAAAGTCCACCACCCTAACCACTAGGCCACTCCTCCACTGTTGCTACTATTTGAGATTCTACATGGAATGTTGCTATTCCACTAGCAACATTCCATGTAGAAGTTGGCCCTTGCAGATCACCAATGTGGCCGCGCAGGCTTCTGCTTCTGCGAGTCTGACGTCCTGCACGTACGTGCAGGACGTCAGACTCACAGAAACAGAAGCCTGCGCAGCCTTCTACATGGAATGTTGCTAGTGGAATAGCAACATTCCATGTAGAATCTCCAATAGTAGCAACATTCCATGTAGAATCTCCAATAGTATCTATTTTATTTTTGTTACATTTGTACCCTGCGCTTTCCCACTCATGGCAGGCTCAATGCGGCTTACATGGGGCAATGGAGGGTTAAGTGACTTGCCCAGAGTCACACGAAACCAATTGGAAACTTATTTATTCCAGCTGGCTTACAAAAGTGGCTTGAAAAACAATTTGTGGATAAAAATGCTGATGCTGTTTGTACCATGTTCATGAGAAGTGATACTAACTACTAATTTAGATGTACTGCTTAGATTGTGAGCACGCTAGGAACAGACCCAGTACCTGTAAAATGAAACTGTAAACCGCTTAGGTCTAAGCGGTATATAAGTACTGAAATGAATGAATGAAATGAATATTGGTTCACTCTGTTGCATTTAATCTATATAATGCTGAAATTTATGTCACTTTGGGGCCCTTTTACTAAGCCGCGTAGGCGTGTACGCCAGGGGCGTAGCCAGACTTCGGCGGGAGGGGGTCCAGGGCCAAATCTACAGGGGCCCAGGCCCCCGTGGCCCCACGTATCTACGCCACTGGTGTACGCATGTACTACGCACATCAATTTTGAACTACCACCCTGCTATCGCGTGGCCTGGGTGGTAATTTCATTTTTTACGCGTGTCCACTGAGCACACCGGAAAATTTCTGGCGCATGGTGCTAGCCAGGCGGTATTTGGCATTGTATGCGCATAGACCATTACCATCCAGTTAATACATGAGACCTTACCGCTAGGTCAGTGGGTGGTGGTAAGGTCTCAGGCCAAAATGGACATGAGCCAATTTTTATTTCGCCGCACGTCCATTTTCAGCCCAAATAAAAAAGACCTCTTTTGCAGGTGCGCTAAAAAATGGACCTGCGTTCGTCCAATACACACGTCTACACCAGCGCAGGCTATTTTTCAATGCAGCTTAGTAAAAGGACCCCTTAATGTGTTTGTACTGTTTTAAATATTGTGCATGCACGTTTCTAACCCACCTTGAGCTTTGGAAGGTGCAGGCTGTAAATTTTTAACAATTATAATAATAATACTCAAAACTATTCCTGAGAGTACACACATTCTCCAAAGAAGTTGGAAACATGTACATGTGCTCTGTGGGTGCATATATATTGTATAAAATACATACCGACCTTCGATGTTTCCTACATAAACTATCCTTACCTCAGACCTCAGCATGCCAATATCTCAACACTTCATAACTGACAAATTGGAGGGTCATGGGATAGGAGGAAATGTCCTATTGTGGATTAAAAACTGGTTGAAGGATAGGAAACAGAGAGTGGGGTTAAATGGGCAGTATTCACAATGGAGAAGGGTAGTTAGTGGGGTTCCTCAGGGGTCTGTGCTAGGACCGCTGCTTTTTAATATATTTATAAATGATTTCGAGATGGGAGTAACTAGCGAGGTAATTAAATTTGCTGATGACACAAAGTTATTCAAAGTCATTAACTCGCGACAGGATTGTGAAAAATTACAAGAGGACCTTACGAGACTGGGAGACTGGGTGGCTAAATGGCAGATGACGTTTAATGTGAGCAAGTGCAAGGTGATGCATGTGGGGAAAAAAGAACCTGAATTATAGCTACGTCATGCAAGGTTCCACGTTAGGAGTTACGGACCAAGAAAGGGATCTGGGTGTCGTCGTCGATAACACACTAAAACCTTCTGCTCAGTGTGCTGCTGCGGCTAGGAAAGCGAATAGAATGTTAGGTATTATTAGGAAAGGTATGGAAAACAGGTGTGAGGATGTTATAATGCCGTTGTATCGCTCCATGGTGCGACCGCACCTTGAGTATTGTGTTCAATTCTGGTCGCCGCATCTCAAGAAAGATATAGTAGAATTGGAAAAGGTGCAGCGAAGGGCGACTAAAATGATAGCGGGGATGGGACGACTTCCCTATGAAGAAAGACTAAGGAGGCTAGGGCTATTCAGCTTGGAGAAGAGACGGCTGAGGGGAGACATGATAGAGGTATATAAAATAATGAGTGGAGTGGAACAGGTGGATGTGAAGCGTCTGTTCACGCTTTCCAAAAATACTAGGACTAGGGGCATGCGATTAAACTACAGTGTAGTAAATTTAAAACAAATCGGAGAAAATGTTTCTTCACCCAACGTGTAATTAAACTCTGGAATTCATTGCCGGAAAATGTGGTGAAGGCGGTTAGCTTAGCAGAGTTTAAAAAGGGGTTGGACGGTTTCCTAAAGGACAAGTCCATAAACCGCTACTAAACGGACTTGGAAAAATCCAAAATCCCAGGAATAACATGTATAGAATGTTTGTACGTTTGGGAAGCTTGCCAGATGCCCTTGGCCTGGATTGGCCGCTGTCGTGGACAAGATGCTGGGCTCGATGGACCCTTGGTCTTTTCCCAGTATGGCATTACTTATGTACTTATCTACTTATGTAAGTCTTATGCCCCTATTCAATACATGTGTAAGGTTTATTTTTCATTAGTTCAGTTCTTATCTGATATAAAACTTATTTTTATTTCTCATTATTTAAAGAGAGTGTATATACTCATCTTTGAAATGTAAACCAGATGTTTAACCCAAGGGTACTAAAGTAACAAAGAATGGTTGTGGTATTACACATGCAGTACAGCAAAAATAAAGAGTAAGCCACAAAACATTGAGCCTGCCATGAGTGGGAAAGCGTGGGGTACAAATGTAACAAAAAACAAAACAAAACATGAAACTTATACTCTTACAATGTGAGGTAGCAAATTGCTTGCCACAGAAAAGGGAAGGAAAAGCCTCAAAGTAGCTCAGAACACACAGTTTTTAAAGAGTTTTGGCGGTCAAAATCAGGCCTTACTCTTCATCATAGGCAAAATCCTTCTCATAGGAAAAGTGGCTACATTCAAAATACAAAATATGATAACTTATCTCAGGACCAATGTGTAGCTCTCAAAATGTGTCTGGTGGAAGTCTAAAGATGCAGGAATGCCCCCGGGCAAGGGTACTTCATCAGTTGAGATAAGTAATGAAATAATGAAAAAAATCTTACACCCGTGTTGACCCATGATGAGGTGGAGGCATAAGACTTGTCAGTTATGAAGTGATGAGATAATGGCAAGCTGCACCGCTGATGTCCGAGGTGAAGATAGTATATGGAGTAAATATCGATGGTCTGTATGAGTTTATAACAATTGGGTGGTTCCTATTATTAATTTTTTTGCATTGGTGGAGAAATATTGTATAAAATGTGCACGTACATTGTGACTGCTTCCCTGGAAATACTTATAGGCACTGGAGTCATCCCACACATGTGTCTTCTCATCTGTGCATGTACTTAAAATTTACATGTAGAAAAACTTTAGCAAAATTACTTCCTTAAGCCAATTTTAGGTATTACAATAGAGAGGCAAGCTTCCTGTCTATAATGCTGCTTACAGGAACACGTGCCTTTTCTTTTTCCCTGATCTCAGTAAGCAATGAGCTTGCGATTACCTACAGCAGCTGTAATTAAAACCCTTTTCTACCTGTCGCTCTAGAATCAGTGGGAAAACTAAATGGCTTGGTTTATTTTTTGAATGCTCATGTCAGTATGCAGCAGCAGTCACAGACTGAATACTAAGAACTTGTTATGTTTTTCAGCCACACTTTAGACAACTGCTGACAATAAAATGGATTTCAAGCACTGAAGCTTTTGACACAGTGAAAGAGTCCATCAGAATGGCTTCCCAGCCTGTAAAATATTTAAAGCAGCCTTTTAATAAGGTATGTTTCCATTTAATAGTGATGCACTGACGGTGTCATATACGGTATTATATACAGTATAAAAAAGAAATAAAAGCATACAAACAGCAAAGGTAACGAAAGAGTTCCAAATCGAAAGATGTGGTGCAGAATTTTATTGGTAGAAAAGACTCAACGTGAGCCATGTTTCGGCCGCAAGGCCTGCCTCAGGAGTCAGTACCAGCAAAAACACAATGGATATAGGGGTCCTTTTACTAAGGTGCGCTGAAAAGTGGCCTGCGGTAGTATAGGCGCGCGTTTTGGCCGCAAGCAGGATCATTTTTCAGTGCACCTGGAAAAAATGGCTTTTGGGGGAGGGGGGGGCTGAAAATGGATGTGCGGCAAACTGAAAATTGGCACGCGTCCGTTTTGGGTCTGAGACCTTACCGCCAACCATTGACTTTGCAGTAAAGTCTCTCGCGTTAACCGGGCGATAATGGTCAACGCGCGTCCAAATGCCGATTACCGCCCGTGCGCCAGAAAATAGAAATATTTTCTGACGCGCCTCAAAAATGAAATTACTGCCCAGGCCATGTGGCAGCCGGGCAGTAACTTGCAATTGTCGCGCGTTGGGCGCGTGTAGGCGCTTATGCGGCTTAGTTAAAAAACACCCTGTAGTTATGTAATATCACCAAATATGCACATCCAAAGTATCCTGGCTTATACTAGCGGTGCTGCACAACAGCTCTGTTCCGGCTAGGTTTGGTCACTGTTTCCTTTTGAAATCATAGTGGGATTTCTTATTTTAATATAGGAGGAACTGAAAGCACGTCTCTTGTTACAGCACATGCTGGCTTGCTTCTCCTTGACAGGGGGTAATAATGTCCCTTCAGAGAGCTGGTGTATTTGGTGGTGTACATCACTGGGGCAATCTACTGCCTCACCACCAATCAAGGAAGAGAGGCTGAGCAGAAGTAAACCAGCAAATCTGAAGGCCGAAGTCTGCTTAAATCTGTAGTGTGGGGTTTGAAACAATACTTACTTTAGTAGAATCTTTCAAAACCACAACAGACTTCCGCTTAAGGTTGGTACTGTAGCAGTCCCTGGTCAAAAAATAAATAAACTTCACCAAAAATGTTATATTACAAAACATGAAAATAGGAAGCTTCACTGGTACAAGTATCAAAATGAAAGTGCAGTTTCCTTTTTCACATGTATTTCATCGTAATTGCAATAATGACTCAATTAATCTAAGTATTATTTTTATTTTTATTATTTTTACATCTCAGTGAAAGCCGTTCAGGAAAAGAGCTGTACATGTGAAGAATATATTTATTTATTTATTTAACGCATTTATACCCCACATTTTCCCGCTAGTTGTAGGCTCAATGTGGCTTACACAATACCGTGATGCAGGCTACAGTTCAGTAAAATACAATTAAACAATGTAATAATAAGATAGTAATCGTATATGCAACGTATAAAACAACAGAGATAATTTTTTATTTTTTATTTTATTGCATTTGTATCCCACATTTTCCCACCTTTTTGCGGGCTCAGTGTGGCTTACAATACATTATGAATGATGGAAATACATTTTGTTACAATTCAGATATGGATTACATTCTGAAGAGTTATACGAGACAAAATCAAAGTATCGTTAAGGAATATATCAATAGAAAAGAACGTTGAAACATTGGAAGGAAACGACAAGGAGCTAAGGGGCAATATATCATAACAGAAAACATATGATATACATTTTTTTTTTTTTTTGTGAGTAGAGGTATGAGTGTGGTGAGGTTTCAGGATAGAGAATTCATAAGTGGATGTGTTGATGTATTACTGAACAGTGAGTGTGGATTTTATGTGTTTTGGTTCTTTCCGTAGATTTTCTCAAAGAGATGTGTTTTCAATAATAAAAGATAAAAGAGATACAATGAAAAATCAAAAACTACAAAAAAAAATTATATTACAGTTCAAAACCAAAGTCCAGTATATTAAGGGCCTCTTTTACTAAACCACACTAGTGATTCCTGGTGCGACAAATGTGCCACGGCCCATGTTTGAATGGGCTGCGTTGCATTTGCTGCACAGGAATGGTTAGCACGATGTAGTAAAAGAGGCCCTAAATGAAGACTTCATCCTTAATATATTAGGAAAAAAGTTAAAGACAAAAAAGACCTTAACTTGAACAGCTGCTCATCATACAATAACTGGCAGACATTAAGCTGATTGATTTTCCACGGGAGACGTAGGATTCCCAGCACAGGATACACTTGCAATTAGGGTCTTATCACTTAAAAAAAAAAAAAGATAATTGCGAAGGCTCATAGAACATATAGTTCGGGGCAATATAAATAAAAGCAGGACGGGAATGGAAAAATAGCTCTACTGGTTAGAGTGCTGGGCTTGACATCCAGGGGTACCTGGTTCAAATTCATATTTGGGAAAGCAAAATACGAAAGCGCCAAACCCCTAAGAGAAAAACTACACTGGCTCCCACTAAAAGAAAGAATTGCGTTCAAAGTATGCACCATGGTCCACAAAATTATACATGAGGATGCTCCGGCCTATATGACAGACCTTATAGACCTACCTGCTAGGAACGCAAAAAGATCAGCACGCACATTCCTCAACCTCCATTACTCCAAATGCAAAGGATTAAAATACAAGTCCACTTACGCAACCAGTTTCTCCTACATTTGCACGCAGCTATGGAACGCGCTTCCGAAGACCATAAAGACAACGCAAGATTTAACTATCTTTCGAAAACTACTGAAAACTGACTTATTCAAGAAGGCATACAACAAACAACCGTCCTAACTACTAAACAATAAGAATGAAGAATAAGACTGGACCGACCCTAATCATGTTACCGAGCAAACTCAATGACCTTAATGAACAAACAATACCACTTCTAATCTAAAATCGACTACTATGCAACCACACAATGCCGACTAACTTCACTGCCAAACACTATTACTCTCACCCTAATGTCGTCACCTGAGCAACTACATAATGCTGACAGCTACACAAGATCACAATGCATTCTTCCACCATGTATGTACGCACTTGATTGCAAAACCATGTGCATATTTGTAGTCCGGAAATGGCAATCGCCATTACGGCAAATGTAAGCCACTTTGAGCCTGCAAATAGGTGGGAAAATGTGGGATACAAATGCTACAAATAATAATAATAAATCCCACTGCTGTTCCCTACCATCTTGGTCAAGTCAGAGAGGGGCCCTTTTACTAAGCTGCGGTAGGGCAGGAGCCTGGTGGTAATTTAGAAGTTGGCACAAGCTGTTTCCGATGGTAGAAAAATATTTTTCTACCACGGGGGCATTCCCAGCAGTAATTGGCAGCGCAGCCACATTGGCGCATGTTGCATGATTACTGTGCAAGTAGCGCGTGAGCCCTTACCATTAGGTCAGTGGGTGGTAGTAAGGGCTCAGGCCGTAAATAGCCACGTGCTACTTTTAATTTTACTGCACGGCCATTTACTGCCCCTTAGGGAAAAAAAAGCCTTTTTTCCCCAGGCGCAGTAAACAATGGCCCAGTGCGCGCCGATTTCACACGTCCACACTACCGCAGACCACTTTTTTACCGCAGTTTAGTAAAAGGGCCTCTTAACCTTCCATTACCTCAGGTACAAAGTTAGATTGTGAGCTCGACAGGGGAGCGTACGTGAGGGTAACTCACCCTGAGCTACTACTGAAGAAAGTATGACCCCCATCATCTAAAGCCAGTTCAATAAAAGAATGCATTTAATTATATTGCCATTAGGAAGTTATTGGCAGTATCTGAGATATATTCCAAATTTAACTCTCTGACTAATCGTAGATGTCTCTGGTCAGTTTGGGGTCAAAAAGTACTATACTCTATTAAACAATTATTACATTTACATGGAAACTTCAGAAGAAATTAGGCCCCTGTCTGATACACCTGAAGTCACATTAAGAAAAATAGCTTCCTTCTGTTTCATAGCTCTTGAGACATCAGGAAATACCCACAGCTTCATTCCAAAAAATGATTTAGATCTGTTACTAAAAACGTTTTTCAACACGAAATCATGATCTTTTATTTTACTATTTAAAATTATTTATATTCTACATAGTCCAGATTACAAAATCACATACATAATGAAATCAACTATTTCACTGTATTGTACAATTATACTGTTAATGGCTGTATACCTGTAATTGATATATTAATGTTTAACTTGTTCATCTTATTGATGTGTAAAACAATTTCCTCACTTTTTTCTCCATTAAAAAAAAAATCTAATACAACACAACAAAACATACTAAAACAAACATATCTGCCATCAAAGAGAAAATGTCGATTAACGTAATTGCCTGTAATTGAGAACTTTGAATTTCCAGGTTTCGTGAGAAATTCAAACTATCTGGTAAAAACCAAGGAATCGTGAGACTTTATCTGAGAAGCAGGATAGGGAACTTAATATATCTTAGTCAAAATAGGCAAGGTCACTTTAACAAAACCCACGTCCCCTATCAAATCCTTTTCAACATTTTCAATGCAGATACACCTTCTTTCTTTGCAAAATTAATAAATCTTAGATTCTTAGGGCCCTGTTTACTATGCCGAGCTAGAGGTCTTTGTCCCTTCCTCCCTTCTCATCCATTACTTCCCTCACCCGTAACTGTCTTGTTTGTCTGTATTACTTAGATTGTAAGCTCTTTTGAGCAGGGACTGTCTCTTTGTATCAGGTGTTCAGCACTGCGTGCTTCTGGTAGCGCTATACAAATGCTAATAATAATAGATGCCCATAAAATTCCTAATTTTTAGCACACACTAAAAACGTTAGCGCAGCTTAGTAAACAGGGCCCTTACTTATGCAAAACATTTTCTGTAGATTCCAGTTTTTAATGTAGAACCAAATTATAATTAATCAAGGCAGTTTGTATTAATTCAGATTTAGAAAGAGATTTTGACCCGTGCTTCAAATAGAGTAGTATGCTCAGATGTTGTCTCAGTCAAAACATATATTTGCTTATTCCCATCTTTAAACTGCCCAGCCAAAACTTTTCCTAAATTATTTTATTACAAGCCATGCCTTCCAATGTTATTACTTCTGGTTTCCCGATTGATAATATCTCCAGTGAAGTTAAAGTTTGTGCCATAAGGCCACACTAGGAACGGAAATGTATTCTTCCCACTAATTATGGTACTCTCTCCTAATAAGACTCTGGCAGGGCCACTGAGCCAGACCCGGGGCAGGGCTGCCACCGCTGCTGGGCCCAGGACAGGGCTGCTGCTGCCCCCCCCCCTCCAAATTGTTATCCACTGCTGCCCCTCTCTGATTGCTGCCGCCCCCCTGATCACAGCTGCTGCCCCCCCCCCCATCACTGCCGCTGCCACAACAGAATTGAAGATTGAAATACCTTAGCTAGTGGGGATCCTGAGGCCCTGCCTGCAGGAGATGTCTTCCTCCAGCGCTGACTGCCTGCCCCTGCAGCTGCTTTTTGTTGGAATAATGTATTGTATTTTACATGCATTGCCTGTCACCAATTTTTTCTCTGTGATTACTCTGTGACCTCTGATGTGAATTTCCTAGAGAGGTCACAGCTATGCAACTTCCTGTGGGGGTCAGGCACAGCACATGGAGCTCATGATCTCTCCTAACCTGAGAGGATCTATGGTGGTGTGAGCATCCATTACCATCTAAGCACATGGAAAGAGCTGATAATCCAAATGTATAGTATTATGTATATATAAGCCTGTCTGAATATAATCTAACTACAAACTGTGAGTAAACAGATGTTTTGTTACTTCAACTTTAAAGTGACTCAGCAGTGAATTATTCTGGGGTGTATGAGAGAGATGAAGAAAAGAAATTAACATTTCTAAAGCTGAAGCTGTGTGTACTAAAATCTGCTAATTATTTACTACAAATAATCCAACAAAAGGGTTATGGGCCCAGGGCCAGGAATTGAAAAAGAAGAGAAATATTACCAGGCAGTAAAAAAGCCACATTTTTCTCTTAAGTTTTAAAGGAAAGATTCAGTCTGTCTCTCTCTCCCCCCACACAGAAGGCAAGGCTAAGAAAATGGCTGAGGGAGGAAATTCACCATTTTTCTACTCTCTCAAGGTGCCTAAATTAACTGAATTTAATTATCAGCAGTGGGAACTAAGATTCATATGTCTCCTTCAAGCAAAAAGATTGAATATATGCTTAGACCAAGACAGAACAGCTGAAAATATGGCTGAATGGGACAATGCAAACTATTATGTGAAGTGCATGTTTTTGGAAGCTCTCTCAGAGAAACAAGCCATATTAGTGGAGGGAAAAGATACACCAAAGGACATTTTATATAAACTGAGAACTATGTATGCAACTACATATGCAAAACAGCAACCAATTTGGTTAGCAGAGTTGAATGAAACCAAATTAAGGGATAAAAGTAAATGTAATGATCACATTATGCATCTTATGTCTTCATTTCAAAAGCTAGAACTTTCTGGAATTCCCATGTGTGATGCATTGAAAAGAGCATTTCTTTTTACCTCACTATCAAAGAAGTTTGATGTTTTTAGGTCTGTAAATGAAGCCATTGAAGGGCAATCTTTTGAACAGGCAACATCAAAACTAAGGCAGGAATGCATAATAAATGATTCTGAGGAGATGTGTTCTCAAAGCAAGTCAGAGAGAAATGAAACAAATTTCTTGGCAAAGAACAGAGGAAGGCGGAGCTATGGGAAAACTCCACCCAAGGGCAAGCTGATTTGCTACTCATGTGGAAAGGAGGGACATGTATCTAAATGGTGTAAGGAAACACAAAACACTCCCTCTAGCTCACCTAAGCCAATGGAACTAAAGAATTTTCAAACCAGGAAATGTATGAAGGACAATAATAAACATAAGGGTTTTCTAATGGCAGAAAAATCTTTGACTATGGTAAATAATAATTCAAATGAAAGTACTTGGATTTTGGATTCGGGGAGCACATGCCATTTAACCAATTCTAAGGATTTCTTTCAGGAAATGTGTCCAGAAGAAGGTATTCTTAATACTGCAAACGCAGGGACTGCTAAGATCCAAGCAAAAGGCATTGGATTCTTAAAATGCAAAGTGTCTAATGAAGTTAAAGAAATTCCTGTAAGTGATGTCTTGTATATTCCCCAAGCAGTTTGCAATATGCTTAGTGTATCTACATTAGATAAGAAGGGATTTGCGATTCATTTTGAAAACAGTAAGTGCACAATCTCTAAAAATGATGAAGTGTATGCTGAAGCTTTTATGCATAATGATGTTTATAAACTGAGCATTTCAGGTGAAGCCTCACATATGGCGCAAGTAAGGAAGAATGATGATAAATGTAGTCTGGAAATCTGGCACCGCCGCCTGGGACATCGTGATTTTAAGGTGATCCAGGATCTTTACAGTAAGCAACTTGCCACAGGCATTCAGATAAGTGCAGATGCTGGTAAAATGGAGAAATGCATAGACTGTGTTACTCAAAAAGGTGTGAGACCCTCATTTCCTGCATACACAGGAAATAGGAGTAATAAAGTGCTGGACAATACACAGTGACTTATGTGGACCGTTTAATATCCCATCATTGGGAAATAACAGATTTGTGCTAATATTCTTGGATGATTTCTCTAGATACTGTGTGGCCTATTTGCTGAAAGAAAAAAGTCAAGTCACAGACATGCTGAAGAAATACGTAGCCATGGTGAGCAATAAATTTGAAAGAAAACCAAAGGTTCTTCAGACCGACAATGGTGGTGAGTTCACTTCACAAAGCATGCGCACATTTCTAGAACAAGAAGGCATTCAGCATATCACAACAGTAGCTTATACACCAGAGCAAAATTCTGTTGCAGAGAGAAAATTTAGGTCACTTGTGGAAATGACCAGATGTATGCTGTCAGATAGCAATCTCCCTAAAAGACTATGGGGGGAAGCCATTCTCACAGCAGTGTACCTACAAAACAGAATGCCAACTAAAGGCGCTGAGCGCACACCACATGAGACATGGCATGGTAGGAAGCCAAACCTGTCACACATAAGAACATTTGGAAGTACAGCATATGCTCATGTACCAAAGCAAAGAAGGCATAAGCTGGATTCCACAACAGAAAGGGGCATTTTAGTTGGCTATGCTCCAGGACACAAAGGATATAGAATTTTGAATCTGAAAACTGGCATTGTTGGCATAAGACATGTTACATATTTTGATGAAAACAAAAGGGTTGATAAAGGCTGGATTATCCCAGATGAGCCTTATCATCCAGAATATGAAACTAGAACCATAATAGACATGCCAGTGCATATAAATGCCATACCAAGGCAGATGTCTGAAAGCAACTCATCTGTATCTAACGAGGAACAGGCAGAGGAAGCAGACACAGAAAGGATCATCGCAGGAGACAGTACAGTTGGAGAAGGGGAATCAATTGGAGAAGGACTCTCAGATTTAGAGGATGCGGAAAGGTCAGACCAACCTGTTGTCAGACGCTCATCCAGGGAAAACAAAGGTGTTCCACCCCCAAGACTGTCTTACCTAACAAAGTCAGCAGAAGCTCAAGAGCCCTTAACATGGGATGAGATTGAGAAAATGCCAGCAGAAGAAGCTGCTGAATGGCGTAAAGCTGCACAAGAAGAAATTGATGCATTGGATAAAAATAATACTTGGATTCTTACAAAATTACCTCCTGGCAAGAAAGCTATAGGATGCAAATGGGTATTCAAGTTAAAAAGGAATGCACAAGGAAAAGTGGAAAGGTATAAAGCCAGATTAGTCGCAAAGGGATATCTTCAAAAATATGGAGAAGATTTTGATGAAGTGTTTGCACCTGTAGTGAAACACACGACAATTAGAACACTTCTGAGCATTGCAGTCTCAAAAGGCATGCAAGTCAAACACATTGATGTGAAAACAGCGTTTCTTCATGGAGATATAACTGAAGACTTGTACATGGAACAGCCAACAGGTTTCATAAATACAAAACAAAGACAGCTAGTGTGTAAATTAAACAAAGGTCTTTATGGATTAAAGCAAAGTGCAAAATGTTGGAATGACAAATTGCATGAAATATTGACAAATTTAGGATTTAAGCAAGGTGAAGCAGATAAATGCTTGTACACTAGGTGCAGAAATGGACAATATGCATACATTTTAGCTTTTGTTGATGATCTGCTCATTGCAAGCGAAAGTGAGCAAGAGTACAAGGACATTGTAAAATATTTAAACCTGAATGTTGAGATAAAAGAACTTGGAAATGTGTCATACTATCTTGGTATAGAAATTGAGAAACAAAATGATGGTTCTTATCTTCTAAGCCAGAAGCAGAAAATAAATGAGCTTATTGAAAGTTTAGGTATGCAAGATGCCCAAGTTGTAAGCACTCCCATGATCACTGATTTTCTGAAGGATGAAACAGTAAGAGAACCTTTACCAGATAACATCCAATATAGATCAGCCATAGGTAAGCTTTTATATCTAACTACCACATACAGGGCTGATATAGCAAATGCAGTAGGAATTTTGAGCAGAAGGGTCAGCTCACCTACCAAATCAGATTGGACTGCAGTTAAAAGGATGGTAAGGTATTTAAAAGGTACCATTGATTGTAAATTAAAGATTTCAGCCAATAGTAATCCAAAACTAATATGTTACTGTGATTCAGATTGGGCAGGGGATCATTCTGATTATAAATCCACAAGTGGATATGTGTTTATGTATGGAAATGTACAAATTTCATGGGCCAGTCATAAACAAAGTATTGTGAGTCTGTCTTCTACAGAAGCTGAATATGTGGCTGTATCAGAAGCATGCAGAGAACTGATGTGGATTGAAAAACTTTTGCTGGATTTTGGAATAGCTGAAAAGAGACCAATCCAGATAATGGAAGATAATCAGAGCTGCATCCGACTGTCACAGAATGACAAGGTTCAGTCACGCACCAAGCACATCGCAACGAAATACCACAACGTGCGAGAGTTGGCAAAAGAAGGGGTCATCAGTCTAGACTATTGTCACACCAGTGAGATGACAGCTGACATCATGACCAAACCGTTACCCAGAGAACATTTTGAGAATCTGCGTATAAAGCTTGGACTTTGTGTGAATTAATAATTGCATGACAGTTATGCATGAGAAGGGGTTTGTTGGAATAATGTATTGTATTTTACATGCATTGCCTGTCACCAATTTTTTCTCTGTGATTACTCTGTGACCTCTGATGTGAATTTCCTAGAGAGGTCACAGCTATGCAACTTCCTGTGGGGGTCAGGCACAGCATGTAAATTACAATACATTATTCCAACACTTTTCCTCTCAGGGCATGCTCAGTTTCAAAACTGAGCATGCGCTTCTGAGAGGAAAAGCAACCACTCAGCAATGGACAGAAGAGCAGCGCTGGAGGAAATTCCGGATCCTCCCCAGCCTCCAAGGGGGGGCCCGGCGCCAGAGTTTTCTCTCTCCTGCTCCTGTTGGTATGCGATCACTCAGGGCCTGTCAGGAGCAGGAGAGAGAGACTCTGGCACCGGGCCGCCTTTGGAGCTCGGGCCCGGGGAATTTTGCCCCCCCCCCCCCCTCCCCGGTCCCCCCTCTTGGTGGCTCCGGACTCTGGGTTAGAGTTACCACACATGTTCTTTGGAGGCCTACCGGGTTACTCCTCTTCTGGACACCGGAAACCTCCTCATCAGGTGAAAGGGGGGCCACTTGCCCTCCTTGGAGCTTAAGCCATGGAGGATGCTGCCTCTTCTAATGCAGCCAAACCCTTCAGTAGGTGCTCTACAAAGGCTCCCAAGCGATGCCTCTCATAATTGACCATTGAACCGAAAATGGGTGAGAGCCAACTGCTTCACCCTCTCTCGGGTGAGTCTTTTCCATTTACCTATTACAAAAAGCAAATCATAGAAGGAAAGGAGCCCCACTCAGCAAACTACCAAGGCTGCTGTTATGGTTGGGAAGGTTTTCACTGAGGTCTTTTTTTTCTCCACTATATTTGGAATTTTGATAAGTGGTGATAATTGTTAGTGGAAAAACACAGTAGAAATTTGAGCAGACTTTGGTCTTCAGGTTTTCTGGGTAATCTACTGCCTCCCATCCCCCCCCCCCCCCCCCACCTCAGGTCTCACCCTGAGTGACCACCATCATGAAGCGAGTTCTCAAATTTGCACAAAAGTGCTGAAAGTGTCTCTGCTCAGTGGCTATTCCGGACATTGCCGTGGAGTAAAAGTAACGTGCACATTTCAAAATTACTTGGGAACACACTGGTTTAAAAAAAAAAAAACAAAAACAAGCGTGTGCAGTAGCTAAATTGTGACTAGGCCAGGTCAATGCAGGAGTTGCTCACTGGCATTTTACTGCTTATATGATACATATTAACTAAAATTAATGAATCACCCAGGGGACATTTTGCTAAAGGGTTGGTGCACAGCAGTGGGCTTGCCGGGTGCCAATCCAGAACTACCGCCGGGCTATCGCAGGAGCCCGGTGATAGTTCCCACCATTTCCAGCACTACAAAAATATTTTCTATTTTTGTAGTGCTGGTGCTTACCCAGTGGTAATCAGGCAGTAGTTACCGCTGGGTTAGCGCGGGAACCTTTACCGCTCCTGAATGGATGGCGGCTAAGTGCTCCCTCCCAGGGCCGCCGAGAGACTGGGCCAGGCCCGGGACAAGGCCGCCCCTGGGGCCCCGCCCCCACCTAAGGTCGCCGGGCTCCTCCCCCTTCACCTGCCACCGGGCCCTCTCTCCACCCCCGGGCCCTCTGCACTGACCTTAAGCGCCTCACCTTCGAAAGCGCAGCAAGCAGCGGCAGACCACTCCTTCCTTCTGTGTCCCGCCCTCGTGGAAGTTACGTCAGGCGAGTTCGAGACACGGAAGGAAGGAGTGGTCTGCCGCTGCTTGCTGCGCTTTCAAAGGTGAGGCGCTTAAATTCAATGCCAGGGAGCGACGGAGGGCGGGCAGGCCGGACTGCAGCGGCCCCCCCCCCCGGAGGCCAGGGCCCGGGGAATTTTGTCCCTCCTATCCCCCCCTCTCGGCAGCCCTGATCCCTCCCAAAATGGCCACATGGCAAGTGGCTCACTTACCGCACAGCCATTTCTTTTTGAGAAAAAAAGGCATCAAAAATACGCGCTGATGTTAGCGCAGTCCCCTTTTTATCACAGCTTAGTAAAAGGACCCTTGAAATAGTAATTGGTTATAAGGTAGCCAGAACATGGGTAAGGTATGGAGGAAAATCTCTTCTCATTTCCTTTTTGAATTTCCTTTTTCCACATTGCAGATGATACAAAAATAATTAAACCAAAGAAGGAGAAGTCAATAATGAACTTCCTTACAAGAGCGGAAGTTCATTTACAAAGCTCAGGGAGTTTCCTTTTTGAGAATCCCCCCCCCCCCCCCCCAGTACACATACACTAAGTACAGCATATCAATATCAGAACTATTCAGGGAGGGGGAGCAATGCATGATACAGACTTGTTCCTCACACCCTGTTCAGAAAGGAGGTGTGTGCCTGGAGTTAGTATAAGACTGCTGTGGCTGAGTGGTCCTTTTTTTGGTTCCACGAGTCATTGTCAAGGACCTACGTGATGATGTATTATGTTCAGTTTTGGAGGCTGCTTCTTGCTAAGGACATAGAAAGACTTGAAGCAGTTCAGAGGAAGGTGCCAAAGGACATGGAGTTTATGCCAAAAGACATACGAGAAGAGATAAAACAGTGGAAACTTTATAAAGAATAAAATTCTAGAACACGTAGACAAACATGGTTTAATGGGACAGAGTCAGCATGGGTTCAGCCAAGGGAAGTCTTACCTCACTAGTTTGTTTCATTAATTTGAAGGCGTGAATAAACATGTGGCTAAAGGTGAGCCATTTGAGGTAGTGTATCTTCATTTTCAGAAATCTTTTGACAAAGTTCCTCATGAAAGAATTCCAGGGAAAATTAAAGAATCATGGGATAGAAGGCAATGTCCTTCTGTGGATTAGGAATTGGTTATTGGACAGAAAACAAAGGGTAGGGTTAAATGGTCATTTTTCTCAATGGAGGAGGGTGAATAGTGGAGTGCCGCAAGGATCTGTACTGGGAACATCAAGAGAGGTGATTAAATTTGCAGATGACACAAAACTATTAAAAGTTGTCAATACACAAGCGGACTGTGAAAAATTGCAGGAAGACCTTAGGAAACTGGAAGACTGGGCATCCAAATGGCAGATGAAATTTAATGTGGACAAATGCAAAGTGATGCACATTGGGAAGAACAATCTGAATCATAGTTACCAGATGCTAGGGACTACCTTAAGAGTAAGCACTCAAGAAAACTATCTAGGTGTCATTGTCGACAATACGCCGAAATCTTCTGCCCAGTGCGTAGCAGCAGCCAAAAAGCAAACAGGATGCTAGGAATTATTAGAAAAGGGATGGTAAATCAGACCCAAAATATTATAATGCCTCTGTATCTCTCCATGCTGCGACCTCACCTTGAGAATTATGTTCAGTTCTGGTCACCGTATCCCAAAAAAGATATAGCGGAATTAGAAAAGGTTGAAAGAAGAGTGACCAAAATGATATGAGGAAAGGATAAAGAGGTTAGGGCTCTTCAGCTTGGAAAAGAGATGTCTGAGGGGGGATATGATTGAGGTCCTCAAAATCCTGAGTGGTATAGAACGGGTAAAAGTGAATCACTTTTTCACTTTTTCAAAAAGTACAACGACCAAGGGGCACGCAATGAAAATACGTGGAAATACTTTTAAAAGAAATAGGAGGAAATATTTTTTCAGTCAAAGAATAGTTAAGCTCTGGAACTCATTGCCGGATGATATGGTAATAACAGCTAGTGTATCTGGGTTTTAAAAAGGTTGGACATATTCCTGGAGGAAAAGGCCATAGTCTGTTATTGAGATGGACATGGAGGAAGCCACTGCTTGCCCTGAGATTGGTAGCATGGAATCTTGCTACTAATTGGATTTCTACCAGGTACTTGTGACCTGGATTGGTCACTATTGGAAGTAGGATACTGAGCTAGATGGACCATTGGTCTGACCCAGTATGGCTATTCTTATCTTCTTAGACTTGAAGATCTGCTTATTCCTGGCATAAGCAGCATAACATTTATTTACTCTTTGGGGATCTTGCCAGATACTTGTGACCTAGAAACAGGATACTGGGCTTGATGGATCTTCGGTCTGTCCCAGTATGTTGATGCTTATATACTTATACCTTGTCTCCCATGCCACTTGTGCCACCAAGCTTGAGAGGTAAGTGCCAACCACTGCTGCGTTCCAAAATACCATTGCCATACTAAATTCAAGATCCATCACTGAACTTAACATCTGCTGACTGAACAGAACCATCACCTCGCTGCCCCTTATATATCTGCCCAGGCCACTCCTGCAGTTTAAACTGCTCAACTGCCATCTTAGTTATTAGCTCCCATGCCCAGGTATTGGCCATGTTATGCTGTTTCAGCCCCTAGTGAACTTTTAAAAATCCAATCTTTGCCAGTCTCACCAGGACTGGCTCAAGGTATAGTGGCGCCCTGAGCCAACTTGCTTTGGTGGCACCCCTCTCCGTTGCAACGTTTCTGGCATTCCCTCCCCCCCCCCCCCCCCCCCCCCCCCCCCGCCGGTCCAGCACAACTCCCTCACCTTTCTCACTCCTCTGCGGCCTGTAAAGTTTAGATTGTCACCCAGCACAGCAACAGCAGCATGACAGGCTGCCTTCAGCCAGCCCCTGGGTCTTCCCTCTCGGAGGAGGCAGGACGCGGTAGTGGGAAGACCCAGGGAGTAAGGAAGCAGTGCCAGACCTGCGTGGAGGGTAGGGAGAAGAGAGAAGGGGAGAGACCGGACCAGGTGAGGTCATTGGCCAGGTATTTTGGTACCTTAGGTTGCCGGCACCCTGGGCCAGAGCCTCTCCTGGTCCAGTGGTTAAGCCGGCCCTGAGTCTCACACACCAAAGTAACAGTCATAGTTGGTCCTCACTGAGTAGCCAACTTTTCAAAATTATTGGGGGTGCTAAACCAATTATCTTTCTCTGGAATCGAATATAGTCAAAACATTTGTCAAAGCTGGCTTGTATGTCTCCAACTGCAGCACTTTGTTCCTTGGTCCATTTACTAAAGGGCAAATAATAGACCTTTGACACTGGTGGAATTCGATCCCCTAGAATCTTAAAGGACTCAGGCAGTATCTTTTCTCTATGGCAAAAAGTGTAACATTGCACAAGAGGTGGAGAGGGGTGAGGGGTGTGGTTTCAGAGAAACCTTATGTGGAAGAGTGGCCTAGTGGTTAGCACCAGTCTTGACATCCAGGGGTGCCTGGTTGAATTCCCACTGCTGCTGTTTGTGATCTTGAGCAAGTCACTTAACCCTCCATGGCCTCAGGTACAAACTTATGGGCAGATGATCAAAAGCCCTACGCTGTTCCAAATAGCACAGGGCTTTACTGCCTCTATGATCAGAGAGAACAGCATGCAAATTTAAGCACACTATTCTCTGTGATCATAGAGAAACTTCCTTATATGGTGTGAAGCCCCGACCAGCGCATCCCAGGATGCACTGGGCTGAGCGCCACCATTTTCAAGGCAGCACCGATGAAAGAGGATGGAGGCCACCTCCCTCGTCCAACAAAGGCGGGGGGGGGGGGGGGTGTGGGGAAGGGCCGCAAGGACAACCAGGCACTAGTATAGCGTTAACAGCCTCTAGCACCTGCCTTTGCTTCTGATCATCAGCCCATTAGATTGTGAGTCCTCCAGGCACAGGGAAACACCCAGTGTACCTGAATGTAACTCACCTTGAGCTGCTTCTGAAAAAGGTGTGAGCAAAATCTAAATAAATGGTAGCTGGGTTCGAGAGCTGAGAATGAAGCAGAGATGTTTGAAACAGCCATAATATAAAACTGAACCATGACTACCTCACTTCTTTTTGAAGTTTGTTATTATAGTAACATTTAAGGAAATTTTCTAGGGTTATATATATGCAGGTTAAACGTTTTTCCCTGAATTTGTCCTGATATTGGGAGAGGGAGGATTGGTTTGTTTCATACAAACCTGGTCCTGGAGGCACCTTAGCCAGTCAGATTTTCAGGATATCCACGATGAATATTCACGAGAGAGATTTGCATGCAGTGGAGGTGCAGTGCATGCAGATCTCTCTCATGAATATTCATTGTGGATATCCTGAAAATCTTACTGATTGGGGTGCCTCCAGGACCAGGTTGGGAACCACTGCCTCATCCTATATAATAATTTGCAACTCCAATGTTCTACGTCTGGATGCCTGGGTTCGTAACACAATTCCCATTGGTCCGTCCTCACGTCGGAACATGATGATGATGTCAGAGGGCGGATCAATGAGAGGAAAGCGAAACCAGCACCAGCCAGCAAAAGAACATTGGAGGTGAGGATTGAATCAACAGAGAATCGCCCCCCCCTCCTTCTCGACCCCCCCCCCCCCCCGTTCTCCGAATTTCAGGCCCCCCTCTCCGATGAGTTCCAGGGCCCCCTCCCCTGCAAGTTCCATGCTCCCCTGTCTTCGGAGTTCCAGACCCCCGCGCCTCCCTCCTTCTCTCTCAGTGGCAGCCCGACCTGCATTGGCCGCACCCTCCATCCACCCTCCCCTCCCCTGTGATTTCCATGCCCCCTGTCTTTGGAGTTCCACACCCCCGCTCCCTCTCTCTCAGTGGCAGCCTGACCTGCGTTGGCTGCCCTCTTCTCACAGTCCTGCGCCTGCCCCTCGCCTTCCTGCTTGCTGGCTGTAATTTAAAAGTTCTTACCTCGATGTACACTGGCAGCAGTGAAAGTAGAGCACACACGGTGCTTCAGCGTGCCTTCCCTTCTGTCTCAGCTCTGCCTCTGGTCCCGCCCTTCCAAAGGGAGGGGGAGGGAGGGAGCGGCCACTGAGAGAGAGAAGGGGGAGAGAGGGAGGGAGTCGCGGGGGTCTGGAACTCCGAAGACAGGGGGGCATGGAACTCGCAGGGGAGGGGAGGGAGGGGGCATGGAAGTCAGAGGGAAGGGGGGCCAAGAACTCGGAGGGGAGGAGAGAGAGGGAGGGAGGGAGGGGGGCATGCACCTTGGACAGAAGGGGGGCCTGGAATTCAGAGGGGAGGAGAGGAAGGGAGGGAAAGAGGGGGTCATGGAACTCAGAACCCCACACACACTTACTCTGTCTCTCACATACACTGTCTCTGACACACTCTCTATCACACTCTATCTCTGTCACACACACACACACTCTCTCTCACACACACACAGTCTCTCTATCTCTCTGTCTCTCTCTCACACACAAACACACATAGTCTCTCTCTATCTCTCTGTCTCACACACACTCTCACACACACATGCACTCTGTCTCTCACGCACTCTCTCTCGCTCTGACACAAACACACACACACACACTCTCTCTCTCTCTCTCTCACACACACTTTGTCTCTCACACACACACACACACACACACTGTCTCTCACATACACACTCTCTTTCAAACATACACACTCCGAGGAAAACCTTGCTAGCGCCTGTTTCATTTGTGTCAGAAACGGGCCTTTTTTACTAGTAGCGTTATGTGTATTAATCAACTTAATGCATGTTAAATCATGGTTTAGTGTCTGTTTGCATAAATTTAGCATTCATTACATTTTTAAGGCACACTAACAAACTGAGAGCTCTTTTTACAAAGCGACACTTCTGATTAGCGGCACACTGGGTGCAAAGAAGCCCATTCAGTTCCCATGGGCTTCTTCGTATTCAGCACTTAGTAAACAGTAGCACCGTTTTGTTTAGAGCCCTGAATGTGCAGTAGTGAATGCAAATCCCTACAAATTTCACCTTAGCAGAAAACACTTTGTAATGAACTAAAATCCACACAATTACCAGTACATTCTACCAGTAGACAGTACGATTTAAATAATTATCAATTAACATCAAAATAATTGGAGCCCTTCCTGTAAACAGGTTTCAGAATCCTTTGAGCACGTGTATGATCACTTTTGAAATAAGGAACATTATTGTCGTTTGATTCTAGTTCTGTAAACCGCACACTGAAAGTAACATGAGCTGTTCTTGTGTGTTTTGTGTGACAGGAATTTGCAAATGAGATTCACAAATACATGATGAAAGAGTACATTGCCCAAATAATGTACCGGAAAATGAGCCTGAAGAGATCTAACCGTGAGAAAGCAGTCCATAAAATGATCAAAGAGGCGGACGAAATGAACCGCATAGTCTTGGAACTGGTAAGTAGAACCCGCTGATACATCAAATGTGTTTGTTTTTCCCGATTTGGCTGTGAGAACTGGAGTGGTATGATAGGACATGCGGAGGGGCGTTTTCCCAAAATGTCAAACCAGAAAAACATCCAACTTTTTGTTTCAAAAATGCCCACTTGCTAGATGTTTGTGAACTCGGTGCATTTATCTTTTAGGACTATTTTCTAAAAAAAAGTTCAAGGGAAAACGCACAAAAACAAGCCGTTGGAATGTAAGAGGAGCCAGCATTCTTAGTAGACTTTTTTTTGTTACATTTGTACCCCGCGCTTTCCCACTTATGGCAGGCTCAATGCGACTTACAGGTACTTTTTTGTACCTGGGGCAATAGAGGGTTAAGTGACTTGCCCAGAGTCACAAGGAGCTGCAGTGGGAATCAAACCCAGCTCCCCAGGACTGGCCTAGTGGTGAGAGCACTGGTCTGGCAATCCAGAAGTGGCTGGTTCAAATCCCACTGCTGCTACTTGTGATCCATAATCCAAATAAATAAAGAGGGTGTTGGAAGCATTTTGGACGTTCTCAACTGCTGTTGCAGGGAAGGACGTCTTCAACTGCTGTCGCAGGGACAGAGGCATAGTGAAGGATATACTCTTAAAAAAAAAAAAAAAAAAAAGTTTGTAAAGTTGTTTTTTTCCGGGTGGGAGGTGGTTAATCACCACTGGGGAAGTCAGGGGAGGTCATCCCCGATTCCCTCCAGTGGTCATCTGGGCAGTTGGGGCACTTTTTGGGGACTTGTTCGTGAGAAAAATGGGTCCACAAAAAGCAGCCCAAATTCTTGCTTCTGGCGCCCTTCTTTTTTCGATTATCGGCCGAGGGCACCCATCTCTCCTCAGCCGATAAACACGCCCCAGTCCCGCTTTCACCATGCCTCCGACACGCCCCCGTCAACTTTGTCCATTCCTGCAACAGATTGCAGTTGGAGACACCCAAAATTGGCTTTCAATTATACCGATTTGGGCGCCCACAGGAGAAAGGTGCCCATCTCCCGATTTGGGTCGAAATATGGGCGTCTTTCTCTTTCGAAAATGAGCTGGATAATGAACTTAGGCGATACGATACAGGGAGAGAATAATCCGATTATGAAATAAATGATGGTGAATTACGGTTCCAATTATGAGTCATTATGGTATGTCATGTTAAAGAGATATGTATTCAGTGCCTTACGGAAGTTTATTAGGTTATGAATGATTTTCAGGTCACGTGGTAAAGCGTTCCCCATTTGCGAACTCAAGTATGAAAAGCTGGATGCATGTATTCATCTATATTTTAGACCTTTACAACTAGGAAAGTGAAGATTTAGGAATGTGTGTTCTGATCTTTTAGCATTCCTGGGTGGCAGGTCAGTAAGGTCCAACATGTAGGTCGGGGCATCACCGTGAATTATTTTGTGCATCAGAGTGCATATTTTGAAAGTTATACGTTCTTTCAGAGGAAGCCAGTGCAATTTTTCTCTTAGGGGCTTAACACTTTCGTATTTTGTTTTTCCAAATATAAGTCTGGCTGCAGTGTTTTGGGCAGTTTGAAGTTTTCTGATGATTTGTTCTTTACAGCCAGCAAGAAGACCGAAGACCATTGCAATAGTCTAAATGACTCAGTACCATTGATTGAATCAGATTACGAAAGATTCCCCTGGGGAAGAAAGGTTTAATTCTCTTAAGTTTCCACATTGAGTGAAACATCTTCCTTGTATTCTTCACATGACTTTCCAGTATGAGATTCCGATCAATGGTTACTCCTAGAATTTTCATGGAATCTGAAATGGGAAGAGTGAAGTTTGGTGTGGATATAGTGATTAAGTTATTAGTATTATATTGTGATGTAAGAACGAGACATTAGTTTTTCTGTAAAAAAAATTAGTTTTTCTGTCTTTATTTGAAATAAAAAAATTGTAAAGCACATTTTGTCAACAAGGGGCGGGGCTAGGTGGGACAGGGGGGGGGGCACTGAACTGGTCTGCGCAGGGCCCCGCAATTGCTAAGGCCGGCCCTGTTAGTACGTGATCTGGCTTATCATGCTGTTCCATGGACTGTTCTTCTTCCCAGAACACTAGAAACAAAGCAACAAGACAAAACAAAAACAAAGCACCCGGGCTTGTTATTGTCCAAACAGCTTGGAAGTCTTGATTAAACTTGAAAAAAGCATTTTACAGCTCCAGATCTTCTTATGTGTACTTTTATCATATTTTTCAGGATTCTGACATGGAGTGGCTTTTTCCTGCAATTGATCATATTTCTGCAATAATTGGTGTAAAGAAAGAAGAGAAAATCAAGAAAAATCTAGAAACATTATATCACGAATATCCAGATATCAGGTATACTTTTCAAGTAAGAATATGAAAAGTCCAGCTTTTAGCATGGTGAATAAGATGACTTTGGTTCATGATAGAAGTAAGAACGGTCTGGCCTACATCACCCCAACAATGAGCAACCTCCAGTTGACTGATTCTTCTATATATTTAAGCTTCCTTCCCATTTGGTTCATTGTGTGACTCCAGATCACCGGAGACAGGTTGAGTCAGTCCAGATTTTAAACTCCTGCCCAGATCTGCAGATTTCCACTAAGCTCTTAACTTCACTAAACTCTTTTCCTGAAAAATGAGTCATTTTTCATAATGAAATAGGAAGTAGATAAAGCTGCAGTGATGGGAACTAATGCCAACTCATTCTCCCTCGTATGACTTAAGGCCATCCGGAATCCCTGTGTGAAGAAGGAAGGACCAAAAAAGTTAGGGGTATTCAGCTATTTATTTCTGATTTTTTTTTTTTTTTTTAATCCCTGTGGACAAACAACATGTGGAGGCAATCATAGGAGCCAACTTTTCAAAATGATTGGGGGTGCTAGGCCCAGTGGAAATAACCTTTCCCTGGACACATACAAGGAATTTTTTCATTATTGGGGGTTCTCAAGCACCCACAGCACCCACAGAGTTGGCTCCTATGGAAGCAATTCTGTAAAGAGTTGATTATATTTAAGGGCTCATTTTCAAAGCACATAGACTTACAAAGGCACATAGGTTACTATGAGGCTAATTTTCGAAAGAAAAAAACATCCAAAAAGTGTCATAAAGCACCGTTTGGACGAATTTCTTTTCAAAACATCTAAATCTGTATTTTCGAAACCTATTTTGCAGACATTTATCTGTGCAATTTGTCTGCAGTGCATCCAAATCACAAGGGGGCATGTCGGGGGCATTTCGAAGGTAGTATTAGAGCGGGTTTAGAGTGCGCCTAACTCTTGGACGTTTTCCAGCCATAATGGGGGAAAAAAAGTCTAGGGCGAAAACTTAAAATTTTAGTCTAGACCTGTTTTTCTAACACATAAGACACACAAAAATGACCAGATGACCACTGGAGGGATTCAGGGATGACCCCCTTACTCCCCCAGTGGTCACCCCCCCAAAAAAAATAAAACTTAATGTGAATAAAAATAGTACTTACTAGCCTCTATGACAGCCTCAGATGTAATAGCCAGGTCCATTAGAGTAGCCTGCAGGTCCCTGGACTAGTCTAGTGGTCGGTGCAGTGCACTGTAGACAGTTGGACCAAGGCCCATATCTCCCCCTACCTGTTACACTAGTGGTTGAAACTGAGCCCTCCAAAACTCACTAGGAACCCACGGTACCCACATATAGGTGCCCCCTTCACCCATAAGGGCTATTGTAGTGGTGTACAGTTGGGGGTGGTGGATTTTGGGTGGGTTTTGGATTGCTCAGCGGACAAGATAAAGGAGCAACAGTGGGATGTGTACCTGGGAGCAATTATATGACCTCCACAGCAGTGCCCCTAGGGTGCCTCATTCTCCTGGGATGTTTGGGGGACCAATCTGCTAAAAATGCTGGCCTCTCCTACGTCCCCAAATGGCTTGATTTTTATGCGTTCTTAACTTTTCCGACCATGGCCTAAAACGATAAACGCACAAAGCAGAAAACCTTGTTCGAAATGGTATTTTCGAGAAAAAAAAAAAAGATAGACGTTTTTCTTTTTATGAAAATGGTTACATTTGGCATTCAGATTTGGGACGTTTAGCACAAAACGTCCAAAGTCCGACTTAGACATCGTATCGAAAATGCCGCTCCATGTAACTTTGTAAGCCTAAGTGCTTTGAAAATGAGCTGGTCCATAAAGGAAACTAGGAACCTACTAGCTTCACCAGGTATATACTTGTATACAGGGGCATAGCTACGGGGGCCTGGACCCCTCGTTTGGCTGGCTGGGGTCCCCAACCCCCGTCAGCTGAAGCCTTCTTCAGCGCCGTTCTCCAGTGCATCCACGTTCACTGCCCTGCTCTTCTTTCTTCTTGCTCTTCCTGTGCACGCTGATGCTCCTTTGGGGCGTCAGCATGCACAGGAATAGCAAGAAGAAAGAAGAGCCACGGCTGTGCCGGAGACCGGCGCTGAAGAAGGCTTCAGCTGGTGAGGGTTGGGGACCCCCGCTAGGAAAGGTATTTGTTTGTGAGGGGAAATGGCGAGGAGGCGAGGCGGTGGGGAGGGGCGAGGAGGCAAGGCGGTGGGGGGCGACTCACAGAAACAGAACGAAGCCTTGCGCTGGAAGAAGAGGACCTCGGCTGGCGGGGGTTGGTGTCCCCTGCCAGCAGAAAGTAGGCGACGGCGGGGGAGAGTTGGCAGCGGGAGGGGGGTCGAGAGGGTCATCAGCAGGGGGTCCAGGGCCAAATCTATGGGGGCCCAGGCCCCTGTGGCCCCACGTAGCTATGCCACTGGTGCTAAGCACGTTTTTTAGGCACCATATATAGAATTCACCACTAAATGGTTAATTTATTAGTTTTGTTTATGCCTACTGGTGCTATGGATATGCTATGGGGAAGGGGCGGACTGACAGTGGTCTGGGCTCCCAAGTAGTAAAGGTAATTGGGCCCCTCTGGCCCTTGTTGCCACCACTATTGTCACCCGGCCCCCACTGCTGCCCAGCCTTTGTGTTCAGCACCCCACTGCACAATACAGCCTCCCCAGGCCTCCCTTGAGTGGCCCTGTTGGTCTAGTGGTCTCTTCAGGGGCAGGAAGAAACCCTACTCTTTCCTGCTCACTCCCACTGCTCTATCCTGCACCAGTAGTCTCGCGGCTCTTGGCAGCCATTTTGAAGATGCAGCAGTGCCGGGAAGAATAACAGCAGCGGGCAGGAAGAGTGGAGTTCACTGAAAGAGTTAGGGGAGGTCATCCCTGATTTTCTCCAGTGGTCATCTGGTCATTTAGGGCACCTTTTTGTGCCTTATTTGTTATAAAAACAGGTCTAGCTCAAAACGTCTTAATTTTAGTCCTGAATGGACATAATGCTTTGTTCCATAGGAGCCAACTTTTCAAAATGATTGGGGGTGCTGAATTTTTTTTTATATAGGTGGTGCATTCCCCCCTCCCCTCCCCCCTCCTCCGCCCTCTCCTCCGAGTTCCAGCCTGGCCCCCTCCCTCTCTCTCTCATCTCCCCTCCCTCTCCTCTGAGTTCCAGGCCCCCTCCCTCCCTCTCTCTCCTCCAAGTTCCAGGCCCCCTCTCTCTCCTCTGAGTTCCAGGCCCCCCTCTCTCTCCCTCCCTCTCCTCCCCTCCCTCAGAGTTCCAGGCCCCCCTCTCCTCTGAGTACCAGGCCCCCCTCCCTCACTCCCTCCCTCTCCTCCCCTCTGAGTTCCAGGCCCCCTCTCCTCCGAGTTCCAGGCCCCCCTCTCCTCTGAGTTCCAGTCCCCCTCCCTCTCCTCCGAGTTCCAGGCCCCCTCCCTCCTCCTCTGAGTGCTAGCCCGACCTGCGCTGCCCGCCCTCTTCTCCCAGTCCTCCATTTGCCCCTCGCCTTCCTGCGTGCCGCCCAGAATTTAATAGTTCTTACCTCAGGGTCCGGCGGCAGCAGTGAACGGCGAGCAGGCATGGCACGTCAGCCTGCCTTCCCTTCTCTCTCAGCTCTGCCTCTGGTCCCGCCCTTGCGGAAACAAGAAATGAGGGCGGGACCAGAGGCAGAGCTGAGAGAGAAGGGAAGGCAGGCTGAAGTGCCGTGCCTGCTCGCCTTTCACTGCTTCCGCCGGACCCCGAGGTAAGAACTTTTACATTCTTGGCAGCACACTGGGAGAAGAGGGCGGGCAGCGCAGGTCGGGCTAGCACTCGGAGGAGAGAGAGGGAGGGGGCTGGGAACTTCCGTTCTGGGACTTCCGGCGGGTCAAATATTGGGGGGTGCTCGAGCACCCACAGCACCCACGGAGTCTGCGCCTATGCTTTGTTCCATTATGGCTGAAACACATCCAAGCGTTAGGAACGCACAGATCCTGCCCTTAACATGCCCCTGACATGCAACCTTGTGATTTGAACACACTTCTGATGGGCTTCATAGAAAAACGCCTAAAAATTGGTTTTGAAAATACTAATTTGAACGTTTTTGTGAAAAAGAAAAAAGTCCAAATGAGCCCCCAAGGCACATTTCTGCCATTATGGGGATAATTCTATAACGTGGGCTGCAACATTTTAGGTGCCACACATGTGTATAAATGATCAGAATACTGGATATGTGTGCATACGTGTGCACATATGCATGTAAATACCAACAATCCAGCTACATGCTCTTCTGTAATACATGCACATCTTTGACAGTGTGCAGTTTGCAGACGGATGTTCACATGGGCAGAATCTAGGCAGAGTGTGGGCAGGGCTCACATTTATGTGAATAACTTATACAATACTATAAATTACGTAGGCACAACCGGAATCCAGGTGGAAGCGTTCACATCAGATCTATAGCTGGCTTCAGTGTTTGCAACTAACAACATATACAAGCAGGGACGTAGCCAGACCTCACGGTGGGAGGGGGCCAGAGCCCAACTTTGGGGGCACATTTTGAGTGCCTCCCCACCAACCACCGCCAGCCGAGGTCCTCTTCTTCCGGCGCAAGGCTTTGTTCTGTTTCTGTGAGTCTGACGTCCTGCACGTACAACAGAAACAGAACGAAGCCTTGCAGATCAGCCAGCAACGCCCTTTGCTGGCAGGGGACCCCAACCCCCGCCAGCCGAGGTCCTCTTCTTCCGGTGCAAGGCTTCGAACTGTTTCTGTGAGTCTGACTCACAGAAACAGAACGAAGCCTTGCGCTGAAAAAAGAGGACCTCAGCTGGCGGGGGTTGGGGTCCCCCGCCAGCAAAGGTAGGCGGCGGGGGAGGGTTGGCGGCGGGGGGGGGGGTCAAGAGGGTCGACGGCAGGGGGGGTCAAAGTTGGTGGCAGCGGTGGGGGGGAATGGCAGGGGGGGGTCGGCAGAGCCGGGGGGGGGGGCTAAAATGTGCCCCCTCACCTCGGGCTCTGGACCTCCCTCCCGCCGAAGTCTGGCTACGCCCCTGCTTAGCACTATTCTATAAACCTCGCCTAAAGTTAGGCACGGTTTATAGAATACAATGTAGTGCCTGTTTGGCTGACTTAAACATAGGTATGACCATTTACGCCAACTAAAACCTGGTGTAAATGCCTGCTCCTAACTTAGGCGTGGATTGGGCTTATTCTATAACAATGCATGTAATTTTTAGGAACATACATGCCCCGCTCATGCCCCTCCCATGGCCACACCCCATTTGAGATCCACATGTTAGAATTTACATGTGCCACTTTACAGAATACACTTAGAAAGTTGCCCGCATAAATTCTAATTAGTGCCAATTAGTGCCGATAATTGCTTGTAAGTGGCCATTTATCAGTGCTGATTGTCTTGTTCACCAATTAAGTTGTGTGTGCAATTTGGACGCACTGCTAAATTCGCGCGTGTAACTTTAGCTGCCATATATAGAATCAGGGGGATTGTGGTGGAATATTGCCACTAGATGGAAAAATTGTAATGTCACCCCCACCCATCCCTTAACCTGGCGCCTATTTACATGGATAATAGCTATCCAATTAGCAATTTAAAAGGCCCATTATTATCAATATAGGGATAAATATTCAGCTCATGGCAGAAAATGGTTTCTAAGCTGCTAACAGCCGTGGGCTGAGTTAACCCCACCCAGATATTCAATGCCATGGTATGTCCAGCCTCCTGAATTGAATATCTGGATATGTTCTCAACCTGGAAGTTAACTGGACCCTGGCTAATATTGAGGCCAGTGCGTAGCAAGGGCGGGGTGGTCCGCCCCGGGTGCACGCTGGTTCCCTGCTCCCTCTGCCCCGGAACAGGTTACTTCCTGTTCTGGGGCAGAGAGAGCAGGGAGCCAGTGGAGCCGACAGGCAAGCGGCTGCTCTCTGCACCCTCCAGCAGCCAAGAATGCACCGGGGGCAGGGGGGGGGGGGGGCTTGATGCGCCGGGGGGGGGGGGGGTGTCGTGCTGCATCTTGGGAGGATGGACGCCGCCCTGGGTGGCGGCCGACCTAGGCTCACCACTGTTGCCCGGTTAACTCTTTTTCTGTTCACTTAACTATTAACAAACTGAATTATTGCTTCTAGCTGGTTATGTGCTGGCTCTGTTCACACTCTGCCCCCAGACCACCTCTAACCTAGATGGTTAGTGCTGTGACGATCAGAAGGACTATTCAACAGAACTAACCAGTTAGGTGTCACTGAATATTCAGGCATGGCCAGCTCAGTGTGGTTTAACCGGGCTGGATCTTTTGAATATTGACCCTGTAAATGTTATCAAGGGGAACAAGCAGTACACGGCTTTCTGTCGGATGGTGAAGCTTGATATAGAGTGATATAGGAGCGTCAGTTTCCGTTAAGTGGGTTTTTTGGGGGGCTGGCCATGCTCTTTTGTTTTTTTTTATACATGTTCCTTTGATTTTGTGCAATTGACATTATAAGCAGTAAGCTGTCTTGCTAGGTTTCAGCTTGATATTTAAGACTCAGTAGAGATTTAAGGATTAGTGGTATTTTTAAAAAATCTTTGTATGTTCGTTCATTTTGTTCTATTGTAGTTGAAATAGGGGTGTTTTTTGAGTCAGTAGATTTTCTGCACTATTGGAGAGTTTTTAATGCTGATTCTTTTTTTTCCCCTCTTCTTTTTGTTTTAAAGCTGGCTAATGATAATATCCTACTCCCATGTAAGACAGTGGTGGTTGCAATATAGTAACATAGTAGAAGACGGCAGAAAAAGACCTGCACGGTCCATCCAGTCTGCCCAACAAGACAAACTCATATATGCTACTTTTTGTGTATACCTTACCTTGATTTGTATCTGTCATTTTCAGGGCACAGACCGTATAAGTCTGCCCAACACTATCCCCGCCTCCCACCATCGGCTCTGGGACAGACCGTAAAAGTCTGCCCAGCACTATCCCCGCCTCTCAAGCACTATCCCCGCTTCCCACCACTGGCTCTGGTACAGACCGTATAAATCTGGCCAGCACTATCCCTGCCTCCCAACCACCGGCTCTGGGACAGACCGTACAAGTCTGCCCAGCACTATCCCCGCCTCCCAACCACCAGCCCCGTCTCCCACCACTTGCTCTGGCACAGACTGTATAAGTCTGCTCAGCACTATCCCCACCTCCCACCATCGGCTCTGGCACAGACTGTAAAAGTCTGCCCAGCACTATCCCTGCCTCCCAACCACCAGCCCCACCTCCCACCACCAGCTCTGCCACCCAATCTTGGCTAAGCTCCTGAGGATCCATTTCTTCTGAACAGGATTCCTTTATGTTTATCCCACGCATGTTTGAATTCTGTTACCGTTTTCCTCTCCACCATCTCCCGCAGGAGGGCATTCCAAGCATCCACCACTCTCTCCGTGAAAAAATACTTCCTGACATTTTTTTTGAGTCTGCCCCCCTTCAATCTCATTTAATGCCCTCTAGTTCTGCCGCCTTCCCATCTCCGGAAAAGGTTCGTTTGCGGATTAATACCAATACCTTGTGTATTTGTCCCTATTGGGAGATTTGACATCTTGATTGTTTAAAGATAAGTTTGATGTGAACAAGTGAATGAGATTTAAAAAAAAAGTTTCAAACAATTTTTGATTGAGCTTGTCAGTTTTTTTACATAGTTTGAGGTCCCTTTTGAGGTAGTATAGGTTTTCCCTATAAATGTTAAAAATATATGGATAAGCACGTTATATGTTTATCAGCCTCTGACAAGCCCATAACATTCGTTGAATATTGGAAAGGGCTATCTTTAGATTTGTTTTGTGACCACATTTGGCAATAGTCACTAATTTTTTCTATTTGTAGCATTCATGAAATCCCATATTTAATTAAAGAGATTTGGCTGAAGTTCTCTACTGAGGTTTACAAAAGATTTTGCAAGACGGTTTTGTCCAAAACATAGCACATTTGGAAAATGTGTGAGGTTTAGCAGAAGAGGAACTTCATCTGTGGGTGTGACAGTCTATGACTCTTGGAAACTCTCACAACAGCACCATCATATTAGCCTTATAGTCCTGAGAGGGAGTTTCCAGATGGCTGAGGGAGAGAAAGTCTCTGTAGGTCTGCCTGCTTGAAAAAGAGATGATTAGGCCCTTTCATAGCATTCTGCGATGTTGGTTTATTCCGTATTTACTCAAATAAGCAGAGCATGAAAGAGTCAGCAAACTGTACCTCGAATACTGTGTGCAATTCTGGTCACTGCATCTCAAAAAAGATATAGCGGAATTAGGAAAGGTACAAAGAAGGGCGACAAGAATGATAAAGGGAATGGAATAACTTCCCTATGAGGAAAGGGTAAAGCGGCTAGGGATCTTCAGTTTAGAGAAGAGACGGCAGAGGGGAGATATGATAGAGGTCTATAAAATACTGAGTGTAGTGCAGTGAGTAGAGATTAATCACTTGTTTACTCTTTCCAAAAATACTAGGACTAGGGGGCACAGAATGAAACTACTAAGTAGTACATTTACAACAAACCAGAGAAAATATTTCTTCATTCAACGTGTAATTAAATTCTTTCTGGAATTCATTGCCAGAGAATGTGGTAAAAGCAGTTAGCTTAGCAGGGTTTAAAAAAAGGTTTGGATAATTTCCTAAACAAAAAGTCCATAAGCCATTATTAAGATGGACTTGGGAAAATCCTCTGCTTATTTCTAGGATAAGCAGTATAAAATCTGTTTTACTGTTCTGGGATCTTGCCAGGTACTTGTGACCCGGATTGGCTTATGTTGGAAACAGAATACTGGGCTTGATGGACCTTCGGTCTGTTCCAGTATGGTAATGCTTATGCTCTTATGTTCAAGTAGGGAAACAGGGCAGACTCCTGGCCAGTTAAGTAGTACTTAGCCAGCTAAGTGCTAATATTCAGCACAAGATAGCTGGTTATCTCTGTAGAATATTAGTGCTTAGTGCATAGCGGTTAACCGGCTCTTCATTCTACTCTTGATGCCTCTTGGCAGATGCCTGCCAGTAAGTTTTATACAAGTTTTATTGAGAATGGATGAAAAACCCCATTAATGGAATTCAAAATTTCTTGCCCCCCACAGTCAGTTACGGAGGCTTTATATAGACAGACACATTTGTGAAGGTTCACTAGACATAGGCAAACAAACTTAAGCTCAATGAAAGCCAAACTGCTTTCAGCCTGGTTCAGGTTCAGTGAAGTTTTTGGAGTTTTCTCAGATCCATTGTAGAAATCTGTTGGATTTTTGACAGTGGATCCTGAGAAAATTCAAGATTTTCATTAAATCTGAACCAGATTCACCAATTTGATGGAGTTGGTTTTGAATAATTCAGGATCCAAAAAAAACTCAAACCAAATGGGTAATTGATCCAGAAATGAACTAAATCAAAAATGTTCCCTATGAACAACATCCCTTAGTCGGCGCAATGGGAACCAATAATCTAAGGATGGCCAAGGCCAAACATGGACATCTGTAACAGAATTCTGGAATTTCAGAGAGGAGCCAATGGTTATGGATAGTCTAATCCTCAAAGATGGAAGACCAGTAATGTCAAAATCTACAAGAATGGACTTGATGCAGAAAATCTAGGAGGGAGGTGTGGGAATTGAGAAATGTAGAACTAGAGCGTATGATCTGCTATATTGCTCAAAGAGAAGAAACTACTTTGAAAAAAACACATTCTGCTCAGAGCAATATTTAAAAGAACCCATGACTTCACGTGCCATACTATCTTGCTCAGGGCAAAATGTTCCATTTGAACTTTTTGTACTTGACAGTGAAAATGTTGAAAATTGACTGTAATGTATGTGAGATAAAAGTGCTTGTGAAGCACTACAGGCTATATGTTGGAAACACAGGGTTGCATTATGGTTTACAAAGACATTATAGGGTCGGTGTTCAGCATGGTTTAAGTGGGGAAGAGAGACTCCTGCCCTACTTAAACCACACAGAGGAGGCCAGCTGCCAGTATTCAGGGTCACTTAACCAGGTAGTGCCGCTGAATATTAGCCCTGACCACCTTGGCACTGTCCGGTTAGTGGTCCAAAAAACAGGGGAGGTGGTATGTAGGCTGTATGTATCTGCTCGGCAGATTTGCTCCAGTTTCAAGAATATTGTCTATGGACTTGTATGCTATTGAGTTCACATTACAGACTGTGTTTACCCTGATGAAGGCTGTTGCTGAAACTCAGCCGAGTAGGGTCATTCTTCAGTAAAAGTTTCATGTGAACCCGTGGTTTTCTCCTCCTTTCCTGGACCAACAGCACTGTTTTTTGAACCTTTGGATGACCCTGTGGAGGTTTTCTCTCTCTCTCTCTCTCTCTTCTACTGTCCAGTTAGTGCCAGGGTGGTCCGTGGGTAAAGATTGGGTAGAGCCTCACTTAGGGGTCCATTTACTAAGCTGCGGTTAAAAGGATCCTGTGTTAGTGGCAGGGACCATTTTTCCTGTATGCTGAGGCCCTTTTTCCAGCAGCGGGTAGAAATGCCTAAGAATAGCCACGGCCATGTAGTAAGATTGCTCTTACCGTGCAGCCATGTGAGGGGGAGCGGTTGGGTGACGGTAAGGGCTCCCACACTAACCCAGCGGTATCCGGGAAGCAGTGCTGCCAGATTACCGCCGGGTTAGCACCGGGCTAGAAAATAGCCAGCAATTTTCCCTGGTGCAGCAAACGGCACACCCTGGGGCTGGAACTGCCGCCCAGAAGCGGAGCCAGGTTGACGGCGCGGGGGGGGGGAGCGAAAGTGGCGCGAGAGTGGACTTCTGCTGGCGCACATTTTCAATGCAACACGTTGAGAAAAAAAGAGGCGCCAGCAGAACTCCGTTTGGGAGAGTGGCCGCTCTCCTGGTTCCCCCCTCCCCCCGCTGCTGACGTTACCCACGTTGGGCCGGCAGTAGTTTCAGATTAGCTTGCAGTTAGCCAACGTTGGACTTACCACTTTGTTAAAGGGCCCCTTAATCAGTTAGTGACAATATTGAGTCCACTAACTGGTCAAGTAAGTGTATAAAGTTAAGACGGCAAAAATATCAGCCAATGTCTGGTTAACTTCAGGGTGACCACACTGACCTGGCTGTTCAACTCCAGTGCCTGGATGTGGCTCAGCATTGACTATCGGGCCCAGGGCTTTTTTTGAGGGGGTACTCGGAGGTACTGAGCACTGGCACCTTTTCCATTGTGTGATAAAATTGACCCGTGGTCCTCATATTTTAATGAAAGTGCTCAGGATCTACATGCAAACTCTGCCTTGTTATAGATTCTGTGACTGGTTGCAGGGGGCCTGGCTGTTGTAGGGTGGGGTCCCTCAGTGATCACCCCACCCCTAAAGGGTAGCCTGGCGTTTGAGTACCGGCACCTTTTTTGCTAGAAAAAACACACTGATCAGGCCCTATGATTATAGTATAGAAACGAACTGTAAATGTGTACAGATGTTTGTGTGCATTGTGGTGGTGTTATCTTTAAAAGAAGGATGTGAAAGTTGCTAGATTTCTCTGTTTCCAGTTACTTTGAGTATAGCCCTTGGAGAGCTTCTTGTGATGTACAGAGAGGTGCATTCCGTCTGCCATTTTGTAAACTTCTGTCCTGAAGTCACAAATCATGGAGGGAGCAAAGCAATGCACTTAGTCAGCCTGAATGTCATCACCTGGCTATCAAACACAACATACAGTACATCTTTAATTAATCTGTAGCATTTTTACCATTGTTTGCCCTTGTCACCTAAAAGATTTTTCAGTCTCACTTTTCAGAAGGTGCTGATATGAACCTTGAGCAAAAGTGAGCGAGAGAGATTGATGTGGGTTTAAAAATGTGTTGAAGTTATCAGAAAGAAAAAGTAAACTATATTTAGCAACATACGCAGGGGTTGATATTCAGCGGAACGCATCCAGGTAGGAATGGCTCCTACTTGGATAAGTCCCGCTAACCAGGTCCATGCCCAGATTTTTTAGCAGCTTTATCCAAATCCGTCCAACTGGTGGAACTGGGTCAGAGTTTCAGTGGAGCCAGGAGTTACCAGTTTACCAGCAATATTTAGTCCAGTAACCAAGTAACTGCCTGGCTAAAGATAAGACAGGTAAAAAGGGACAAAAAAGGATCAGCTGCTTCCCAATCTACCAGATGTCTATTAGTGAATCTGTGCTGAAATGGAACAACAAGAAAAAAGCAAAAGAAATTCCCCTCCACAGGTATCTAAATAACTTTAAAAAATGCACACACATTTAATGTACAAACAGAGAAAAAAATATATCAGATCCATCAAAGGACATCCAAGCAATAGCACTAAAACTGATCTACTGAGCTATCAAAGCAGCTGTACGTTTAGATATATTTTTCTCTGTTTGCATATAAAATATGTGTGTGTGTTTTAAGTTGCATCGTTTAATTTTTAGAATCCTGATGCAGGCTTTGTTTTGGCTGAAACACAATTTGTGTCACGTCATTTGAAGGTCAGGAATCAAGATTTTCTGGCACCTTGGCTCTGAATTTCCTTCCTGTTGTTGGTCACCTCCACTGTTGCTTTTCTTTGTTTGAAATGGAACAAGCCATTTTGAAACAGGTAGACATCACAACAGGTTTCCCAAAGCAGATTTACAAGTGGCTGAGTCCATGCTGGACCAAAACTTGAATATGATAGAGACTGCACAAGCTGTGTATGGATAATACCCCAGATTCTGTATAGGTCACCCAAATTTGAGCACGGATCCCAGATCTGCAGGTAAACAAATTAGTCAATTTGGTGCTGACAATCAATTATGGGCATTAACAAGCAATTAATTGGCAGTAATTAGGAGTTATGCATGGATCTGCCCCTACACTCTATTCTATAACATTTGTACCTATATTTCATGGTGCACAACTCCAAAGGGAGCATGGGCATGGAGGGGCCATGGTGGGTCAAGGCATTCCTAGGATTTAGGTGCAATGTTATAGAATACCTGCATTTGCGCGCCTGACTGCCATCAGTTGGGTGCCAGCCATGGGCATAGTTTGGAGGAGTGAGGGGGTAGTGCCCCCCAAATGAGCTATCACCCCATCCTCCAATCCCCCAAGCCACTGGCAGCCTCTGCGAGAAAGCAGCACCCACACTGCTTTAGACCTGCCCCCGGAAGCCTTTCTATCTCCTTCAACTTCCTGTTGCGGGAAGCTGTAGGAGAGAGAAGGGCTTCCAGGGCAGGTCTAGAGCAGCGTGGGTGCTTCTTTCGCTGAGGCTGCTGGTGGCTCGGGGGATTGGAAGACGGGGGGTGGGGGGTGATTCCGGGTGCCACTGGAAGACTCCAGTGCTGTGGTGGCGACAGCAGCGATGTCAGCGGCAGCGAAGGGGGGCTCGAAGGAGATTGAGAGAGACATGCCCCACCCTTTCCTCCCCCCCCCCCCCAATGAAACTGTCAAACTACACCCATGGTGCCAGCATTTATACCAGCCTTTGGTGGGCATAAACTACCGGATTCTATATGGCACACTTAGGGTTTCCATGCCGAAATCTAACCATTTTCAATAACAATGCTTGTAACTTAATTGGCTTGACAAGCTAATCAGCATTGATAACAGCCCTTAACAAGCAATAATGAGCACTAATTGGCAATTGAATTTTCCACACATAATTCGCTAAGCATATTCTGTAACGCACTGCACCTAAATTCTAATACGTGCTGTTCATAAGGGGCATAGTTATGGGCAGGTAAATGGGCTTTTTGTGGGTGTCCCAAAATTTACAGATGCAGATATAGACTATTGGCCCAGTGCGCATAAATCTAAGCGCAGGAATTTATGCCACATTTTCATTGGTGTAAATGGAGGCTCATAGTTTTTGGCTCTGGAATATCAACTATGCGTATTCTATATACTGTGCCTAAATCTAGGTGCCACTTATAGAATATGCGTAGGCGGAAATGTTTACCTCGTGGATTTTTTAGGCACCTTATATAGAATCTAGCCCAAAATGTTTACTAAACTAGTACTCTATAAAGATCACTCCACGTAGAGCACCCTTTACAGAATACTAGCTTAGCATGGAGCCGACCGGCACCTAATTTTGGTCAGCATTTATTGAATCTAGCCCAATATGCATATTGAGACAGATTTGTAATATATGCACAGCTAAGCATGAGCAGTCCTTCTAAGCCAGGGGTTCTCAACGCAGTCCTCAGACACACCTAGCCAGTCAGGTGTTCAGGAAGCCCACAGTGAAATATTCGTGAAATAGATTTGCATAAAATGGAGATTGTGCATGCCGTGGGTATCCTAGAAACCTGACTGGCTGGGTGTGTGCCGAGGACTGGGTTGAGATTCTGTGATCTAAGCAACATTTTCCAGAAATGAGCAAACTGATCGGAACAGCTGGCAAATCCTACAGTCACACCCATTGCAAACTGTACACGGTGGACTCCTAACGATTCAGTGATTGCTAGTCTGTAATGGTCACAGCGGATGTGCGAATACCATGTACTTGCAGCAGTTCAGACATCGCCGAATGTGCTTATTGATTTATTGGTCATGTTGTTAGTATCCATTAATTATAGCTTTTGTTTTTACAGTGAGGAACATGTGTTAGCAATTCTGAATCTTCAAGGAACACGAAGAAGCAAAAAATTAGCAATAGTTGAACATTTCAAAACACTACAGAAAGAGAAAGCAAGCCCAGGAAATGAAGGTGGCAGAGTGCTGTTTGCTGAGATCGAGGTCCCATACACTGTTCAGTGTTTCTCAATTCTTTAAAACATGTGAGAATGAACTTACACAACTGTTAAGAAATCAGTGGTAGCGGACGGAACAGAAAAGAGAAATATAACACTGCTGCATCAAGAAGACTGTTGGACAGTGGGAGGTAGATCATGAACTCAATTCACAAGGGCAACGATGTGAAGCTTCTTTACTCAAGTTTATTTGGCAGAGACTCGACACAGTACTGTGTTTCGGCCACAGACCTGCCTCAGAAGTCTTCAAAAACTCGGTTGGATTTGCAAAAACTCCAATATACAACGTGCTTGAGTAACAATAGAGTAAAACAGTCTTGAAAAAGACCTTTTGTTATACACTGACAGAAATCCATGATGTCTGTATCGCGCATGGGAGTTGCGATATACAAAGTGAAAAGAGAAATATAACACTACTCCATGATACAATTTATAAAAAGACAGTTTATATGGCTGTAGTATGCACAGCAATGGTTCTTATTAATTTGCATGCACATTACTTTTCTCTACTAAGGTGAAGGTTGAACCACCCAAAATTCTAAAAGCATGTATTCTGACAAACTTCCTCTTATAATGCCAAAACTGTAGATCTTTGTTTTCAGTGCTTAATTTTATTTGCTTGATTAAACAAATAAATACATTGAATTATTCGTTTGTTCTGTTGTGGATCTCCAGAGATTGGAACCACACTCAGTGTGTATATCCTCTCCTATTTTTCTGTTCAGTACATTGAGGTAGCAGAATATACAGTCAGCTATGGAGGTTTTCTGTATCCTACCTCATTAACAGACATTAATGCTGGCTAACCATGTGCTAACAAACTCAAGGTCAAACTCAAACCATGTTGATTTCAGCCTAATTCAGGTTCTGTGAGATTGTCAATGTTTGCTGAGATTCATTGGAGAAACTGTTGGATTTTGTGACAGCGGATCTTGAGAAAATTGAAAAGAGATTTTCATAAAATCTGGGGCAGATTCATCAGATTCACCAATTTGATGAAACTGGTTTTGAATTTTTCAAAATACAATGCAGACTGTGGAAATTTGCTCGAAAAAGTTTGAATCAACTAGGAGAATCATCAAACACTATCTATCTTTGTTGACTTTTCTGAAAGCTTGTACTGGTCGAAACATCTCTAACATCAATTCCTTCAAATCTAAGAAAATGAGGGTCATGATTTCCAGGTCATGGACATGAGAGAACTTTTCCAAAGGAAAGTCAGCATACAAAATGAATTCTGGTGGTATGCTCTTGTTTCCACACATGACGTTCAGAAAAAGTGGCATCTTGAGAGACAGTATTTTATGGATGTCACAATTTTTGCTGCTCTGTTGAACACGTCTTGACACTTTTAAATCAGGCTTAAAGGCATTCCTTTTCCAAGATGCCTACTCCAATACTGGCTGAGTCGGAGCATATACAGACTCTCTACTGTGAACCCTGACCCCTTTTGTGTCACCTTGTCTGACCCTTCTCTGTTCCCCTTCTCCTCTTGTTTCTATCGAATTTGTAGTTCTTTTCACCACTTTATTTTATTGTAAATCTGTAAACCGCCCAAATAGCTTGTACTGTTGGCACAATATATTAAATAAACATAAATTTGAAATTTGGATATTAAGATTATGTTCCTCAACCTTGCTTAGAAACCTGCTCAGTCTGCATCAGGAGCATAGCCAGACCTGCCATCTTGGGTGTCCCCTTCCCACACCCATCCCTATATATACATACAATAACGTTTTTTTTTTAACTTTCCCTTCCTCCCCTGCATCCATATCCCTCTCTCTCTTCCCTGACATTCCCTCTGTCCCCATCACATGTCTTCATCTTTCTCCCTCTACTCTGCCCCAGATTCTGGATATTATGTCCAGGGTGAAAATGGTGGACTTAAACCAGTAGGGCTGTCCTTCCCTGTCACAAAACCCCATTCCACTAAAATGTTAAACCCTATCCCCAGGATCTTCTTCCCCAAAGTTGACCCATGACCACAGGAAGTCCTAATGGGCTAGTTGTTCCTGTGTCAGCTGACCTAGGGGCTTTTTTTATGAGATTACCCCAGGCTACCGAACCCCCCCCCCCCTCCCCGGCGGTAATTTCAGATTTTCCGCACGCCTGTAATCCCTGGATTATTTATTTATTTCCTCCCAAGCGCAGCATTTCCAGCAGTAATCAGCAGTTGGTGCACACCAATCGCTCACCGCACATGTGCCCTTACTACTAGATCGATGGGTGGCGTTAAGGGCTCAGGCTGGTTTTAGGCGTGCGCTGGTTTCAGTTGTACCGCATACCCTTTTCCCGGCCCATTAAAAAAAGCCCTTTTTTGCAGACACGGTAAAAACTGGCCCAGCGTGCACCAAAAACACACGCCTACACTACTGCAGGCCACTTCACCTCGGCTTAGTAAAAGGATGCCCTAGTGAGCCAGTGCCATTTTCAAAGTACAGGAGAGCTGAAGCAACTGGGGATTGCCCCATGAAGATCCCTATAATTGCGGATAAGCTGGGGGAATGGGTTGGAATGAGGAAAAGATTTGCAGGTGGATTGTTTTATTTTTAAAGTACATTTTTTCCAACAGAGCTGTGGGGCTTGCCGAGGACTGGCTGCAAGTGCTATTATTCTAACACAAAATCAAACGTGACTGGATTTCATTTATCTCTATTTTCATTTTCAGAATAACACAAAATTAAAGCACATTTTTATGGGATATATCATCTCCCTTTGCTCGTAGAGTCAGTTACTTTGGAGACTTCATCCTCTGAATTGAATACTGCTATATAAATGTTGCTAAATAAAAAAATGAGCTTTAAAGGGAGAATTTCTTAGAGTTGCAGAGATGCCAAGTTACCCAATTCCAGGAAGGAGACTTTTTGGCTAGTCCTGGTTTGGAACATATACTAAGGGGGTCTTTACTTAGCTGTGGTAGTGTTTTTAGCTCGGGGTAATTTCAATGGGTGGCAATAAGTGCTCTCCGCCGCATGGCCATGTGGTAAGGGTTATCTTACAGCATGACATTTTTTTTGGGGGGGGGGGGGCTTTTTACCCACTGTGGTAAAAAGGGCCCTGGCGTGCAGGATAAACGGCTTCGCCACTACCGCAGAGCCCTATTTCCGCCAGCTTAGTAAAAGGGCCCATATATTTGTTGTGATTAGTATGTTATTTTTAAAATCAATGTTACGTTTTATTATGTTGTTATTGTATGTAATGTTACTTTTAATTATTGTGTTTGTTCCTTTTGTAACCCATTCAGAACTGCCGACGGAGCGGGATATAAATCTGAGACATCTGATAAATAAATAAATAAACAAACAGTTCTGGGTCAGGGGACTGGCAGAACTGACAGCCGCACAACAGCTCAGTTCACCCCCTCCCCCTTGCTCAGAGGAAGGGGTGCTCTGCCCCAGTGTCAATTATGGTAAATACACTACTGCTTGTTGAAGTCTTTCAGGACTTCTCACATCTGTCTGAATTTCCTATGTTCAATTTTGCCCTCAACTTTTCCCTTCTTTGTGGATCTCTTCTCAGTTTACACTCATTTTACTTTTCCATTTTTTTTTTTGGGGGGGGGGGGGGGTTAATATGGCAGGATGTGGTTGCTTCCAGTCTGAGTACGTACCTTTACACTTGCCCCTTTGTACTGTGAGTAAAAGTATCCATGCTTAAAGTAAGGTGGGGAGGAGGGCAAAGTTTAAGCTCACCATTCCGGCAGGTAACATATGCTTGACCTACACAAATGGCTTTGAATATTGCTGTTAAGGAAACTTTCTTCTAACCTCTAACACGCAATCTTGAAACAGAAACCTTAATTTCCTCAAATAAACTTCTTCCTCTAATGGGGAACTGAAGATAGGATAGAGTTTTGAAAGAAGTAGGACAAGTAAAAAAAGAAGAACAGCAAGTGTCCAATTACAGGCCTACCACGTACCACGACTAATCATTTCTATAACACCTACCACATGGGCTTCTTTTACAAAGCCACGCTACCGATTCTCGGTGCGGCAAATGAGAGGAAGCCCATTTAATTCCTGTAGACTTCCGTGCAGGAATTGCTAGCGCGGCTTTGTAAAAGAAGCCCTATATGGCAGGTACTTTCTGTGTCCCTAGTGGGCTCACAATCTAAGCTTTTATACCTGGGGCGATGGAAGGGTAAGTGACTTACGCAGGGTCACAAGGAGCTGCAGTGGGAATTGAACCTAGTTCCCCAGAATCTCAGTCTTCTCCACTGACCATTAGACCTTCTCCTCCTTACCTGAGTTACTATGTGACTGGGAGAAAAGCTTAGGGGCCCTTTTTGCGAAGCAGTGGTAAGCCCAACGCGGGCTTACCGCACACTACTGCTGGTCCAACCTTTACTAAGGTGCACTAGCATTTTTAGCTCGGGCTAAAAATCAGCTGGTGCTAAATGCTGAGATGCCCATGGGGGCATCTCAGTGTATAGCACCAGCTGATTTTTAGCACATGCAAAATACGCTAGTGCACCTTAGTAAAAGGCCCCCTAAGAATCAATCAAAATAGAACATTTCAATACAAAATTGCAATTCAATAAATATAAGTAAATACAAACCACAGATCAATGCAAAACCAGTCTAAAATAATCCAATGAAAAAGAATCACATTTTTGTACATAGCCATAACATTTCCTAACACTTCCCTTATCACTCCCAAATGAGTTCCAATGATCTACTTTAGGGTATTTATAGAATCTTAAAATCAAAATAAGTAGGAATATGAATCAATAAACAAGTTGTAGGTGATAAATTTTTATTGCACTTAGTTAAGAATTTTTTTTACAAGATTTCAAAAGTCATCCTCTCTTCATTGTCAGTGAAGAAACAACAGGATCAATATACAGTGGCACTTATTCAAGTAGAAGCAGCTTCAACCCGGACTGAGCACTGTTCACTGGGGCTAATCACTGATTTTCAATGGCATTATCCAGATAGTGCCACTAATAAAATTACTTCTGACTACCTCAGCACGATCCAGATAGTATTAGGGTGGTTCAGGGCAGAGCCAGGAGTTACTTAGTTAGAGGCAAGGTTCAGTCCACTAACTGGGTAATTATCCAGATAAAGTTAGGACAACAAAAAGGCTGCCCTAACTATCCGAGTAGTTATCTGGGTACTGGTCTAAATATTGCCAATAGCTAGATACATGCAGGCACCCACTTTATACAAGGATATTCAGTGCCAGAATCTGGGTGTGGCCCAGCGCTGAATATCTGAAGTTTTGGACGAGTTTCTGGAGGAAAAGTCTATAATCTGCTATTGAAATAGACATGGGGGGAAGCCACTGTTTGCCCTGGGATTGGTAGCATGGAATGTTGCTACTATTTGGGTTTCTGCCAGGTTCTCGGCCACTGTTGGAAGGAGGATACTGGGCTAGATGGACCATTGGTCTGACTCAGTATGGCAATTCTTATGTTCTTATCTGGCTATAAAGAATCCACAGTGGTCAGTGTTTAAAAACGTTGACACTCCCAGATGAAGACTAGGGGGAAATGTAGTTACACCGAGTTTAAATAGTACAAACTCCTAAACCCAGGCCTGTCATTTCCCAGAACCTGATGCATGGGGAAAAGGGCAGCCATTAGTTTTTGGCATGTACCAGCAAAAAAAGGCCCTGGTTCTTTAAAACAAGTGAACCCTTGATTATAGGAGCCCAGGGAAGCAAAGGAAAGTAGAAATCATGTCTGTAACTAACTCTGGTAAATGACTGACATCAAAGCACGAGCAAGAAGGCAAGATTTACTGAAATGCATCAGTGAAAACCAGTCAGCAGGAGTCTACAAGCCACGTCTCATTAATCAATGGAATGACAAATAGTAACTATGGTAAGATGAACATCATTAACCGTAAGGGGGAAAGGAGTGGGATTTGATATACTGCCTTTCTGAGGTTTTTGCAACTACATTCAAAGCGGTTTACATATATTCAAGTACTTATTTTGTACCGGGGGCAATGGAGGGTTAAGTGACTTGCCCAGAGTCACAAGGAGCTGCAGTGGGAATTGAACTCAGTTCCCCAGGATCAAAGTCCGCTGCACTAACCACTAGGCTACTCCTCCACTCATTCCACCAATAAGAGCTAACCTCATCAGTGATGTCACAATGGCTTGATTTACCGATACTTGGCTCACTTCTGATATTGTGATGTCATAAGGGAAAGGGGGAAAGGGAAATGGGACTTGATATACCGCCTTTCTGAGGTTTTTGCAACTACATTCAAAGCGGTTTACATATATTCAGGTACTTATTTTGTACCGGGGGCAATGGAGGGTTAAGTGACTTGCCCAGAGTCACAAGGAGCTGCAGTGGGAATTGAACGCAGTTCCCCAGGATCAAAGTCCACTGCACTAACCACTAGGCTACTCCTCCACTAGCAACATTCCATGTAGAAGCCTGCCCTTGCAGATCAGCAATGCGGCCGCACAGGCTTCTGTTTCTGTGAGTCTGACGTCTTGCACATACGTGCAGAACGTCAGACTCACAGAAACAGAAGCAAGCGCAGCCGTGTTGCAGATGGCTTCTACATGGAATGTTGCTAGTGGAATAGCAACATTCCATGTAGAATCTCAAACAGTAGCAACATTCCATGTAGAATCTCAAAGAGGGAAAGGGAAATGGGACTTGATATACCGCCTTTCTGAGGTTTTTGCAACTACATTCAAAGCGGTTTACATATATTCAGGTACTTATTTTGTACCTGGGGCAATGGAGGGCTAAGTGACTTGCCCAGAGTCACAAGGAGCTGCAGTGGAAGTTGAACCTGGTTCTCAGGCCAGTGAAATAGCCATTAGGCTACTTCTTTGAAAGAAAAGTGTTCCTATCTTGGGCTCGATTGTGGAACAGGTGCCTAGGATCAAAGGCAGGAGAACACCTTTATGTCTGGGGAACCCTATCTTACCATATTTTAAGATTGTCTAGCAGCACTAATATCACCACCACCTACACACACACAAAACCATGTTTTATAAAGCCTGGGTTGAATTCCTGCTGCTGTTCCTTGTGACCTTGGACAATCTTACATTGCCTCAGGTACAAACCTCGTATACCTGAATGTAACTCACCTCGCAAGCATAAGGATCATCCTTTGTATTCTGAGTAGGTGTATTTTGAGCTCTGTGATGTCAGTACACTGATGAAAAGATCCACATTCCACAGTGTGAGGTTCTGGTACCAGCCTGTGAGTGACTCTGGTTCCTAAGAGGACTTCCATGATGGACTGAACTTCCTCTCTGCCACCAGCAGATGTTAGTATGTGTCTCTTGGTCAGTCTGAGCATTCCTATCTGTACTATGGTTTCTACTTCCTTACTTTCAGTTAAGCTTTACCTTTTACTCCTCTCTAGTTTGGCTGTGTTCTCTGACTTCTACTAAGTGGTCCCACATTACAGTCTGGCCATAGCTCAGCCTCCTTAGATGTATTGAGGTTGGCTGTGTTCCCCAACTTACACTACCTGGTCCTGGTCCTAGCTCAGGGGTTCTCAACCCAGTCCTCGGGATAAACCTAGCCAGTCAGGTTTTCAGGATACCCACAATGAATATGCATGAGATAGATTTGCATGTCCTACCTCCATTGTGTGCAAATTTATCTCATGCATATTCATTGTGGATGTCCTGATAACCTGACTGACTGGGTGTGTCCTAAGGACTAGGTTGAGGACCTCTGCTCTAGTTGAAGCTCTGCCCCCTGAGACTCATTGAGATTGACTGTATTCCCTGGCTTACACAACCTAGGCCTGGCTTACACTCTGGCCAAAGCTCCATTCCTTGAGATGTGTTGAGGTTGGCTGTTTTCCCTGACTTACACAACCTAGGCCTGTGTTACACTCTGGCCAAAGCTCCATTCCTTGATATGTGTTGAGGTTGTCTGTTTTCCCTGACTTACACAACCTAGGCCTGTGTTACACTCTGGCCAAAGCTCCATTCCTTGAGACGTGTTGAGGTTGGCTGTTTTCCCTGGCTTACACAACCTAGGCCTGTGTTACACTCTGGCCAAAGCTCCATTCCTTGAGACGTGTTGAGGTTGGCTGTTTTCCCTGGCTTACACAACCTAGGCCTGTGTTACACTCTGGCCAAAGCTCCATTCCTTGAGGTTGGCTGTTTCCCAGACTTAAACTACTTGGTCCCGCGTTACACTCCAGCCAAAGCTCCACCCCTAAGATGCACTGAAGTGAATGTCTGTGAGAGATCTGACTTAATCAAGTAACCAAAGCAGTATCATTATTGTTGTATTTTCACTGCTGTGCATCTGTTGAACTTTACGTTTTACTCCTCTCTAGGTTGCTGTGTTCCTCGACTTACACTAGGTGGTCCTGCATTACCTCCAGCTGAAGCTCATATAAGTGCTGTCACTTACACATTCAAAGCCCCAAGTGATGCCACTCTTTTTTTGATTATGTTCCTTTCTAAAATGGCTGCTCTCATTGTATGTGACACAATCTACTCATCTATTTTATAAAAAGCTCCAACTTTATGGAGCCTTTTGTAAGATACTCTGCAAACTGTGAATGTCCTGGTGACCTCTGTAAACCTGGGTGTCAAAGCTTGTGCTGCAGGATTCTCATAATGGCAGTGGCACTCTGTCTCCTTTTCCAGTTATTGGGATTACCTTTTTGCAGAAGTAGCTCAAGGTGAGTTACATTTAGATACTTCCCTGTTGGGCTCACAATCAAATTTTTGTATCTGAAGTAATGGAGAGTTAAGTGACTTGCACAACATCACAAGGAGCAAACAGTAAGACTTAGATTCTCAACCCCATCCTTGAGGCACACCTAATCCCATCAAGTTTTCAGGATATCCACAGTGAATATAAATGAGATAGATTTACATTCCATGGAGGCAGTGCATGCAAATCTATCTCATGCATATTCACTGTGGATATCCTGAAACCTGATTTCAGTAGGTGTGCCTCAAAAGACAGAATTGAGAAGCACTGGCTTAAGAGGACAAGATGCACACTGGCTTACAGTATGAGCATGAACCCAGCTATGAAAGTCTACCTTCTATACTTACCCGCCTAATCACTTCCTTCTTTCTTCCCTTACTCAATATCTGCACACTACTAATTGTATCTGATATCCTGTAAGGATAATGTCATAACAAAACTATGTAAGCCACATTGAGCCTGCAAATAGGTGGGAAAATGTGGGATACAAATGCAATAAATAAATAAATAAACCTTTGTACCCTGACATACATTTATAGATATAGATATATATATGTTATAACACCCCTGTACTGGGTGCTCCTGGATTCGGGGTCCAACCCGGTTGGAGCCTCCCAAGTGCAGTCTTCGTCGGTCCCTTACTCACTTGGCGCTCGGTGCCTCCACCTGGGGAAAGAAACATTAGTGAGTGGGATTACCTTCTTCTCCCCCAGGAAACCAAAAGAGATACAAATCCAAAAGGGAAATTGCTATGAACAAGGCTGGCCATCAAATCCCACAGGTTGGTCTGGGGTGGGTACACCAGCTCTGGATGCTATGCGAGTTCTTTCAAGGCCAAAGATCACACTGGAGTCAGCAGTTCATGAAAAAAAACTCCAACTCCGCAAAACCAGGAACATCAAACCATATGAACTCTCCAACATTGAATGCAAGTATTTTATAACCGCAGTCCTTCTGGCATTCCTCAGGGACACTCCTATATTCTCCTCCCTTAAATATATGTACAGATGCTTTTCAGCAGTCTATATCCAGTTTTTACAAACTCCTGTCCATGCCGATCCCAGAGAATAGTATCACAAAGGCTGTGCTCCTCTCAGTTTCACAGGTCCAGACCCCCTGTGTCCTGACATCCCTCAAGGGTGACCTTTACCTCGTATCCACCCTGGTCTTGGGATGGGCACTCTGACTCCAATCCCAAACTCCCGGGCTGGGTCCCTCCTCCGCCTACCCATTGCTCTCTGCCTCCACAGTTGCCGCTTTGCTGAGCCACATCTCCCTTTTTGCAGCCGATGATCACACTTCTCCTATTTGGGATTTCCCTTTACTCCTCCAGGTCAGTGGCAGGCAACCAAAGACCCCCCCTAAAGGGCATAACCTTAGCTTTATCTCCTTCCCCTGTCACTCTTCACTCCCAGGACACTATTTCTCTGTATTTTATTTCAAAACTACTCCCCTTGGGCTGGGCTTCCTCCCACCCAGGGACCTTCCAGTCAATCCCCCCAGTGACTCTGTGCAGGGACTTACTCTCCTAGAAATCCCCAACATAACAGGGAATTATATATATTTGGATTTATTAACCGCCTTTATGAAGAGATTCACCCAAGGCAGTGTACAGCAGGTACAGGTTAACATAAACTTACAATTTTGTTAACAGCATAACAATAGTAAAATAACCAAGAATAAACATAAATACAATAAATGAGGTAAACTTGAAAACAGTCAATTGAAACCTAATAATTGAACTACCATGAAACAGTATTAAAAATATGCACATTTAACAGCAGTAGAATTCAAATACCAGAGATATAATACGATATTAGCATAATACTAATGATACACCTAATAAGCATGCATTAGAGCATTCAACTAACAGATATGATGCTTAATAGTTTCTACAGAACAGCTTACCATATAGCTGAGGGACCAAGAGCAGATATATGATAGGAACAAGATGCATGGTACAGAGTCACTTGGGATAATTTGATGGTTAGCTAAAATCAAAGCAAGTTCTTTGTATTGTTAAGCAAGAGATAAGGAACTGATCTAAGTTACAGTATGTGTAGCAAGCTAGTCCAGGTACAGAATGGGTGTATAGTCAGTCACCCTACGTATTAAAGGTTTGGAAGAAGAGCCAGGTTTTCACCTGCTTCCTGAAGTAGAGGTAGTCTCTCGTTATACGTAGCCTCTCTGGGAGTAAATTCCAGAGCATGGGGGCTATTTGTGAGAAGGCTCGCTGGCGGGTATCACATCATACAATTTCTTTTGATGAAGGTACAGATAGTGATGATCCTTGAGAGGACCTTGGAGGTTTAAAGGTGTGTAAAGGGTTAACTTATTGTTTAAGTACTCTGGCCTAATTTGTCTGAGGGCCTTGAAAATCAAGCATAGAGTTTTAAATTTAGCCCTATAAGTGTAGCTTTTGCAGGAAGGGTGTGATGTGGTCACTCCACTTGCAGCCTTCTATCTGCCATTCTGCAGCATTCTGAATTAGTTGGAGTTGATGCAAACTCTTTTTCGTTTGGCCAGTGTACAGGGCATTACAATAGTCTAGTCGTGATGGTATCATGGCATGGACCATTGGTCAGACTCGTCTTTTCAATACATGGTACCGAATGTATCTTATTAAACTAAGAAGTTGTCATTTCAATAGTTTTCTTCTCATCAATGAGAGGATAAAACTGAGGAGCGTATAACTGGGAAAAAGGAACCACTTGCCAACCTGTACAACAGATTATAGCAAGGAAATGTCCCTGTATTGTTAGCTTGCCAAAGCAGCTTGAACACTTAGTGAATGTGTTCTGCATCAATGCAGAGCTTTGGAAGGGATGCATGTTTATTGTGTGATAGTGGTTCCATAACGCTGAGCTGATCACTCTTGGAGGTCAAGGGAGTAGTCATGTCAGCAGAAGTAGCAGGGAGGCCCTGGCATTGTTCAAGGAAGTAGTGAAAGACAGATTTATGGAGTCAGAATGTTGCAACCCAGTGAACCTGAGTGGGGAGAGCACGCTTCGATCGGCTTGCACACATGTGCAAAGCTCTGCATGATTTTCTGGGATCAGAGACATGTCTAGCTAAGGAAACCCTTTGTAAGGAGGCTCTGATCCTTAGCTATAGGTGACATCTATTGATTTTCCTTCCTCCTTTCTCCAGGGCTCTGTCCTCTCCTGGTTCTCCTCCTATCTCTCCCACCGCACATTCAGGGTGCACTCTCATGGATCTTCCTCCACTCCCATCCCGCTATCTGTTGGTGTTCCCCAGGGATCTGTCCTCAGACCCCTTCTCTTCTCTATCTACACCTCTTCCCTAGGCTCACTGATCTCATCTCATGGATTCCAGTATCATCTCTACGCTGATGACACCCAGCTCTATCTCTCCACACCAGACATCACCTCAGAGACCCAGGCCAAGGTATCGGCCTGCCTGTCCGACATTGCTGCCTGGATGTCCAACCGCCAACTGAAGCTGAACATGTCCAAGACCGAGCTCCTCATCTTTCCACCTAAGCCCACTTCTCCTCTTCCCCCACTCTCTATCTCAGTTGATGGCACCCTCATCCTCCCCGTCTCATCTGCCCGCAACCTCGGGGTCATCTTCGACTCCTTCTCTGCGCATATCCAGCAGACTGCCAAAACCTGTCGCTTCTTCCTTTTCAACATCAACAAAATTCGCCCTTTCCTCACTGAGCACACCACCCGAACTCTCGTCCACGCTCTCATTACCTCTCGCCTCGACTACTGCAACTTGCTCCTCACTGGCCTCCCACTCAGCCATCTATCCCCCCTTCAATCCATTCAGAACTCTGCCGCACATCTTATATTCCGCCAGAACCGAGGTACTCTTATCACCCCTCTCCTCAAGTCACTCCACTGGCTTCCGATCAGATACCGCATCCAATTCAAGCTTCTCCTCCTTACTTACAAGTGCACCCGGTCTGCTGCTCCTCACTACCTCTCTACCCTCATCTCCCCCCACGTTCCTGCCCGTAACCTCCGCTCACACGACAAATCCCTCCTCTCAGTACCCTTCTCCACCATTGCCAACTCCAGGCTCCGCTCATTTTGCCTTGCCTCACCCTATGCCTGGAACAGTCTTCCTGAATCCCTACGCCAAGCCCCATCCCTACCCATCTTCAAATCCTTGCTTAAAGCTCACCTCTTCAATGCTGCATTCGGAACCTAACCTTTCGAACATATAGGTTGCCCCAATCTGTCTGACCTTTCAGTTTATCTGTACATTGTCTTTTAGATTGTAAGCTCTTCAAGCAGGGACTGTCCTTCCATGTTAAATTGTACAGCGCTGCGTAACCCTAGTAGCGCTTTAGAAATGTTAAGTAGTAGTAGTAGTAGTAGTAGTATATGAGCCTCTTTTCATAGGGTTTTGGTGCTGGAATACAATACAGTTAAGGCCTACAGACTGCAAATTCCATACAATAGTTCAGTGCAGCTTACAAAAGAGTAAGGGAGAACAAACTCCCAAGCCTACATAAAATATAAAGTAATTAAAAACTTACAGAATATTTAAAATCTTGAAAATAGCCAAGTTTTTAACAATTTACGAAAAATCCTGCAATTAGATTTGAAATGAATAAAAGGTGGCAGTAAATTCCACCATTTTGCAGCCTGGTACTCAAACCTTAACAAAAATATAGTCTTATAACGCACCCCAAGAGTAGAAGGAAATTGAAGCAGCAAATAATTAATTATTAGGATTTATTTACTGCCTTTTTGAAAGAATTCACTCAAGGCAGTGTACTGTAAGAATAAATCAAACATAAGCAGTAGACAATTACAGCAGTAAAAATATTCCAATAACAATACAAAGTATGGCATAGTATACTATATAATGTCAACACAATACGTAATAGAACATTTTAATAGACAGCGTAGGGTATAAGCAAAGATGGAATATATAGATAGGTAAGAGAGTAAGAGGAGTTAGAAAATAAGGGGACTAATTTAAAGAAAGTTGCACAAGAGGTCAGAGAGGTAATTAAATATTATCTCAGCTGGGGTAGGAGTGGATAAACATATAGATAGTCTTGTGTTAAGCGGAGCCTTTCAGGGAGTGCATTCCAGAGTGGGGGCTACTCCAGAGAAGGCTCGCTTGCGGGTGTCACATCGTGTAATGTCTTTTGGAGAGGGTGTGATTAGGGCTACCCCTTGGGAGGACCTTAGTGTCCTTGGAGGTGTATAGAGGGTCATCCTGTTCTCCAAGTACTCGGGGCCATTTTCTTTAAGGGCCTTGATATTCATGGTTTTAAATTTAGCCCTAATGCCTGGAAGTACAGGAATAGTTCTTATCTAACATTGTGATCATAAGTAACATATATTGAGGGGCATGACCATATAAAATTAAAAAAATAAAACAACAAAGTTTAAAGATAGACTGAGTTTCCATTGAAAACCACGGTAGATTATTGTTCTGCCCTGGTTTTACAGCCTGCTTCACTGACACAGACTACTCAGTTATTACTGTGGATTCTTTTGGATTCGTATTAGGTAAATGAGACTTTTATTAGAGGTTCTAAGATCTAAGATACACAATGATATATATATATATATATATATATATATATATATATATATATATATATATATATATACAGTGGGGGAAATAAGTATTTGATCCCTTGCTGATTTTGTAAGTTTGCCCACTGACAAAGACATGAGCAGCCCATAATTGAAGGGTAGGTTATTGGTAACAGTGAGAGATAGCACATCACAAATTAAATCCGGAAAATCACATTGTGGAAAGTATATGAATTTATTTGCATTCTGCAGAGGGAAATAAGTATTTGATCCCCCACCAACCAGTAAGAGATCTGGCCCCTACAGACCAGGTAGATGCTCCAAATCAACTCGTTACCTGCATGACAGACAGCTGTCGGCAATGGTCACCTGTATGAAAGACACCTGTCCACAGACTCAGTGAATCAGTCAGACTCTAACCTCTACAAAATGGCCAAGAGCAAGGAGCTGTCTAAGGATGTCAGGGACAAGATCATACACCTGCACAAGGCTGGAATGGGCTACAAAACCATCAGTAAGACGCTGGGCGAGAAGGAGACAACTGTTGGTGCCATAGTAAGAAAATGGAAGAAGTACAAAATGACTGTCAATCGACAAAGATCTGGGGCTCCACGCAAAATCTCACCTCGTGGGGTATCCTTGATCATGAGGAAGGTTAGAAATCAGCCTACAACTACAAGGGGGGAACTTGTCAATGATCTCAAGGCAGCTGGGACCACTGTCACCACGAAAACCATTGGTAACACATTACGACATAACGGATTGCAATCCTGCAGTGCCCGCAAGGTCCCCCTGCTCCGGAAGGCACATGTGACGGCCCGTCTGAAGTTTGCCAGTGAACACCTGGATGATGCCGAGAGTGATTGGGAGAAGGTGCTGTGGTCAGATGAGACAAAAATTGAGCTCTTTGGCATGAACTCAACTCGTCGTGTTTGGAGGAAGAGAAATGCTGCCTATGACCCAAAGAACACCGTCCCCACTGTCAAGCATGGTGGTGGAAATGTTATGTTTTGGGGGTGTTTCTCTGCTAAGGGCACAGGACTACTTCACCGCATCAATGGGAGAATGGATGGGGCCATGTACCGTACAATTCTGAGTGACAACCTCCTTCCCTCCGCCAGGGCCTTAAAAATGGGTCGTGGCTGGGTCTTCCAGCACGACAATGACCCAAAACATACAGCCAAGGCAACAAAGGAGTGGCTCAGGAAGAAGCACATTAGGGTCATGGAGTGGCCTAGCCAGTCACCAGACCTTAATCCCATTGAAAACTTATGGAGGGAGCTGAAGCTGCGAGTTGCCAAGCGACAGCCCAGAACTCTTAATGATTTAGAGATGATCTGCAAAGAGGAGTGGACCAAAATTCCTCCTGACATGTGTGCAAACCTCATCATCAACTACAGAAGACGTCTGACCGCTGTGCTTGCCAACAAGGGTTTTGCCACCAAGTATTAGGTCTTGTTTGCCAGAGGGATTAAATACTTATTTCCCTCTGCAGAATGCAAATAAATTCATATACTTTCCACAATGTGATTTTCCGGATTTAATTTGTGATGTGCTATCTCTCACTGTTACCAATAACCTACCCTTCAATTATGGGCTGCTCATGTCTTTGTCAGTGGGCAAACTTACAAAATCAGCAAGGGATCAAATACTTATTTCCCCCACTGTATATATATATATACATACAATAATGCACTATAATATACATACGTCCATCACTGGTCCTTAATCTCTAAATCCAGGCTCTTTACATCGGCTGAGAAAAGCTCCTTTTTCAGTGAAGCCGGAGTTTGACCAGGAGTCTGGTTCTATGCAATGTGTCCACCCATAGAAGAGCTTCCAGCTTCACTGTAAAAGGCCCCCCTTTTTTATTAGGCTTAGAACTCATGTTCAGAGCTATGGAAAATTACAAAATGCTTGAGAATTTCTCTGTTTAGGTAAACAAGCCATACTGTGGGAATGTGGTCACATGTTTCTCAGTCCAGATGTTGTTTCTTTTTGTTGTGCTTGATGATGCAGCATTTATCTATGCTGCACTTGTTACCTTAATAAAGATGATTTATAAAAAAAAAAAAAAATCTAACTCCATCCAACTCTGTTGTTCCCATAATTTGCATTATGAGGGTGACTAACAATTAAGTAATTTTGGGCCTCTTTTATCAAGCTGCACTAGAGGATCTCAGTGCGGTAATGCCGACAAAGTCCATTCACTTTGAATGGGCTGTGTCAGCATTGTGGCGAGGGAACTGCCAGTGCGGCTTGATAAGAGAGGCCCTTTGTGTTTTCTATGTTCAACTTTTGTTTAAATGATACTGCCCATAATTCCAAAATCTTCAGACTCTGCCTAATTTTAGGAAAAACTATCTGAAAATCAACTTCAAATGTGATATAAATGGTGATGTCATCAGCATAGTTAAATAGGTGTAGACCTAAGGCCTCGAATATAAAGCCCAATGGGACCATAAGAAAGTTAAACAAAACCGGCGACAGGGGAGACCTCTGTGTATCAGATATCCAGTTATGACTATGTTACCAAATCTATGTAAGCCACATTGAGCCTGCAAATAGGTGGGGGAATGTGGGATACAAATGCAATAAAATAAATAAATATACCACACTTAGAGGACCACTCTGACTTAACTCACCCTGCATCTTTACTTGATAGGATCCACTAGTCAAGAACCCTCTAAACCACTGCCAAAAAGGACCTGTTATTCCATAATCACTTAACAAATTCAATAAGACTTTGTGGTCCATCACACTGAGGGGCCCTTTTACTAAAGGGTTGCCACGCAGCAACCCAGAACTACTGCCAGCCCAACGCGGCCACCGGTAGTTCTGTCTTGAGCATATTATTCTGTAATTTCTAGTGCAACGCTAACCCGGCAGTGATCAGGCAGCGGTTACCACAGGAACCCTTACTGCCACTTCAATGGGTGGCGGTAAGTGCTCATGCCGTAGGAATAATCTTACTGCATGGCCATGTCTTTTTTAGGGGCTTTTTACCCACTGCAGTAAAAAGGGTCTTGGCAGGCGGCAAAAACAGCCCCCACCACTACCGCAGGGCACTTTTTACCACAGCTTGGTACAAGGACCCCTGAACGTACTAGATAGGTTGAATTGTAGAAGTAATACACATCTACCCATGTTAATTTCACTTCTAATATTAGAAACCAGAGTATCTACAACCATTGCGGTACTAAACCAACTATGAAAACCTGATTGTGAGGAATGTAAAATATTATGCTTATCCAAAAAAATCTACCAGCTGGTCCCAAGTAGAAGTAAACAGAGCATACAGAATATTACAAAAATACAAACAATATGTTATTGAACAAACTGGGGGAAGGAAAAACCAGGTTCAAAAAGGGGGAATATGAATGAACCCCAAGAGCTGCTGAGAAGAGGTTCTGGCAAGTGTGTTTGGCCTTATGGGGGAGGCAGCCGAAGTGTAACTTCTGAGCAATCAGCTCAATAACGGAGATCATCTGCTCAAGGCTGGTGCCCTCTGAACATACCTTGCACAGTGACCATGCTAGCACATACACATAAGAACATAAGAGTTGCCCTACTGGGTCAGATCACAGGTTCATCTACCCCGTATCCTGTTTCCAACAGTGGTTAATCCAGGTCACGAGTATCTCGCAGAGTCCTAAAAGGGCAACACAATCTATATAGTACAAAAAAGAGAGACGTGTATTAGATGAGCATCAATGGTAGAAAGCATAAATTGCCCAAACTACATCATAACACACTCAGCGTTGAGGCATCACCGATAAAGTGAATCGGCTATGAGATGTCTTATAGCCGCAAGCTATTTCAGATCTGCAGCACAACTTCTGAGATAATCATCTGCCTCTTTAGCTGTAATGCATTTTGGGGATTTTTTTTTTTTAAACAAAAAAATTTTTTGGTTTCAATTTTATTTAAACCTTGATTAAGAACATTTTATGAAAATAAAGAAAACAATACAAAAAAACAGCAGCCCTTTTACTTAACTGAAAAGCGAATTCCAATCGCACCAGCACAGCGCTGAAAGCAAGTGAGTCTAGTTTTTAAAAAAATCCCAAAAGTGCATAACAGCTAAAGAGGCAGACGATTATCTCAGAAGTTGTGCTGCAGATCTGAAATAGCTTGAGGCTATAAGAGATCTCATAGCCGATTCACTTTATCGGTGATGCCTCAACGCTGAGTGTGTTATGATGTAGTTTGGGCAATTTATGCTTTCTACCATTGATGCTCATCTAATACAATTCTCTCTTTTTTTCTACTATATAAAGTCGTAAAAAATGGCAAGATTCCGTGTTATTTACCCTTAGAGATAAGCAGTGGCTTTCCCCAGGTCTACCTTAATAATGGTTCATGGACGTTTCCTCCAAGAATTTGTCCAAATCTTTTTTAAACCCAGCTATATTCACTGCTTTTACCATCGCTTGCTCTGGTAATGAGTTCAAGAGCTTAACTATATATTTTTATTTGGATTTTGCTCACATCTTTTTCAGTAGCAGCTCAAGGTGAGTTACATTCAGGTGCACTGGGTATTTCTCTGTCCCTGGAGGGCTCATAATCTAAGTTTGGACCTGAGACAATGAAGTGTTAAGTGACTTGCCCAAGATCACAAGACGCAGCAGCGGGATTTGAACCACACCTCTGGATGTGAAGACCGATGCTCTAACCACTAGACCACTCCTATTTTTTATTAAATGTGCTACTATACAACTTCATGGAATGTCCACTAATCTTTGTGGAGGAGTAGCCTATTGGATAGTTTGGTGGCCTGAAAACTTGCGGATCCAGGTTTGATTCCCACTGCAGCTCCTTGTGATTCTGGGCAAGTCATTTAATCCTCTATTGCCTCAGGTACAACGTTAAGTACCTGTACATAATACTACAGCTAGAGCTATTCATGTTAATAAGTTACAATTTCCTCCTTTTTTTCAAACCAAGGTTAGTTTCATCTACTAAGAGACTCTACTTTTGCAGTAGTTCCTATGTGGAATTTTCATATTGAAACTACTTGAGGTTTTGCAAGTTACTTAAATTTTGACTGTTTACTAAATATCCAGTTTATTTTCGAAAGAGAAAGACGCCCATATTTCGACCCAAATCGGGAGATGGGCGTCTTTCTCCTGTGGGCGTCCAAATTGGTATAATCGAAAGCCGATTTTGGGCGTCTTCAACTGCAATCTGTCACAGAAATGGCCAAAGTTGACGGGGGCGTGTCGGAGGCGTGGTGAAGCGGGACTGGGGCGTGTTTATCAGCCAAGGAGAGATGGGCATCCTCGGCCGATAATCGAAAAAAGAAAGGCGTTTTTAGCACGAATTTGGGTCACTTTTTTTGGGCCCTTTTTTTCACGAACAAGTCTCAAAAAAGTGCCCTAAATGACCAGATGGCCACCGGAGGGAATCGAGGATGGCCACCCCTGACTCCCCCAGTGGTCACTAACCCCCTCCCACCCAAAAAACACAACTTTAAAAACTTTTTTTTCCAGCCTGTATGCCAGCCTCAAATGTCATACCCAGCTCCATCACAGCAGTATACAGGTCCCTGGAGCAGTTGTTAGTGGGTGCAGTGGACTTCAGGCAGGTGGACCCAGGCCCATCCCCCCTACCTGTTACACTTGTGGTGGTAAATGGGAGCCCTCCAAACTGCCCCAAACCCACTGTACCCACATCTTGGTGCCCCCCTTCAGCTATAAGTGCTATGGTAATGGTGTAGAGTTGTGGGGAGTGGGTTTTGGGGGGGATTTGGGGGGCTCAGCACTCAAGGGAAGGGAGCTATGGACGTCAGAGGTAGTTTGCTTTGTTTTTTTAATTGTTACAAGTGCCCCCTAGGGTGCCCGGTTGGTGTCCTGGCATGTGAGGGGGACCAGTGCACTACGAATCCTGGTCCCTCCCACAACCCAATGCCTTGGATTTGGTCGTTCTTGAGCTGGGCGCCTTTGGTTTCCATTATCGCTGAAAAACGATACCGCCCAGCTCAAATCTGCACAAATCCGGTGCATTTGCCCGGCACAAACCGTATTATCGAAAAAAAAGATGGACGCCCATCTTTTTCGAAAATACAGTCTGTCCTGCCCCTTCACATACCCATTCTCAGAGATAGATGCCCATAGAGATGGGTGTTCGCTTCAATTATGCCCCTCCACGTCTCTCAATCTTGTATCTGATGCTTTTTTTTTTTTTTTTGCTATTTGATTTTTGTATTTTTTAGCTTGATCATTGGTTTTTTTTTTTACTATATTGTAAACCATTGTTAAACCACAGAAAGGCAGTATATCCAATCCCATCCCCTTTGTAAACAATTGACTCATATTTGCCCAGCCTCTCCCACAGACCCACCTTCTGAAGCAATAAGTTATTTTGCAGCTGAACTGCCCAGATGTGGCAGACTATCCACAGGGACCTAATCTAAAATGATAAGCATACCATAGGGAATAATAACAGTCTCCTCAGCTCGAAACCTTGGGGTCATCTTTGACTCCTCTCTCTCCTTCTCTGCTCATATCCAGCAGATTGCCAAGACCTGTCGTTTCTTTCTTTACAACATCCGTAAAATCCGCCCCTTTCTTTCCGAGCACTCTACCAAAACCCTCATCCACACCCTTGTCACCTCTCGTTTAGACTACTGCAATCTGCTTCTTGCTGGCCTCCCACTTAGTCACCTCTCCCCTCTCCAGTCGGTTCAAAACTCTGCTGCCCGTCTCGTCTTCCGCCAGGGTCGCTTTACTCATACTACCCCTCTCCTCAAGACCCTTCACTGGCTCCCTATCCGTTTTCGCATCCTGTTCAAACTTCTTCTACTAACCTATAAATGTACTCACTCTGCTGCTCCCCAGTATCTCTCCACACTCGTCCTTCCCTACACCCCTTCCCGTGCACTCTGCTCCATGGATAAATCCTTTTTATCTGTTCCCTTCTCCACTACTGCCAACTCCAGACTTCGCGCCTTCTGTCTCGCTGCACCCTACGCCTGGAATAAACTTCCTGAGCCCCTACGTCTTGCCCCATCCTTGGCCACCTTTAAATCTAGACTGAAAGCCCACCTCTTTAACATTGCTTTTGACTCGTAACCACTTGTAACCACTCGCCTCCACCTACCCTCCTCTCTTCCTTCCCATTCACATTAATTGATTTGATTTGCTTACTTTATTTATTTTTTGTCTATTAGATTGTAAGCTCTTTCAGCAGGGACTGTCTTTCTTCTATGTTTGTGCAGCGCTGCGTACGCCTTGTAGCGCTATAGAAATGCTAAATAGTAGTAGTAGTAGTAATACCAAGGCCTTCATCTGCACTTTACATGGGCATAAACCCATGCCCCCTAGGAGGCCACATAGGGAGAGCGGCGTGGGGAGGGTGGGAACAAAAGATGAGAAAAGACTGATGGAAGCAGGGGAAGAGGATGGTCCTTCTTCTTCAAGCAGTCCAGAGAGCAAAGCAGCAGGAGATTTGGTTGCTTCCAAACTGGGTGTTGGTGGTGGAACTGTAGATGACGAGTCTTCATCCTTTTTGGAGGAGGAGCTGGAGCTGCCTTCCTCAATGAAGTCCTCTTCCTCCTCCTGTGCTTGAGAGAGTCTGGTGGCATCTGTTAAGAGAAAGATGTGAGGGTTAAGTCCTCAAATAACAGGAAACCCACTGTGAATATAAGGTGAAACAAAACATATTTCCTCAAAGTGTGGGGTCAATATAGAGAGGGAAAGCAATGACAGTGAACCCCTGAGGTTGCCTGCTCTGAGAGTTGGTTCAATCCCTATGCATAAATGGTACAAGAACATGAGAATTTTAGAAGGATGGAGAGACCATGGCGGGATGGGGCATGGAGAGGGGACTAGAGAGTTGTACGGGGACAGAAATCCAACCCGTCCCCACTGCAATCCAACCCATCCCCATTCGTCCCCATAGGGAATCTAACCCATCCCCGCCCGTCCCCATGGGGAATCTAACTCATCCCTGCCTGTCCCCGCAAGAATTTAACCTGTCCTCACCCACAAGAATTTAATGGTTCATTAAAAAAAATTCCTGTCAGCTCTCTCAGTCCCTGGGTTTGAGCCGCAGCACTGCAGGCAAGGAAGGAACGGAAGTTGGAACACTCTGGTGCGCACATATAAGACTTCTCTGATTCACTGGTACTGTGTGCTAAGAGATCACCACATGCACGCGCCAGTAGGTCAGGTGACATCTGATGCTCATGCTTATGTCAGAGCTAAGGTCTGCGCATCAGCCCCGAAGCAGAGAGGATTAATAGTAATAGTAAATGACAGCAGATAAAAACCGGATCGGTCCATCCAGTCTGCCCAATAGTCACAATCATTATCAATTCATGATTAAATCAACAATTAATGTGATATTATACTTGATTATGGTCTTTCTATGGCGTTTCTGGGACATAGACCATAGAAGTCCGCCTGGCCTTATCCTTATGTTCCAACTGCTGGAGTTGCCCTCAAAGCCCACTCCAGCCTAATCATCTTCTCATTTGCGGGACACAGACCGTAAAAGTCTGTCCAGAACTGTCCTCATGTTCCAGCCACTAAAGTTGCTGTCTAAACCCTTTCTAGCCCATCCATAACCAGATTACCATATATGAAACACAGACCGTACAGGTCTCCCGGTATCGGCCCTAGTTCATCACAGCCAGAATCACCAAGTAAGTGTCACACGACACATCCACACACATGCAGCCATTTAAGTTTAGGTTTTTTATAACTTCCATTTTCTAAATAGAAATCCTGTGTTCATCACATGCCCTTTTGAATTTCGTCACCATTTGTATCTCTACCACCTCCTTAATGGAGGCTTTCCACATCTGTGCTGTTAAAGCAAGAAGGAGGAGACAGCACTCAAAGAACTTGGTACTCGGTAGGTGAGAGGCTGGCGCAAGTGCAGCATACACTTCCACGGGAACCCCACAGGAACTGCTTCCGTCCCCACGGGATCCCCACAGAACTACTTCCGTTCCCGCGGGATTCCCACGAACCCCATTCCCGTGCAAGTCTCTAGAGGAGACACTTCTGGAAGCTGCCACCTAAACCTTAGTGCTCATGTGATCATCAAGCAATTGGTGATTTGATTTACAAGGTATGCTGAAAGTGAGTTACAAAGCATAAAGAGCTTCTCAATACAAGAACATAAGTATAATAAATTATAAGTTAAACAGTGCCTGTATTTACACCAGTCCATAGAACATAATCAATAAACAAACCTGTCAATATTCAGCTGACAGTGGTGAGCGTCTTTTTAAAATACTGATGAATGCCAGCTACGTTAGATTTAGATATTCAATGCTGGGTCATGTCTGGGCACCAGCATTGAACATCTGGTTCAGCAGTGATACCTGGGAATTATGCGGGTACGACTGATATTCTGGAATAACTCTGGACCATAGGATGAAGTTAAGAGGAAATAGACTTAGGAGGAAGCTAAGAAAATACTCTTTCACAGAAAGGGTGTTGAATGTGTGAAATGGCCTCTTGGTGGAGGTCGAGGAGATGGGGACTGTGTCAGAGTTTAAGAAAGCGTGGGACAGGCATGTGGGATCCCTTAGGAAAAGGAGAAGTTAGTGGTTACTGAGGAAGGGCAGACTGGATGGGCCACTTGGCCCTTATCTGCCGTCATGTTTCTATTCAGTGCCATACCATATAACTAAAAGGGAACAGTTAGGACTGTTAAGTGGTCCTGTGTGCCCACTTAACTGTGCAGCCACTGGCACTGAATATTGCCAGTGCCCATGTCATTTGCAGCACTGACTCCGACTCTGCCCAAACAGGGCCATGGCAGTCAGCGGGGATTTTCAGCAGCACTGCCTCTCCTGAGGTGCTCAGTGTGATTTAGCTAGGCCTGGTTAAATCCTTCAACTATCGAGTCCAAAGAAAACAAAGACGATAAAGAAAAAGAAAGATTCTGGGAAAGCAAGCAATACAAACCTAGTAATAATAAACATAATAATGATAGTTATATAATTATATCTATATTTACTGTAGCATGGCAATCTCAGCCTTTCTGTTGCCTTGGCTCCATCACCTCGGGATGAAATTTGATGCCTCTCTTCTCTACACATATCTAAAATATGTTATTGTGTGTCATTTCTTCCTTTCTAAACATGTTCTAAAATCCATCCCTTCCTTTCTGTGCATGCTACCAAAATACTCATCCGCAATCTCATTACCTTCCGCTTAAGCTACTACAACCTGTTCCTCAAGTGTTTCCTATGAAACAGTCATTCTCCACCGCACAGTTATCTTCCTTCAGTGTCTCCACATGTAATCCCTCCTCAAATCATTGTACTGGCTTCCCATCTGCGTCCATATACAGTTCAAACTTCTGTTTCTCACCTTAAAATGCATTCACTAGACATAGGCGACAAATGCATGTGCCTAGGGTGACATATTCTAATGGCACAAAAGAAACCTAGGATTTGGAACCCCTTACTGTTCTAGCTCTTGGAAACTGAAAAGAATAAGACCATTCTTCCCAAGATCCGTCTTTCGCAGCCTAGTGCAATCCCTCGTACTCAGCCATCTGGATTACTGCAACTCACTATACGCAGGTTGCAAAGAGCAAATACTGAGGAAACTTCAAACAGCCCAGAATACAGCAGCCAGACTCATCTTCGGAAAAGCAAAATATGAAAGTGCAAAACCCTTACGAGAGAAGCTACACTGGCTTCCACTCAAGGAACGCATTACTTTTAAAGTATGCACATTAGTCCACAAAATCATTCACGGTGAAGCCCCAGCCTACATGTCTGAGTTAATAGACTTACCACCCAGAAACGCTAAAAGATCATCCCGAACTTTCCTCAACCTCCACTTCCCTAATTGCAAGGGCTTGAAATACAAGACGTTACATGTGTCAACCTTTTCTTACATGAGCACGCAGTTCTGGAATACACTGCCGCACAACCTGAGAACGATCTACAAGCAAGCCACCTTCCGCAAATTACTGAAGACCCATCTTTTTGAACAAATTTACGGAAAGAACCAAAACACATAACACCACCAAAACACACTCACTGTTCATTAATGCATCAATACATCCACTTCTGAACTCTCATCTCCAGTAATCTCACCTCACCCATACCTTTATTCACTGAAATATGTATACCATATGTCTTCGTGTCTTAATATTGCCTTTTTAGCTTCCCGTTGTCTCTTTCCAATGTTTCATGGTTTTGTTCCATTGTTATATTCCTTAACAATACTTTGATTGTCTCGCATAACTCTTCACAATGTAATCCATAACCAAGTTGTAACAAATTGTATTTCCATTATTCATAATATATTGTAAGCCACACTGAGCCCGCAAAAAAGTGGGAAAATGGGGGATACAAATGCAATAAATAAATAAATAAAAACTTCCCTCCCCACCATAATCTTAAATTGGGCCATATCCACTTTGTAGTTCTTCATTACCTATCTTCTCTCCTCTCTCCCTACACTCTCTTCCTTGTGACTCTTCATCTGGCAAGCCCCACTTCCTTGTGCCCTACTCCTCCATCACTAATCCGCTTTTTCACCATTGGCCTGGAACAGACTCCCGGAGTCGATGCATCATACAACCTGTGATCCCGCAAGTGAGGGTTAGAGGTGGGCCTTCCACAATAATACAGCTGGACAAAGGTGTAAAACTGAAAATAAGTATTTTATTAATGGAAAACCTGAGGCCTGTTACATCTAAGGGCCAGGAAAACAAGGTGAAAACAAAGTCTCTTTGGTTTAATGAATACAGTCTTATCCAGGGCCTGTGGCTGACTGGGCCCAAACACAGTCTGAGGCTGTTGGCTGCTTGCCCCAAACACAGCCTGTAAGCTCTTCTCTTTCACTCTCTGAGTTCCAGGAGTGGCGCTAGCCAGACTTCAGAGCAAGGCTTACAAATCTCATCAAAAGTGGCTTACCTCAGCCAAGTCATGGTCATGAGACTTAAGACTTGTAGAGGCATATGATGGGGCTTTAACTCTTCCTTCCCTGGGCCTCCTTAACCCCAGTCTGGCCCTACCTTTTATGCTTCCTCTTTCCTGTACCTTCGTCTCCACCTCTCCCGTCTCACTTCCTCCCTGGGTGGGACTAATGGGTTTAAGGTGGCTCAGGCTATCTGAAGGACTATCCTTAAAGATGAGGGGAAGTATTCTGTATATCCAGTGCCGTAGCAAGGGCGGCTGATACCCGGGGCGAGTCACCGCTGTGCACCCCCCCCCCCCGGCACGCATCTCCCCCCCGGAGCGCATTCTTACTAGCATAGGAAAGCGGGGAGCGGGGAGCGGGAGGGAGGGCCAATCCGCCCCGACTGCACGTCGCTGGGAGCTGCATCGGCTCCGCTGGTTCCCTGCTCTCTCTGCCCCGGAACAGGAAGTAACCTGTTCCGGGGCAGAGGGAGCAGGGAACCAGCAGAGCTGACACCCCCCCCAGCGGCATGCACCCGGGGTGGACCGCGCCACCCCCCCCCCTTCCTACGCCACTGTGTATATCCCCTCATACTTCTTCTCTGGCTATATTCAAATTCAGAGTAAAAGCTCATGGGCCAGTATTTCAGCTCTGCAGTCAGTGGTTTATTTAAATGACATCTGCGGTGTTTAAGACAGTCAAATATGTTCAGCACTGCTGAGTATACATATGACTGCTGTCTATTCAGACGCTATCTATATAGCTATGCGACATTGTTTAGAACAGGCATTTTGCTGGCCCAAATGAAACCCCTTAGCTACATGAATAGTAGCTGAATATTATCACCCTAGTTTATTTATTTATTAGGATTTATTTACCGCCTTTTTGAAGGAATTCACTCAAGGCAGTGTACAGTAAGAATAAATCAAACATGAGCAATAGACTATTACAGCAGTAAAAATATTCAAATAACAATACAAAGTATGGACTAGTACTCTACTTACACTGTCAACACAATACATAATAGAACATTTTAATTGACAGTGTAGGGTATTTTTATTTTATTTTTTTATTTTTTTTACATTCGTACCCCGCGCTTTCCCACTCATAGCAGGTTCAATGCGGCTTACATATTTTATACAGGTACTTATTTGCATAAGCAAAGATGGAACATATAGATAGGAAAGTTGGATGACCAGTGCACATTGCTCCACTGCAGTACTCTCTGGAAAAGACTGGGGCGGTCTATAAGAATTTTCAGCTGAGCTCTTATATATATTTAGCAGCTGCTGCTTAAATAGAAGCACTTTTCAATACTGGGCCATCAATCTTTTTGAGACTGCTTTTACATCTTGACTACTTCTCTACAATACATTCATTCTCCTAGAATCTCGTCAACATCTCTTCAACAAAGCCTACAAAGAGAACCCATAGCCTCACAAAACTACCTCACCAATCCTTCCCATCTTTAAAGTCCACCTTCCATACTATCCTGCCTAACACCTTCCTTCTCTCTTCCCTTACTTAATCTCTATACAGTACTAAGTGTATGTGATATCATGGAATGACAATGTCATAACAAACTCTGTAAGCCACATTGAGCCTGCAAATAGGTGGGAAAATGTGGGATACAAATGCAATAAATAAATAGAAATAAATCTCTTGTTTTGTATATTTGTCATGGGTAGTTGGTAAGCTCTAGGAAGCAGGGAATGCCTTTCTCATTCTGTCTTTACAGCGCTATTTACTCTGGGTAGATACCATTTAATAAACACCTTTAGTCCCATTTTACCAGTATAATTTGAAGCAGATTAAGGATTTTGGTTCCTAGCTTTGGGGCCCTATTACTAAGCTGCGATCAGCGCTAGAGAGCATCTTACTGCAGCTTAAAATGGCTTACTGCAGTATGCGCTCAGACGTCCTGCGACAAGTTTCAGATCAGTGCATGCTAAAAAATATTTGAAAATTTTTGTTGGAGGGAGCATGTCTGAGGGTGGAGATTAGGTTAGCATGCCTGCTTTACCACACAATAAGTGGTACGTGGGATAAACATAAAGGAATCCTGTTCAGAAGGAATGGATCCTAAGGAGCTTAGCCGAGATTGGGTGGCAGAGCCGGTGGCGGGAGGCGGGGATAGTGCTGGGCAGACTTATACGGTCTGTGCCAGAGCCGGTGGTGGGAGGCACGGCTGGTGGTTGGGAGGCTGGGACAGTGCTGGGCAGACTTACACGGTCTGTGCCCTGAAAAGGACAGGTACAAATCAAGGTAAGGTATACACAAAAAGTAGCACATATGAGTTTATCTTGTTGGGCAGACTGGATGGACCATGCAGGTCTTTTTCTGCCATCATTTACTATGTTATTATGTTACTATGTTACAGCGGAATTACTGCGTGAGCCATTCCTGCCTACAAAATAGGTGTTGGTTAAGTGCTTCCTTAATAATTCTTTTTAATGGCTGTACACTAATAGCAACATTAGCACATGACCATTAATAGAAATTGCCCATTTTCCGCCTGTGGCACAGAATTTCATCATCATAAGGCTTGAAATTACCTCCTGCCTTTTCCCTCCTCAGGCTGCAGCCTCCTCCGCTCCATCTCTCACTCCAACTGCAGTTCTCTCTCCCTCTAACTCCCAGCAAGACCCTTAATTCTGCTCCCAAAGTCTTCTCCTGCATGCAATACCCCCACCTTTCATTTTCTCTCCCCTAGGCATCCACCTCCACCTCTCAATCTTTTTTCTCCTTTCCCCAGCTATCATTCTATCTTTCCCATCCTTACCAGGGCACATCCTCAAGCTTGATTTTTCTCATACACCAGCTTATTCTGCCCCTACCCCCATGTCATAATTTCAGTTTTCACTGTCTCCCCCCCCTAAAAAAAACCCTGCAGGGCACACTTTCATCTTGTTCTGCCCCCCCCCCCCACACACCTTCCCTATGACACACACACCTTGCTGTGCCCCCTCCAATCATCCCCTTGGCACACTCATCTTGCTTTGCGACCCCCCCCCCCCCCCATCCTCCCCATGGCATATTCCTCTTGCTATGCCACCTCCCACCCTCCCCATGACACACTCATCTTGCTCTACTCCCCTCCCATAAGGCACCCTCAGTTTGCTCTGCCTGACCTCTACCTCCCTATAGCACATTGAGTTTACTCTGCCTGCATGCATGCCCCCTCATCATGGTATACTTAGTTTGCTCTGCCTGCCCCCCTTCCCACGGCACCCTTACCATGCTCTGTCCCCTCCCACTCTCAACCACTGAACTCAGCTGGCATCAGCTACTTTCTCCCTTCCCCTACAGAGATTGTGTGGCAGGAGGAAGAGGAAGTGAACACTGGGTCACTTCCTCCTCCTCTGTCGGCTTAGACCCGACTGTATATATAAACCGTGCACATAAAGTAAAGTCTAAGTCAGCAGAGGAGGAAGTGGCCTGATCTGCAACGGTTCACTAACTTCCTCCTCTTCCTTCTGCCATGCAATCTCTGTGGGGGGGGGGGGGGGGGGGAGAGGAGGGGGGGAGAGCAGCTGATGCCAATAGTGCTGTGCAGAATTCTGCGAATTCTGTGGAGATGGAAAATTCTATGCAAATTCTGCGCTGAACAATTGTGCAGAATTTCCCAGGAGTATTTTATTCAAAATACAATGAGACACTTTCCAACTACTTTTTGAAAGAGTATATGATAAAACTAATATATGATCGGAGTATATGATTAGAACTAATAGCACATGCCAGAAACACGACTTCCCTTCTAAAACTGTTTTATGTTTTCTTTCAGCTTCACTTACCAATTAGAATTGCTGTATCTGAGCCTGACTGTATTTGGAAAATCTCACAGAATGTAATTAGATAGACATGGAGTTTCCTGCATCAATACTAATCATAGTTTTCCAGTTTACTGTCCGAATTTGAGACACTAGCTGGTGAAGTCTGTGCTTGAGAACTGTCAGCCTAGATATGAGTAGTGTAGCTAGAAAAATCACCAAACTATTTGCAGGTTCTAGAGAAATCAGTAGAATTCTATTTCTTTTGACAAGGACTTCTGGGCAGGAAGATGCCCTTTGGAGAGAGAGGAGTATAGCTGACTTGAGAGTCTACAGCCCCATGCCAGCGCTGCAAGTGAGGAGCCAGTTGGGAAGCCCTGAAGGTCTAGGGGGGCTTTTACTAAGGCGCATTAGCATTTTTAGCACATGCTAAATGCTAGAGATGCCCACAGGAATACATTGGTGTCTCTAGCATTTAGCATGTGCTAAAAATGCTAATGCGCCTTAGTAAAAGCCCCCCTTAGTCTCCTTTATAGCTTGTTTATGTCTATCTTAAATATAGATTCATAGAACATTAACAGCCTCAACCACTCTATCAAGAAATAGAAAATCTCGAATTATGCTTCAAAGAAAAAATTGACATCCTCTTTCTCCAAGAGACTCACTTAAACCTAGATGATTGTGTTAAAACTAACTTTGCTTGGCCTGGCAATCATATTTTCTTTCCTGCCCACTCCAAAAAAGTGGTGTGTCCATTTTTATTAACAAATCTTAAAGTGCCTCTATTTTCCAGCAGGCTGTTGATTTTAATGGGAGATGGGTCATTGCTATGATACAACTGGGATCCACTACATTGTCAATTATAAATATTTATTATGTTCCGAACATTGATTCTGCTTCCTTTATGTCATATTTATTCATTTATTTATTGGGATTTATTAACTACCAGTTATAAACATAAATTCAATAAATGAGATCAACTTGAAAACAGCAAATTTAAGCCTAATAATAGGACTACCATGAAACAGAAACAAAAATATACAAGTTTGACAGCACTGAAATTCAAATAACAGAGATATAATACCATGTCAGCATAATACTAATGAACCATCTAATAAGTACCCATTAGGAAATTCAAATAACATAGCTATGGTACAAGGGGCGTAGCTAGGTGGGGCCACGGGGGCATGGACCCCAACAGATTTAGTCCAGGCCCCCTCCACTTTCAACTCCCCTCCCCGCTGCAAGGTACCTTTGCTAGCGGGGGTCCCCAACACCCGCCAGCCTTAGTCTTCTTCAGCGCTGGTCAAGTGTTCGCTCACTTCGCTGATCTGTGCTGTGAGTCCTGATGTCCAGCACGTCCTGCACATTCCTTTAAGTGGGAACGTGCAGGACGTCAGGACTCACAGCATAGATCAGCGAAGTAAGCAAACGCGCCAGAGACCGGTGCTGACAAAGACTAAGGCTGGTGGGGGGTTGGGTACCCTGCCAGCAAAGGTACCTTGCGGCGGAGGGGGGTCGAAAGTGGTGGGGGAGGGGTGGCAATAGGTCGAAAGTGGTGGCGGCGGGGGGGGTTGGTGGCTGGGGGAGGTGGGCTAAAATGTGCCCCCCCACCTTGGGCTTTGGACCCCCCTCCCACCAAAGTCAGGCTATGTCCTTATATGATATTAATGCTTTTCTACAATAGAGCTTACCATATAGCTGAGGGCCAAGTGCAGATATAGATGGGGACAAGATGGGTAAGTGATAGTCTCATAGAATACAGCTCCTTTCCTATTATACTTGGGGATGACTTTAACCTTCCACTGGATACAGTATGCGAAAGACAATCTTCTTGTAGTGATCATCCAGCTAAGATGTGGGAAGAACTACACCTCCTTATGACTTGGGTCTTTGTGATCCTTGAAGATCTTCTATACAAAAACATTTTACATTCTTTTCATCGTCCCACCAATCATATTCAAGGATTGACTTTTTCCTCATTTCTAAATCTCTGTTACATATGACCACAGCTGCCCACATCTTCCCCATCATTATATCAGATCATGTTTTAGTATCTCTTCAATTGGATCTTCGTCCGCCAAAACCATCTGCTTGTTGGAGAATGAACACTGCACTTCTCATGGATTCAGATTTTGTGCGCAAAATCAACCTTTTTATTAAAGAATTCTTCCAGATAAGCTTCAATGCTAACTCTTTAAACACAATACAGGAAGCTTTCAAAGTAAGTTTGAGAGGAGAAATACTCAGCTTCTCTTCATGGGAAAAAAAACCAAGAACAATTGAAGCTTGACTCTCTTGAAAAGGAAGTTTCTTTAGCTGAAAGAAATCACATTACTCTAAAGAAGCTTGTATCCCTCAAATAGGATTATAACAAGTTAATGAGGCATAAAGTCAATCTGATATTCTTATTCAATGTCCTGGTCAATACACTTCTGCAAATAAAGCGGGTTGTTACCTTGTGACATACCTTGCCAACCGCAAACAGAGATCTAGAATTGCTCACATCATAACTACAGATGTTCTGTCTCTTAACAGTGAAGAGATTATCAAGGAATATGAATCCTTCTATCAAAAATTATATCCTTCTTCATTATCTGCAATGGATGATGGTAAGGATCAGTTTACGTCACATCTTCCTCACCCAACTTTAACGGATTCCCAAAATGCATTATTCAATTCTCCTATAACAGCTTAAGAAATTACATCAGCAATTAAATCTCTCACTTCACACAAAACCCCTGGTCCAGATGAATACCCTGCCAAATTTCACAAAATGTTTTCACCCTCCATCTCTCCTATTTTATGTGATCTTTTTACTTATCTACATGCACATCCCTCGGACTAAGGCAGATTTGCAGAGGCTCATATTTCTGCTTTACCAAAACCCGGTTGTGATACTGCTAGAGTCGCCTCAATCTGGACTGTAAAATGTTTGCCAATGTTTTGTCTTCATGCCTGGAAAAAGTATTTGGTCACCAAGTTGGCTTTATGAAGGATGCTTTATTGGAGACAATGCCCACAATTTTCATTCCATCATTGATTTGGCCCACAAGACCCAACAACCAGCTATTGCTGTCTCATTAGCTGTCAAAAAGGCCTTTGATATGGTGGAATGGCCACATCTTTTTAATACTCTTAAATGGTTTGGTTGTGCTAATAGTTTTATTAATCGGATATGAATTTTATATACTATACCCTGCCCTAGACTTAGAATAAATGATTTCTTATCGAACTCTATAAGGTTATTGTGGGCTCCTTTTACAAAGCCACATGGAGGGGCATAATCGAATGGGGTGCCCAAGTTTTCATGAGGGTGTGCTCGCAGGAAGGCCCCCGTAAAGGGACGGGGCAACCCATATTATCGAAACAAGATGGGCGTCCATCTTTCATTTCGATAATACGGTCGGGGACGCCCAAATCATGAAATTTAAGGTGACCTTAGAGATAGTCATCCTTAGGTCGCTTTTGAGATGGTCATCCCCGGTTTTCAGCGATAATGGAAACCGAGGACGCCCATCTCAAAAATGACCAAATCCAAGCCCTTTGGTCGTGGGAGGAGCCAGCATTCGTAGTGCACTGGTCCCCATCACATGCCAGGACACCAACCGGGCACCCAAGGGGGCACTGTAGTGGACTTCAGAAAAAGGTCCCAGGAGCATAGCTCCCTTACCTTGGGTGCTGGGCCCCCAAACCCTCCCCAAACCGAAAACCCACAATTGTACACCACTACCATAGCCCTTAGGGATGAAGGGGGGCACCTACATGTGGGTACAGTGGGTTTCTGGTGGGTTTGGAGGGCTCACATTTAGCACCACAAGTGTAATAGGTAGTGGGGGGGGGATGGGCCTGGGTCCGCCTGCCTGAAATACACTGCACCCACTACAGCTGCTCCAGGTACCTGCATACTGCTGCAATAGACCTGAGTATGGAATTTGAGGCCGGCATAGAGGCTGGCAAAGAAGTATTTTTAAAGATTTTTTTTAGAGTGGGAGGGGGTTAGTGACCATTGGGGGAGTAAGGGGAGGTGATCCCTGATTCCCTCCGGTGGTCATCTGTTCAGTTCAGGCACCTTTTTGATGCTTGGTTGTGAAAAAAAATGGACCAAGTAAAGTCACTCAAGTGTTCGTCAGGGACGCCCTTCTTTTTTCCATTATCAGCCGAGGACGCCCATCTCCTAAGCATGCCCCAGTCCCGCCTTCACTACACTGCCAACACGCCCCCGTGAACTTTGGTTGTCCCCGTGACGGAAAGCAGTTGAGGGCGCCCAAAATCGGCTTTTGATTATGCTGATTTAGGTGACCTTGCAAGAAGGACGCCCATCTCCCGATTTGTGTCGGAAGATGGGTGCCCTTCTCTTTCGAAAATTCACCTGATAGGCACCTACATGCGTCCAACACGTGCCAAATTGGAGTTACCGCCCAGTTACCGTGTGGTCCTTGCGGCAATTTCAATTTTGGCGCGTGTTCACTACACGCATCTGAAAAATAGTTTTATTTTCTGGCACGCATAGCAAAGGCATGTCAAGTGGCATCTGATGTGTGTAGGTCATTACCACACAAATTTTTTACTGCTAGGTCTATAGCTGGCGGTAAGGTCTCAGACCCAAAATGGATGCGTGGCAATATTGATTTTGCTGCATGTCCATTATTGTTAAAAAAAAGCCTTTTTTACAGGTGCGCTGAAAAATGATTCTGCGCGCACCCAAAACCCGCGCCTACACTACCACTGGCCATTTTTCAGCATGCCTTTGTAAAAGGACCCCGTAGAGGTACTAGTCAGGTATGTCCACTGTCCCCTTTCCTTTTTAACATAGCATTAGAGCCTTTGCTTATTGCCATTAGATTTTCCCCTGACATTCAGGATCTTTCTTCTACCAATATGCAATTAAAAGCATTGCTTTATGCTGATGACCTTCTTATTTTTCTTTCTCAACCATCCTCATCCCAGAGGCGTAGCCAAGGGTGGGTTCGGTTGGGCCCAGGCCCACCCACTTTGGGCTTAGGCCCACTCAGTAGCAGCACACCTATGATGTGGCTGGCAGGGATCCCTAAGCCCCACCAGCCGAAAACTCCCAACTATCCCTCCTGCTTACCTTGTAAATAGCAGATCTTCACCTGCAGTGAGCAGCGACTGATACATACTGCTCACACCGGCCCCACAGCCTTCCTTCTGATGTATTCCCACCTATGCAGAAACAGGAAGTTGCATCAGAGGGAAGGCTGTGGGGCCAACATGAGCAGTGTGTATTACTTGCTGCTCGCTGCCAGTGAAAGTCTGCTATTTAAAAGGTTGGGGGATGTCTGAGAGACCATATGGTATAAAGGCGAGAGAGGGAGAGAACAAAGCACTTCTGGGATAGGGAGAGTTCTTCTGCCCACCCATCTTGGGCCCAGGCCCACCCAAAATTGGGTGTCTGGCTATGCCCCTGCCTCATCCATTACAAAGTTATTGCATTTGGTCTCTCTATTTTCACTTTTGTGGGATATCATATTAATTGGGACAAGTCTGAATTGATGCCCCTAATGATGTAACTACTCAGGCTGGCATTGGGCCCATTGGCCTTAAATGGCCTTCTTCGCAGCTACCTTGGTGTCCTTTTCCACAAGGATTGGGATCACCTTGTCTCTCTTAACGTCACTACCATATCCCTTAAAATTTAGAAAATTATTAGCAAATGGTCTCCTATGTCTCTATCAAGGTGGGGACCATTTGAAGTCCATTGTGCCTATGGTAAATTATTATCTTAGCGTGCTATCTAAATTGGCTCTTCCCTCTTTCTATACAAACATCGAGAGCAAGATTTCCAAGTACTTATGGCATAGCAAACCTGCTATAATTGCTTTGAACACTCTGCCAAGATTGATGGAGGGGTGTGTTTCCTGGATTTCTTTTTGCATCATCTTGCTGCCATCTTGAGATATGATTTGAACAAAGACTTTTCGGAGTGCCTGGTGTGGCTTTTGATTGAGTCAGACCTATCTCATTTTATTTCCCTAGAATGGCTTCCATATGCACCTAAATCTGTTGCTCCCCATCTCCCTGTTACAATTTTTTCCACTCTACAAGCAATCCATATTTTGGATTCCACCTTTGTAAAAAAAATAGGTGGCTGTCCCTTGATGCACCTTTATGGTGTAATGCCAACATTTTGATTGATCAGAAACCTATTTTCTGGAAGACTTGGGTAGCTAAAGATATTAAGAATCTTTACCACATTTTAGAAAATAATTCATTTTTATCTTTCTTGCAACTCATGGAGAAATATAATTTACCTAGGTGTCCTTGTAGCGCTATAGAAATGCTAAATAGTAGTAGTAGTAGTAGGTGTCCTTTTACTAAGCCGCTTAAGTGTCCACATGTGCCCAACGCATGCCAAAATGGAATTACCGCCTGGCTACTGCGTGGCTCTTGGGGTAATTTCATTTTTGGCGCACATCCGATATGCACGTCTGAAAAATATATATTTTTTGGATGTGCTTATTGGACACGTGCTAAGTGGCATTTGACGCACGTAGGTCATTACCGCCCGGTTACCGCATGAGACTTTACCTCTAGGTCAATGGCTGGCGGAAAGGTCTCAGATCAAAATGGACGCGCGACAATTTTCATTTTGTTGCTCGTCCATTTAAATAAAAAAAGGCATTTTTTGCAGGTGCACTGAAAAATGATTCTGTGCACACCCAAAACACGCATCTACACTACCGCAGGCCATTTTTCAGCGCACCTTAGTAAAAGGACCCCCTAGTTCTGTATCACTGGTACAAACTAAAACATTGTTTAATGACTGAATTTCGCTCCTTCTCGTCATGGACTCGTTGTTCAGAACTACAAAAATCGTTCTCTATTGGAGCTGCACAAGGCCATACTACTTCTCTGTTTTTTTACAATTTTACGTTCCAAAACGTTTACTCTCACAAATAGCATCAGGTCTTCATGGCATTTTGAAACTGATTGGAAAGGTAACGAGGATGATTTTTGTAGTTCTTCCTATCCCTTTTGGTTTACTAAGCTGCATAAGCATCTATGCATGCCCAACGCATACCAAAATGGAGTTATCGCCCGGCTACCACGTAGCTTTTGTGGTAATTTCATTTTTGGCATGCGTCCAATACGCGCATCTGAAAAATAATTTTTAGATGCACGTATCAGACGGAGCGCCAAGTGGCATTTGATGCACATAGGTCATTACCGCCGGTTACGTGAGACTTTACCACTAGGTCAATGGCTAGCGGTAAGGTCTCAGACCCAAAATAGACGCATGCCAATTTTGATTTTGCCGCCCATCCATTTTTCGGCAAAAATTTTAAAAAAGGCATTTTTTGCAGGCGCACTGAAAAATGGATCTGCGTGAGCCCAAAACACGCGCCTACACTACCACAGACCATTTTTCAGCACACCTTAGTAAAAGGATCCCTAAATGGGTAGTTCTTCTCTAATATCATATATGTTATTGTTATCTATTCTTTATTTCAGACTTTAATATTGCTATGATTGCACCTCATTAATACTCCCTGGACTGTATTTTTGCTCTTTTGTATTTTGTATTTTTCTTGCTCTTATCGTCTTTTGTTGACAGCTTTTGTTGTTCTTTGTATTAGTTTTATAATGAATAAATAAAAATTTTGTGAACTTAAAAAAAAGAAAATAATTATCCGAACTTGCACCGGAAGCCAGTGCAGATCAATCAGAAATAGAGACACATGATCGAATTTGGCTTTACAAAAAATAAGCCTAGTTGTAATCTCTGCAGTTGGTTTTGAGTAATCCCCATATATAAGGAATTGCAATAGTCCAACTGTAATAGAATTAAATAACTGTATGAACACTTTAAATTGACTAGGAATAAAATAAGAACAAACTAATCAAAGTTGTTTTAACTTTAAAAAAAAAAGCCTTCTGAAATAAATGTTTAATTTGAGCATTCATTGTTAAAGCAGAGTCTATCCATCCAGGTTAAGCAAAGTCTTCTTGGGCTCCACAGCAAACAAGGGGGCCCTTTTACTACAGCTTAGCATACGCTAACGTAATTAACGCACGCTATATGCATCTTAGCAGTTAGCACGCTAAGCTTTAGTAAAATGGTATAGAAATCCTCTGCAAAATCTGGAATAGAGAAATCCAGGAAATAAACTCTGTCTCCCAATAGCAACAGTCAGGTGCTTGGAAAAAGTCAGCACCTGCAGCAAAAAAAAAAAAAAACAAGAAAAACAGACAAGTACAAAGGACATCCTTTTTTCCTTTTATTTTCAGTAATTAGTAAAGTTGCAATAGTAATCACGGAAGTTACACAGAAGAAATCAAGACCAAAAGTAAAGGAAATCCAGAGATTCAATGCCAGTGCCTGGACATGGCCTGGAATTGAATTTTAATGTTTAATATCAGGGGCAGTCAGTAAAATGTTGAATATCATAAGTGGTCCTCGTTATGGAGAGAAAAAAGTTACCACAATCATCAATCTTAGAATCAAACCAATATGAACACCCATAAAATGTTGTTTACACTGAAAAAAAGAGTACCACTTGTTTTTCAGAAAGTTCTTCAATGGTGAAAGAAGATATATTTGTTTACATAGAAATATAAGAAAAACCATTGTTCCTACTTGCCACACCATTGGCTTCAAAGACAAAAACTGTCTTATATGTGCCTGAGTTACCTTGGATACATCAGGGAAAACATTTACCTTCTGACCACAAAAAAGAAAATCTTTTTTTTTTAAGCAGCTTATCAGGCTTATTTTTGAAAGAGAAGGGCGCCCATCTTTCGACACAAATCAGGAGATGGGCGTCCTTCTTCCAGGGTTGCCCAAATCGGCATAATCAAAAGCTGATTTTGGGCGGCCTCAACTGCTTTCCGTCGCGGGGATGACCAAAGTTCACAGGGACATGTCGGAAGCATAGCAAAGGCGGGACTGGGGCGTGCTTAACACATGGGCGTCCTCGGCCGATAATGGAAAAAAGAAGGGTGTCCCTGACAAACAAGGACAGCTTTATGGAGCAGCTGGTGCAGGAGCCGATGAGAGAAGAAAAAATTCTAGACTTGATCCTTAGTGGAGCGCATGATCTGGTGAGGGACGTTATGGTACTGGGGCTGCTTGATAACAGTGATCGTAATATGATCAGTTTTGATATCCACCTTGAAGTTACTATACACAGGAAGTCAAATACGTTAGCGTTTAACTTTAAAAAAGGAGGCTATGATAAAATGAGAAGAACGGTTTAAAAAAAAAACTTAGGGGGGCAACTGAGAGCGTAAAAACCGTACAACAGGCATGGACGCTGTTCAAAAATACCATCCTGGAGGCCCAAGCCAAACATATTCCGCGAATTAGAAAAGAAAGACGGAAGTCCAAAAGACAGCCAGCGTGGTTGAAAAGTGAGGTGAAGGAAGCTATTAGGGCTAAAAGAAACGCCTTCATAAAATGGAAGAAGGAACCATCTGAAAATAACAAGAAGCAGCATAAGGAGTGTCAAAGCAAATGCAAGGCGCAGATAAAGAAGGCCAAGAGGGATTATGAAAAAAAGATAGCATTAGAGGCAAAAAAACATAGCAAAACTTTTTTTCGGTATATTAAAAGCAGGAAGCCAGTAAAAGAATCGGTTGGGCTGCTGGATGACCGAGGGGTAAAAGGGGCGATCAAGGAAGATAAAGACGTAGCGGAGAGATTGAATGAATTCTTTGCTTCGGTCTTCACCGAGGAAGATTTGGGTGGGATACCGGTGTCAGAAACGGTATTTCAAGCGGACGAGTCGGAGAAACTTACTGACTTCACGGTAAACCTGGAGGACGTAATGGGGCAGTTCAGCAAACTGAAGATTAGCAAATCTCCTGGACCGGATGGTATTCATCCTAGAGTACTGATAGAACTGAAAAATGAGCTTGCGGAGCTACTGTTAATGATATGCAATTTATCCTTAAAATCGAGTATGGTACCGGAAGATTGGAGGGTGGCCAATGTAACGCTGATTTTTTAAAAAGGTTCCAGGGGAGATCCGGGAAATTATAGACCAGTGAGTCTGACGTCAGTGCTGGGGAAAATGGTAGAGGCTATTATCAAAAACAAAATTACAGAGCACATCCGAGGACATGGATTACTGAGACCAAGTCAGCATGGCTTTTGTGTGGGGAAATCTTGCCTGACCAATTGACTTCAATTCTTTGAAGGAGTAAACAAACATGTGGACAAAGGGGAACCAGTTGATTTTGTGTATCTGTATTTTCAAAAGGTGTTTGACAAGGTACCTCATGAAAGGCTACAGAGGAAATTGGAGGGTCATGGGATAGGAAGAAATGTCCTATTGTGGATTAAAAACTGGTTGAAGGATAGGAAACAGAGAGTGGGGGTTAAATGGGCAGTATTCACAATGGAGAAGGGTAGTTAGTGGGGTTCCTCAGGGGTCTGTGCTAGGACCGCTGTTTTTTAATATATTTATAAATGATTTAGAGATGGGAGTAACTAGCGAGGTAATTAAATTTGCTGATGACACAAAGTTATTCAAAGTCGTTAACTCGCGACAGGATTGTGAAAAATTACAGAAGGACCTTACGAGACTGGGAGACTGGGTGGCTAAATGGCAGATGACGTTTAATGTGAGCAAGTGTAAGGTGATGCATGTGGGAAGAAAGAACCCGAATTATAGCTACTCATGCAAGGTTCTACGTTAGGAGTTACAGACCAAGAAAGGGATCTGGGTGTCATCGTCGATAATACGCTGAAACCTTCTGCTCAGTGTGCTGCTGCGGCTAGGAAAGTGAATAGAATGTTGGGTATTATTAGGAAAGGTATGGAAAGCAGGTGTGAGGATGTTATAATGCCGTTGTATCGCTCCATGGTGCAACCGCACCTTGAGTATTGTGTTCAATTCTAGTCGCCACATCTCAAGAAAGATATAGTAGAATTGGAAAAGGTGCAGTGAAAGGCGACTAAAATGATAGTGGGGATGGGACGACTTCCCTATGAAGAAAGACTAAGGAGGCTAGCGTTTTTCAGCTTGGAGAAGAGAAGGCTGAGGGGAGACATGATAGAGGTATATAAAATAATGAGTGGAGTGGAACAGGTGGATGTGAAGCGTCTGTTCACGCTTTCCAAAAATACTAGGACTAGGGGGCATGCGATGAAAATACAGTGTAAAATTTTTCTTCACCCAACGCATAATTAAATTCTGGAATTCGTTGCCGGAGAACGTGGTGAAGGCGGTTAACTTGGCAGAGTTTAAAAAGGGGTTAGACAGTTTCCTAAAGGACAAGTCCATAAACCATTACTAAATGGACTTGGGAAAAATCCAAAATCCCAGGAATAACATGTATAGAATGTTTGTCATTTGGAAAAGCTCACCAGGTGCCCTTGGCCTGGATTGGCCGCTGTCATGGACGGGATATTGGGCTCGATGGACCCTTGGTCTTTTCTCAGTGTGGCATTACTTATGTACTTATGTACAACCAAGTCACAAAAATGTGTCCTAAATGACCAGATGACCACTGGAGGGAATCGAGGATGGCCTCCCCCTACTCCCCCAGTGGTCACTAACCACCCCACCCAAAAAAAATTTTTTAAATATTTTTTCCAGCCTCAAATATCATACCCACTCCATCACAGCAGTATGCAGGTCCCTGGAGCAGTTTTAGTGGGTGCAGTGCACTTCAGGCAGGCGGACCCAGGCCCACCCCCCCCCCCACCTGTTACACTTGTGGTGGTAAATGGGAGCCCTCCAAAACCCACCACAAACCCACTGTACCCACATGTAGGTGCCCCCCTTCATCCCTACAAAACTACTCTCTGCCCAAGAAGCCGCCATCCCCCTAGTGGAATGTGCCTTGAGCCCCACCGGCACTGTACAGCCATGCAATACGTAAGCCGAAGAGATGGCATCCTTCAACCACCGAGCTATAGATGCCTTAGAAGCAGCCGTCCCTTCTTGGGCCCCCCCATGAAGGACAAATAACCTGTCCGAAGACCTGAATTCCTCCGACCTGCGCAAGTAAACCTTCAACACTCTGCGTACATCCAATTTCGCCAAACGACACTGAGAAGCATCCCCCATCCAGTCCCCCAAGACTAGCAATGAAATCACCTGATTGACATGAAAGGAGGTTACCACCTTAGGCAAAAATGAAGGGACTGGACGCAGCGAAACCTTTTCCTTAGAAAAAGGAGGCCTACATGAAAAAGCCTGAAGTTTCGAAATCCTGCGAGCCGACGATATAGCTACTAAAAAGACCATCTTCATAGTAAGGTCTTTTATCGAACAAGACTCCAAGGGCTCAAAAGGAGAACCCGCCAAAGAGTCAAGAACGATATTAAGATCCCACTGAGGAACTACCGGCCACTGAGGATGAAGCAACTTCACCCCCCTCAAAAAACAGACCACATCCGGGGAAGACGCAACCGACCTGCCCTGCACCTTACCCCGAAAACATGCCAAAGCAGCCAGCTGCACCTTCAAAGATGACAATGAAAGGTCCTTCTCAAAACCATCCTGCAAGAAATCTAAAATTCCATACTACGAATCCCAGGGCAAGCAGTTGCTTCCCATGTCTGCCTCAATAGCAGACTATGGACTTTTCCTCCAGGAATTTGTCCAAACCTTATCTTCCTGCATCTGCTCCTCCCTCAGTCTGTCTCTTTCCTGCTGCAGTGTGTCAGTACCTGGGTGACTGCGTTAACGCGATAACCCGGGTCCCAGCACACAGAAACATAAGAGTGACAGACCGAGGGAGGAGCAGACGCAGGAAGGTAAGGGGGGAAGCAGCAGCCCAAGTGTGTGGGGGCAACTGCGGCCCGAGTGGGAGGGGTGCAGAAGCCCTGCCCTGGGCCCCGGCTCTGTCTCTCGGCGGCTCTGGGTTGAACTGTTCTGCTCAGGTAGGATGACTCCATCTGAATTGTTTCAGCTCAATACCCTCAGACCAGAAGGGCTGTGAAGTTAGTTACTAAATAATGATAAATGTTAAACAAGAAGTGGAAAGACAATGTAATTGGGGTGGGGGGCTGGAGAGGAACAAGAAGCAGACCTTGCTTGCAGGGATGAAGCAAAGATGGAAACTTTTCTTTTTCCCTGCCACAGTGCTGATCTTTGTTCCTCTTATCTTTTCTTTTTATACTATTGTAGTTCTTTTCTCCTCTTTCCGCTCTGATAGTCTCCTCTTGAGTAGTATTAAGTGCAAAATAAACTTGAAACTTGAACACTCAAAGGGAGGGGCAGTGGCGTAGCCAGGGGTGGGCTTGGGTGGGCCAAGGCCCATCCACTTTGGGTTCAGGCCCACCCAGTAGCAGCATACCTATGATGTGGCTGGCAGGGATCCCCAAGCCCGACCAGCCTAAAACCCCCAACAAGTGTCCCTCCTACATACCTTGTAAGTAGCAGATCTTCGCCTGCAGTGAGCAGTGACATATATACTGCTCGCACCGGCCCCACAGCCTTCCCTCTGATGTATTTCTGCCTAGGCAGAAACAGGTAGTTGCATCAGAGGGAAGGGTGTGGGGCCAATATAAGCAGTGTGTATTAGTTGCTGCTTGATGTTGGTGAAAATCTGCTATTTAAAAGGTATACGGGAGGGGGGATGTTTGCGAGACCATATGGCATGCAGGCGAGAGAAGGAGAGACCAAATCACCTTTGGGACGGGGCAAGGTTCTTCTGCCCACCCATCTTGGGCCCAGGCCCACCCAAAATTGGGTGTCTGGCTACGCCCCTGGGGAGGGGGAAGCAGGCATAACCAGAACACAAAAGGACAGAGGCCCAGGGCCAATGAGGAAAAGGGCCTATGACAGGGGACTGCAGCTGAGGTCTAGGCAGGTCTACCAGAGAGAAGGGAAAGGTCAGAATTCAGTTTATATGCTGGAACCACAAATAGAAAGCAATGCAATGCACAGACATTGTGGGGCAGAACAGCAATAGACAACATGTTTTCCCTTCTTAATATGCCAAACAGGAATGAACAGTGTGTGAGGAACAGGGAATTAGTCTATGGAATTATAGGTAGCGCAGAGAATTTTAAATCCGATTTCACAGGAGACGGTGAAACGGGCTTTCATTGATCAAATAACTGCACGCACATAGATTTCCATCTAGTGTCATTATATGAGCTACAGTGGAGTATAAAGCTATATTGTTTATCTTTTGTCATTCTTTTCCAAAGTGGTCTTGCAAAGAGTCAGTGATGTTGAGGGTGGAGGAAGTGTTTCATAGCTGAACCATGAGCTGGAAGAGCAGCATTGCCAGGGTGCAGAATTAACCTAATCACTGTCGGTTCCCTGCTCCCCTATGTGGCCGATAGCAAAGCACAGGCGCACTGCAGATTTATTTATTTCAGATTCTTGATATACGGCTGCAAGGCCAGATACGCCATACTCATACAACATGACACAAGAAGGTGACATGCTAAGACATGCCACTGCTCTTGCCAGCCTGTGTAAGGGACAGCGTCATTCAGGCTGAGCCTGTGTCTCGCTACAGGCAGAGTAGGGAGACGAGGTCCAAATGTTCTATGGTTTGGTAAAAGGGAGACCGAACTAGACCACACTTGGTCAGCCCTGAACTGGGGGTGGCCTGATCTGGCGCTGGGTGTTATGTGCTAAGCCACAACATGCCTCAGATAGAATAACCAGGCAGCTGGTGGCTTGGGGTGTGACCCTGCTCCCAGAGCTGGATTAAGGCATAAGCAAACTAGGCATGTGCCTAGGGCCCAAAGTTTTTTTTTTGGGGGGGGGGGGCACTGTCATGTGCTCAGGACTCTCAAGAGGCTAGGATTTCCAAATGTCTGGATTTTTTCAAGATTCTGCAAATTTGTAAATTAATTCTGTCTCAAACCGAGAATGATGGCTAAAGTGTCTGGATATTTTTCAGAGTTTAGTCCTCTATAGCAATAAATTCTTCCCCCCTCCCCCTTCCAACGCAGAGACTGTGGTAGGCTCCATCTAGTGAGAAGGCTGCTCTGGGCATAGGAAGGAGAGGCTGAGCTGCCCAAGGGCAATGGGGGAAGCTGAGCTTTGCACAGGGTCTTGCAAAGAGCCAGTGGAACCAGTGACCTTTGACAAGAACTCCAGTAGTTGGAACATAAGGATAGAGCCAGGAGGACTTCTACAGTCTATGTCCCAAACAACAAAGAAAGACCATGATCAACTATATAATATCACGTTCATTGTTGATTCAATCTTGAATTGGTAATGAATGTGACTGTTGGGCAGACTGGATGGACCATTCAGGTCTTTTTTTTCTGCCGTCACCTACTATGTTACTAGGTTGTTGAGAAAGACTAGAAATGTAAGAGGTATGGGGTGAAGTGTGAGGGGGCTTTTGCAAGATGAGAAAAAAAAACTGCCAGCAAATGCAAGAACTTAATGTGATGGTGGGCAGAGCTGGTTGGGGGGGGGGGGGGGGGGGGTGGCACTAATTAACAGAGCTGTGCATGGGGGTGGGGATGATAGAAAATCTGCAGAAATCCACGGGGGTGGTAATATAGTAACTATGGGGACAAAAAAGTCATTACTACTGCAGGGACAAGAGGGGATGAATCAAAAGTAAATGAGGATGGACTGAAAGTGAATGGGGAAGGGAGAGAATGGGAATCAGATTAGGTCCCCGTGCACACCTCGACTCAGAAACTTGATAACAGCACCTCAGCTATAAAAATTATATATTTTTGAAAGAGTAGCTCACCTTGATGAAAACTGGTGCATGTGTTCAGCAATTCTGGCAACGAGGGAGACCATTGATAAACAAACTGGTGAGAATATTCATCGGTTTGTTTCAAGCATGTTGGCAGAGCTTAGCCTTTTTGCTGTATGGTTCAGACGCTTTTGATTTCTCAACTAGATTACTGTACTCTTTTATATTTAGGATGTAGTAAGGGTCTCCTTAGAAAATTACAGACTATTCAAAATATTGTTTTTTGGTTTATCTAAATATGAAAGTATTTCTCCCAGTTATTTAAAATTACATTGGATGCCTATTGAGGCAAGAATATTGTTCAAACTGGCTTGTTTTCTTTATAAGGTCATGCATGGCTTAGCTCCTAACCATTTATACAATCACTTCCAATTTTTTTCTGCTCAGAGATCGAGACGTAAAAGTGCTGTTGGTTACTCCTTACCTACTGTACGTTGAAGGGAAAGAGACTACAGTTATTGGAATTAAGTCTGACTTTTCAAGCAACTAGGTTTTTGGAAAGATATTGCATTTCCTTATAACCCCCAATGTGCCTCTCACACTTGATCATTACCCTGCCATTAACCTAACTTGTATTTGTATTGGCGATCGCCTCTACTGTACAATGTAAGCCACATTAAGCCTGCAAATAGGTGGGAAAATGTGGGATACAAATGTAACAAATAAATAAATAGTTTTTATTTTTCACATTTATATTTAAATTTTTGTAAAAGAATGAAAATTTGTCTGTTTCAAAAATATGTTTTGCAGTCGCATACTTGATTAGGTTCTATTCTGTAATTTCTTAGTTTCTTTCCCAAATGACTGCTCTGGTCTCTTGTTATTGTAGGCTTTGAACTGTGAGGCATTAGCGGGATATAAGACCAGTTTATCTGTATTGTACTGGTTACCAGTACAATACAGAGCCAAATTTAAAACTCTTTGTTTGACCTTCAAGGCCCTTAAAGAAAATGGTCAGAGTACTTGAACAGGATCTCCATCTACAGACCTTCAAGGCAGTGGCGTACCGAGGACGGGGCAATGGGGGCTGTCCGACCCGGATGCACACTGCAGGAGGGGTGCAGGAAGCAGCCGCGCGGCTGTCAGCTCTGCTGGTTCCCTGCGCCCTCTGCAGTTACTTCCTGTTCTGGGGCAGAGGGAGCAGGGAACCAACGCAGCCGACAGCCGTGCGGCTGGTCCTAGCACCCCAGCAGGTAAGATGAATGCACGGGGGGGGGGGGGGGGGGTTGGAGGTGATGCGTGGGGGGGGACACTGCACTTGGGGGGGGTCGTGTTGCCCCCATGGGCGGATGGGCAACGCTGCACCTGGGGAGGGTGTGCAGCGGTGATCCGCCTGGGTGGCAGCCGACCAAGGAACGCCACTACTTCAAGGTCACTAAGGTCCTCCCAAGGAGTTTTCCTAACCACACCCTCTCCAAAGGACATTACGCAAGCCTTCTCCGGAGTAGCTCCCACACTCTGGAATGCACTCCCTCAAAAGCTTTGCTTTACACAAGACTATCCAGGAAGCAGGTGAAAGCTTGGCTCTTCAACCAGGCCATATTATAGCAGGGCATGTTTATCCACTCCTGCCCTAGCCCAGTGGCGTAGCCAGAAGGCAATTTTGGGTGGGCCAACAGGTTGGGTGGATGGGCACTAGAGAAACACCTGCCACCTGATATGTCCTGCCCACGCCCCTACTCCTACCGCACACCTACCCCACTCCCAATAACTTCAATGGGAGTAGCAGTGCTGGCCTCAGTAGCTGCAGGCCACATTAAGAGCTAGGGGAAATATAAGAGGGTGCACTCTTCATCCTCCACTGAGTCACGGTCCACCAACACACTTATGCTTCCCCCAAATATGCCCTACATATTACAGTGGGGCCCTAAAATATCAATATATCAAGAAAACTGGACAAGCCAAAGTACTATAGAATACTACATAGAAAATTGATGCTCACAGAATACTTTGGTCACACACACAGAACACAAATACAGAATAAGTGACCACAAACCATAAACAAATTAAATCAAAATCCCAAGAGGCCACACCTTGCATTTAGCACAGCACAGAGAGCTACAAAGAGATGCATTTTCTCCTATACTGTGCAAAATCACATGCAAGAGACAGTGTTAGGGGGGGTATCACCCCTCTCCTCAGGTCACTTCACTGGCTTCCGATCAGATACCGTATACAGTTCAAGCTTCTCCTCCTTACCTACAAATGCATTCAGTCTGCTGCTCCTCACTACCTCTCTACCCTCATCTCCCCCTATGTTCCCGCCCATAACCTCCGCTCGCAGGACAAATCCCTCCTCTCAATACCCTTCTCCACCACCGCCAACTCCAGGCTCCGCTCATTCTGCCTTGCTTCACCCTATGCCTGGAACAAACTTCCTGAACCCCTACGCCAAGCCCCCTCCCTACCCATCTTCAAATCTTTGCTCAAAGTTCACCTCTTCAATGCTGCCTTCGGCACCTAACCTTTTGGAAATCTAGACTGCCCCACTTTGTCTGTACACTTGTCTTTTAGATTGTAAGCTCGTTGAGCAGGGACTGTCCTTCTATGTTAAATTGTACAGCTCTGCGTAACCCTAGTAGCGCATTAGAAATGTTAAGAAGTAGTAGTAGTAGTGGTACAACTATGCCAACTGTGTTTGGCCCCCTAGCCAGAGAGAACCCCAGGCCAGCTGGAAGCTGAAGAAGGTGCAGCCTGTTAGTAAACTTTTGTGTCCCCTCCCAAATTTATGCCTTGGGCCCCAGCCATATCTAGCAGGATGTACATTTTTGAAATCTGACATATTCTAGTCACAAAATAGAAAAATAAAATTCTTTTTCCTACCTTTTGTTGTCTGCTCATTTTATTTTTCAAGTCATGTTGGTCCCAGGCTCTGGTGTCTACATCCTTCTCTTAACTCACTCACCAAGGTCTCATGTCCATTTGATAGTTCCACTCTCTGTCTCTCTCTCCATGTCCACTATCCATCTTCTTCCATCTCTGTACCTCTATCTTCCTCCATGTTTAGAATCTCCCTCTCTCTGTGTCCCTATATTTCTCTATCCAGCTTCTCCCCTCTCTTCATCCCCAGTGCCAATATATCTCTACCCTCTCTGACCCTACCCCATCCAGCTTCTCTCCCTCTCACTCCCTCCCCTTTCCAGCATCTGGTTTGGTTGCTTGATTCCCTGCCTGCCCACCCACCCATCCCACCGTCCCTTACTCCTCACACTGTAGGTTTATTATTTGTTCCCTTTTCCTTCATCTCCTTGGTCTAGTATCTCTATTTCCCTTCCCTCCCTCCTTGTGCTGTACCAGCAGTTCTCTCCCTTCCCTCCAGTTCTCCTCCCCCTCTTCCTCCCACGTCCAGCAGCTCTCTCCCTTCCATCCAGCCCCCTCTTGCTCCCACATCAAGCAGCTCTCTCCCTTCCTTCCAGTCTCCTCCTCCTCTTTGTCCCAGTCCTGCAGATGTCTTCCTTCCCTCCAGTCCCCTCTTCCTCTGAAGTCCAGCAGCTCTCTCCCTTCCATCCAGATCCCCTCCTCTTCCTCCAGCAGTTCTCTCCCTTCCATCCAGTCTCCTCCTCCTATTTCTCCCAGTCCAGCAGCTCCACAGCGAGCCCTCCAAAACCCACCACAAACCCACTGTACCCACATCTAGGTGCCCCCCTTCACCCATAAGGGCTATGGTAGTGGTGTACAGTTGTGGATAGTGGGTTTTGGGGGGCTCAGCACACAAGGTAAGGGAGCTGTGTACCTGGGAGCAATTTATGAAGTCCACTGCAGTGCCCCCTAGGGTGCCCGGTTGCTGTCCTGGCATGTCAGGGGGACCAGTGCACTACAAATGCTGGCTCCTCCCACGACCAAATGGCTTCCATTTGGTCGTTTCTGAGATGAATGTCCTTGGTTTCGAAAATCGCTGAAAATCAGAAACGTCCATGTCTAGGAACAACCATTTAGAAGGATGACAAAATTTCAGTATTTGGACGTCCCTGACAGTATTATCAAAACGAAAGATGCACGTCCATCTTGTTTTGAAAATATGGGTTTCCCTGCCCCTGGATCGGGACGTTTTGCGAGGACGTCCAAATTGAAATGAGGACATTCTTTTTGAAAATGCCCCTCCACGCCATACTTTGTATTCTTGTTTGAATATTTTAATGCTGTAATTGTCTATTGCTTATGTTTGACTTATTCTTGCAGTACATCGCCTTGAGTGAATTCCTTCAAAAAGGCGATAAATACATCCTAATAAATAAATAAATAAAGTAAATAAATTATCATTATCATTAAACGCAGGTTGGGGACAGGGATGGGAAAGAAAACCGTAGGGGTGATAGCAATACGATGGAGATGGGGTTGGGATGAAAAAAATTGACTGGGGAAGGGTGGGAATGGGAACCAGATTATATCTTGATTCTTACATCTACTACTGAATGGATGAGCCTCAGAAAGGAGCAGAACACTACTACTACTACTTATCATTTCTATAGCACTACTAGACGTACGCAGCTCTGTACACTTGAACATGAAGAGACAGTCCCTGCTCGACAGAGCTTACAATCTAATTAGGACAGACAAACAGGACAAACAAGAGATAAGGGAATAACACTAGAAGTGTGTGTGTGTGTGTGTGTGTGTGTGTGTGTGTGTCTGTCTGTCTGCGGGCAAGTTGGCAAAGTGCGGGCAAGGTGGCAAAGTGCCTGGGGAGTGGGGGGGGGGGGGTGGAGGCCAAGAGACAGTGTGAGATCCTAGTGGAAGATCCCTGAGTTCATAAAGTGCGGTACAAAGATGTTATATTATATATTAGCTATTAAACTGATCTAAAATTGATCAACGTAACAAACTAGTAAAACCAGTACTGCGATGAAAAAGGAGTTAAGAAAAAGATATGTTTAAGCACGCCCAAACTGTGCCTCAGTGTTGCTGCCAAACCCAAAACTATTAGAACAATGTTAATTCAGAGATGTTTTTCCTTCCTGGTGCGTGCAAATGTTTCCATCCAGTTTGCATATTTGAAAAATCCAAGCACTGTGCAGACTTCCAGAAAGGAAACAATCAGAAATTTAAAACGCAGCAGAACTTTAAAAAAAAAAAAAAAAGATCAGTTTACAAAATTTCCCCTCAAGGTTTGAGAACCTTCACAGCAGCCTTCCAGCCTAGTCACCTCCACTATACAGCTTACATCATTTTCCTGTGCACTTCTTCCTGAAAACAGACAATTGATTTGCACGGCTGCCTTCCTTGATTTATTTTATTCTTTTTAGGTTTGAGGGGAAAACCAGCTTTTGAGAAATTACTGGTTTCAACTGTGTGCCAGGGGTCACAACAGTAGGAAGGCCCTGGTACACGGCTCAGTACTTCTGGGGCCAAAACGCTTCAGAAGCTCCCAGGAGACCACTCAACACTTGGAGTAGAGCTATTAAAACCATTTCTGTTGCACTCTTTATATGTCAGATTGCAATGCTGTCTTTTGTTATTTTGCTTCAGTCTCTTTCTTTCTTTCTTTCTTTCTTTCTTTCTTTCTTTCTTTCTTTCTTTCTTTCTTTCTTTCTTTCTTTCTTTCTTTCTTTCTTTCTTTCTTTCTTTTTCATTGCAGCTACTTAGTATGGATCTCAGAGATCTGCTTCAAGGTTTCAGCTGCTGCCCATAAAGGGCCCCCTGGAGGTACAGCAGGAGGAGAAAAATCAGGGAGCTAGTTCAAGAGAAAAGAGGGGCAGAGAGTAAAGAAAATAGCATGAGGGATAGAAACAAAGACAAGGAAGCAGGGGGAGGGCAAGAAGAGGGAAAGAGTGTGCAGGGAAAGAGACAGAAAGAAAAAAAAAGAGAGAAAAATTTGACCTAGGATAATTGTCTTTTTTATAAAAGCCTGAGGTGAAGAGGAGACAGCAAGTTATATTCAGAGGATGAAGAGAGGTAAAAAGGGCATGTTTAGATGTGTGAGGCTTTCATGGGAATATCTCTACTTGGAATTTTGCTGAAGTGACTGAAAACGTGGAAGGGCATTTTCAATATGACTGGCTAAGTCCGAATTGAGGCATTTTGCAGAAAATGTCTCAAAAAAACCCCGTCTAGCTCACAGCCATATTCGAACCAGAAAAATCTCTAAATTTCTGGTTTGATTATGGCTTTGAGCTAGATGTTTTCATGCTCAACACGCCCATCTGTAAGTATCATTTTTGGAAAAAAAAAAGGTCCATGGAAAACTGAAGAAAAACAAGCCATAGCAATGTCTTTATAGCAGCATTCTTAGTGAACTGGTCACACAGACATCCCAGCAGTGCAAAGGGGAAGCCTAGTGGTCAGTGTAGTGGACTTCACATAAAGGGACCGATGTACAAATCCCACCTAAACCCCTTCATATTGTAGGTGAGCCCTCCCGGAATAGAGGAAACCCACTGTACCTAAAGGTCCACCATTACAATAGCCCTCAGGTTTGCAGGTCACTTATATCTTTAGGTAGAGGAAGTATTTTTATGTTCCAGGAGTGCTCACATATTTGTACTGAACTGGTAACCTGGGATTTGATCCTGGGTCCTGACCACTGGCAACTCCACCCACTTTCTTACTGCTTTCTTAGGAATGACCACAATATCTGGAGTGGTCATACAGCCTGGTAGCTACTATCACTGTCACATCTTTGAGGGGTGGGAGGGGGCTCATTGACCACTGAGGGATTAAGAGGGGTCATGCCTTAATCCCTCCAGTGGTCAGATGATCAGTTAGGGCACCTTTTTCTGAATTAGTTGTGACTGAAATAGCTCTAGATAAAATCTAAAATGGGGGGAGAGGGAAGCCGACAGTTGCCCAGGAGCGCATGGTTCAGTGTGGAGTATCCTTCAAGGATACTATTGAAACAGGATCTTTAGGGAATCCCAATAGAGAGGTTCAATAATGATAAAAGAAAGCCAAGATAGTTTAATAGAAGTACAAAGGATGCAAATTATACCTGCCAACTTCAAAGCAGCTTTACAAAACACCATTTGAAGTGTCTATACACAAATGCTAGAAGCCTAAAAAATAAGTTGAGAGAGTTAGATTATATAGCACTAAATGAAGAGGTGGATATAATAGGCATCTCAGAGACCAACGGGACACTGTGTTATCAGGGTACAAATTATATCACAATGATAGAGTGGATCAAATTGGAAGGGGGGTTGTGCTCTTTGTTAAAGAGGGAATTGAGTCAAACAAAATAAACATTTCTACATGATACAGATAGCAACTTGGAATCCTTATGGATAGAAATTCCATGTGAGAAGGGAAGGAGTATACTGGTAGGGATGTACTACCATCCACCAGGAAAGAACAAAGAGACAGATGAAGAAATGTTTACAGAAATTAGGAAAACTGACAAATTGGGCAACAGTATAATAATGGGTGATTTCAATTACCACGCTCAAAAGAATCAGTAGAACTAAATCAGCAAACAATATAATTATCATCTATATAGTGTCACAGTTGTGGCTGTGCCCTTATGTCCAGACCTACTGTTTCTCTGTATCTAGCTCTGTGACCTCTCCAGTCTGCCCTTTTTCCTGCTTTTGTTCTTCCTGTTAGCCAAGCCTCGCTTTGGTGTCCCTGAAGCCAAGCCTCGCTTTGATGTCCCTGCTTCTGCTTCATTTCCTACTTGTGACATCATTACTCTATAAGGACCCAGGGAGCTTTCCTGCGTGGCCTTTGCAACAGGTCTATTTTCCTTTTTCTTGTTGTACTGTTGTGTGATTCTGAAGGAAGTGGTCTTCTTGTTATGCTGTGTCTTTGGGCACAGCCTTGAACCCTGTGTGAGTGGTTTTGGTTTGAATATGTATGGATTACTTACCTGTTAAGGTTTGCTCTCAAGCAAAGCCCTCTTCTGTTTCTCTGTGTGTGTTGTTCTGCTTTAAACCTGTATGGATTACTAGCTTGTTAACTTTGCTTCCAAGCAAAGACCTGCTCTGTTTTTCTGTGTGTGGTTCTACTTTGAACCAGAATAGATTCTTTTCTTGTTGTCTAGGCTCTCTAGCTTAATCTTGTTCTGTTTCCTTGTGTGGTTTCCCTTGTTACCTTTCACTATTCAGAGAGCCAGTGGTTGCCAGCCCTGCTGCTTTCCTTGATTACTTTGCTTCCACAGCCTAGCTGCTTTCTTTGATTACCTTGCTCCCATGCAGCTGGGTGTGCTCTGTCTCTGCCTGCCTTTCCCTTCCCTTCCTGGCTGAGTTCTGGTAAGAACATTGTCGTTTTTCCCTTTGTTTGTTTGTTTTAAATATTTGACTGCAGTATAAGCACTGCTTCTTTCTGATGTGTTTTAGAAGCAGCCCTTCCATTTAGCCTGCTTTAACTCTGTGTCTGCTGTGTCTGTCTCCTGATTCTTGTGAGCATTGCTCCTTATCTGATCTGTGTATGTAAATGTAGCTTTCCCTGTTTGCTTACTTTTCCCTTTGTCTCTAGTGTCTGTTATTTGTCTGTGGCACAGCCTAGTGTATTCCTATGAGTGGCTTCCCTTTTCCCTGAGTGCTGTATGGTACAGCCTAGAGTGTATTCCTGTAGTTGGCACCCCTTTACCCTTGAGTGCTGTGTGGCCAGCCTTGTGTATTCCTATATGAGTGGCTTCCCTTTTCCCTGAGTGCTGTATGGTACAGCCTACAGTATATTCCTATAGTTGGCTTCCCTTTTCCCTTGAGCATAGCCACTGAGAGGGGGGTGCAGGGGGGACAAATGTCCCCGGGCCTGGACCTCCAAGGGGGGCCCGGCGCTGCAGTCCCACCCGCCCTCCGTCGTCAACCATCTGCCACCGGGCCAGGCCCCCTGCATTGAAATCACGGCACCTCTCACCTCTGTGTGAAAGCGCTGCAGGCAGCAGGGCAGCAGATCGCCTCCCTTCGGGCCTCCTTCCCTCCCTGTGTCCCACCCTCATCTGACATAACTTCCGCAAGGGCGGGATACAAGGAGGGAAGGAGGGCCGAAGGGAGGCGATCTGCTTGCCCTGCCGCCTGCAGCGCTTTCACATGGAGGTGAGAGGCGTTGTGATTTCAATGCAGGGAGCCCGGCCTGGTGGCGGACAGAGGGGGGCGGGTGGAGAGGGAGCGACGACCTCAGGGGGGCGGCCTTGCCCCAGGCCTGACCCAGTCTCTCAGCGGCCCTGCCCTTGAGTGCTGTGTGGCACAGCCTAGTGTATTCCTATGAGTGGCTTTCCTTTTCCTTGAGTGCTGTATGGCACAGCCTAGTGTATTCCTATGAGTGGCTTCCCTTTTTTCTTTGAGTGCCTAGTGGCACACCCTTCAGTATTCCTTTGAGTGGCTTCCCTTTTCCCTGAGTGCTATATGGTACAGCTTAGAGTGTTCCCTCATGAGTGGCTTCCCTTATCCTTGAGTTCTGTATGGCATAGCCATGAGTGTTCCTCTGTGTGGCCTTGTCTTGAGTTTTTCCTGTGTGATTTCTCTTTGACTTGGTTAGGATTATTCATTTATAGCTGTGGATCTAGCACAGCCCTGAGTGTCCTCTCTGTTTGGTTCTGTTTGTGTTTGAGTGGGTGGTTCTTCTGTTTAGCTGGGACTACTAGCCCAGCCGTATGCTACCTCTCTGTGCGATGTCTGTTTGACTTGGTTAGGACCTTTCATTTATAGCTGTGGTTTTAAGCCCAGTCCTGTGCTGCTTTCCTGTGTGGTTTTCTTACCTTTTACTTGTGGTTTTCGACCGTGGGGTTGTCTTTTCCCCTTCAGTTTCTTTGTGCCTGTGTGTAGGGTCTTTTTGACCCCTTGTTTGTGGCTCTGTTTAGTGCAGTGTGTGTGCACTGCTTGAGTAGCATTTGCTCAAGAGATTCTGTTCTATTTCTTTCCCCTTCCCTCTGGTATGATTCGGTTCCAGATCGGCCGTGAGGCCTGTATGCTTGGACTCTGTACGAGTGGGTTCTGGATCAGCTGTGAGGCCTGCCTGAGTGGTCTATCTCCCTTTTCTGGTGGTGCTTGTGGCTTGTCTTTGTGTGCTCTGTCTATTTGCCATGTCTAGTATCCTGTTTGTATTCTGTGCCTGGTTCACCTCTGCTCTGTGCCTCCCCAGAGGACTTGTCTGCAGCAGCCCAAGGGCTCACCATCCCGGGTTCCGTGACATATAGCAGGAACTTCATGAATGACATAAAGAAAATGTGGAGAAAAAAGACCTCAGTAAAAAAAAAGATACATAAACCTACAACAAGGCAACACCTTCAAACAAGGTGGCACACATTAATCATTGGTCATAAAAAACTTGTGGGTGTTGCCTTGTTGTAGGGGTGTGTCTCTCTTTTTTTTTTTTTTTTTGCTGAGGTCTTTTTTTCTCCATATTTTGGGGGGGGGGGGGTTAATGTCATTCATTAAGTTCTTGCTATACAGGTGATTGGGTAGAATCTATAATTATATTGTTTGTTGATTTCAATTACCCCAATATTGTCTGGATAAATGTTGCATCTAGAAGCACTAGAGAAGTAAAATTCTTAGACATAATAAATGACTGCTTCTTGGGGCAACTGGTCCAAGGACCAACAAGAGGGGAAGCTATTTAAGATCTAGTCCTTAGTGGAATGCAGGGTAAAGTACGAGAAGTAACGGTGTTGGGTCCACTGGGAAACAGTGATCATAACATGATAAAAATTGATCTGATATCTGTAGTGAAGTCACTAAGGAAATCTTCTGTAGCACATTTAATTTTCAAAAGGGCAACTATGATAAAATGAGGAAAATGGTTAAAAAGAAGCTAAAAGGCTCAGCCACAAAGTTTAGGACTTTAAATCAGGCATGGACATTGTTTAAAAATACCACTTTGGAAGCCCAGACCAGATGTATTCCACATATTAACAAAAGTGGAAAGAAGAGCAAACGATAGCCAGCATGATTAAAGGTGAGGTGAAAGAGACAATTAGAGCCAAAAGAACATCCTTCAAAGAATGGGGAAAGGATCCGAATGAAGAAATAAGAAGCAACATAAGTACAAGCTAGATGCAAAGAACTGATAAAGAAGGCTAAAAGAGAATTTCAAGAACAATTTGCCACAGATACAAAAACTCATAGTTCACCTTTTTCAGGTACATCAGAAGCAGAAAGCTTGTGAGGGAATACATTTTACCATTAGATCTTGAAGGAGCAAAAGAGGCACTCAGGGAGGACAAGGCCTTAGCGGAGAGATTGAATGAATTCTTTGCTTTGGTCTTTACAGAAGAAGATGTAAGAGATCTACCTGTACTGAAAATGGTTTTCAAGAGTGATGATGTGGAGGAACTGGAAGAAATCTCAGTGAACCTGGAAGATGTATTGAGCCAAATCGACAAGTTAAAGAGTGATAAATCACCTGGACTGGATGGTATACCCCAGGGTACTGAAAGAAATCAAACATGAAGTTGCCAATCTGCTGTTAGTGAACTGTAACCTGTCATTAAAATCATCCATAGGACTGGAAGATTGGACAGTGGCCAATGCAACAAAGATTTTTTTTAAATAGTCCCGGGGTGATCCAGAAAATTACAGACTGGTAAGCCTGACTTCAAGGCTGGGCAAAATAGTGGAAACTATTATCTACTATAATAAAACTCACCCTCAACGTTCTGAGGACACTGACGTCAGTGAAGCCAAGCCACTGACTTCAGTTCCTTCAGGTTCGAAGGTTCATGGTGGTGAAGCCACCGGTCCCCGCCCTCGCGTCAAACGTCATGACATCGAGGGCGGAGCAAACATTGAGGGTGAGTTTTATTACTGTACCTGTGCTCCGCCCTCGCGTCAAAACACGATGACGTCGAGGGTGGCCCAGGAAAATCGCCACCCACACAGAGCTATGACAACACTAACAACAGCGGCGGCGCACGAACCAGCTACAACGGCGATGAGCCACGGGGCGGCCCAGGAAAATCGCCACTGTTCTCCGTATGTGAGTCACCCCCCCACCCAAAAAAGCTAGCGCCCGTTTCATTGCTCTGAGAAACGGGCCTTCTTTCCTAGTAAATAATAACATTACGGAACACATAGACAAACATGGTTTAATCAAACAGAGTCAGCATGGGTTCAACCAAGGGAAGTCTTGCCTCATCAATCTGCTTCATATTTTGAAGGCATGAATAAACATATGGATAAATGTGAATCAGTTGCTGTAGTGTATCTAGATTTTCAGAAAGCTTTTGACAAAGTTCCTTATGAGTGACTCCTGAGAAAATTAAAAAGTCATGGGATAGAAGGCAATGCTCTGTTGTGGATTAGGAATTGGTTATTAGACAGAAAACAGAGAGTAGAGTTAAATTGCTATTTTTCTTAATGGAGGAGGGTGAATAGTGGAGTGTTGCACAGATCTGTACTAGGATTGGTGTTATTTAACATATTTATAAATGATCTGGAAATCGGAATGACAAGTGAGGTGATTACATTTGCAGATGACACAAACTATTCAAAGTTGTCAAAACAAATGCGGATTGTGAAAAATTGCAGGAAGACCTTAGGAAACTGGAAGACTGGGCATTCAAATGGCAGATGAAATTTAATGTGGACAAATGCAAAGTGATGCACATTGGGAAGAATAATTTGAATCATAGTTACCTGATGCTAAGGTCCACCTTAGGAGTCAGCAGTCAAGTAAAAGATCTAGGTATCATTGTAAACAAAACGCTGAAGTCTTCTGCCCAGTGTGCGGTGGTGGCCAAAAAAGTAAGCAGAATGCTAGGAATTATTAGGAGATGGATGGAAAATAAGACCAAGAATATTATAATGCCTCTTTGTTGCTCCATGGTGCGACCTCACCTTGAATACTACCTTCACTTCTGGTTGCCATATCTCAAAAAAGATACAGCAGAATTAGAAAAGGTTCAAAGAAAAGCGACCAAAATGATAAAGGGGATGGAACTGCCCCCATATGAAGAAAGGCTAAAGAGGTTAGAGCTCCTCAGCATGGAAAAGAGACAGATGAGGGGGTATATGATTGGAGTCTATAAAATCCTGCGTGGTGTAGAACGAGTAAAAGTGAATTGATTTTTCACTCTCTCAAAAAGTACAAAGACCAGGAGACATTCAATGAAATTACATGGAAATACTTTTAAAACAAATAGGAGGAAATATTTTTTTTCACACAAGGAACAGTTGAGTTGTGGAACTTGTTGTCAGAGGATGTGGAAACAGTGGTTAGTGTATCTGGGTTTAAAAAAGGTTCGGACAAGTTCCTGGAGGAAAAGTCATTAGTCTGTTGTTGGGATAGACAAGGGGGAGCCATTGCTTGCCCTGGGATTGGTAGCATTGAATATTGCTACTATTTGAGTTTCTGCCAGGTACTTGTGACCTGGATTGGCCACTGTTGGAAGCACTGCACTTTCACTGGACTAGATGGGCCATTAGTCTGACCCAATATGGCTACTGTTATGTTCTTTTTTGCCCTGGACCTTTTTTCCTTTTCCATTATCACTGGGAAACATCCAGATTTTAAACCCACACAAGTCCCACCCAAAACGTGCCTCCAACATGCCCCCTTGCTATTTAGATGAACTGCAGAGTAAAACATCCCAATTCTGAGTTTCGAAAATCACAACTTAGACATTCTTGAGAGAAAAATGTCCATCTGCCGCTTTGTGCCTCTATTGAGACATGTTTCTCTTTTGAAAATGAGCTCCATAATGTTTACCTTACTGGCAGTTAACATCAGCTTTAAATATAAACCAGAAAGCAGGCAGGAAACAGCAAATGCATCTATGTGCCACTAGGGCTCAGGAAGTGGATTCTGTAAGGGGTCTCACTAAATGAAACAAAGCAATATCACCAGTTCTTTTTAAATGAGGCTCAGAAGGTAAGTATTTTCCCCATGGGCACAAAGGGCCTGATATCCTAAGGCTTGTCTCCCATCATGTGTCTCTCAGGCTCATTTTCGAAAGAGATGGACATCCAAAAAGTGACATAAATCGGCACTTGGGTATCCGTCTCACAGAGACGTCCAAATCGGTACAATCGAACCCCAATTTTGGACGTCATTCTCAGAAGTCCATCGCAAGGATGTCCAAATCTCAAGGGGGCATATCAGAGGCGTGGTTGAGGCAGGACTTGGGCGTTCCTAAGACTTGGACGTCTTTGAGCCATAATGGAAAAAAGCAAAGATGTCCAGGACTAAAACTTGGACGTTTTCACCCAAACCTGATGACCTCCCATTACTCCCCCAGTGGTCACTAACCCCCTCCTACCCTCAAAAAACATAATTAAAAATATTACTTGCCAGTCTCTATGCCAGCCTCAGATGTCATACTCAGGTCCATGACAGTGCGTTCAGGTCCCTGGAGTAGTTTAGTAGTAGGTGCAGTGCACTTCAGATAGGTGGACCCAGTCCCACACCCCCCTACCTGTTACATTTGTGGAGGAAACAGCAAGCCCTCCAAAACCCACCAGAAACCCTCTGTACCCACATATAGGTGCCCCCCTTCACCCGTAAGGGCTATGGTAGTGGTGTACAGTTGGGGGTAGTGGGTTTGGGGGAGGGGCTCAACACACAAGGTAAGGGAGCTGTGTACCTGGGAGCAGTTTATGAAGTCTACTGCAGTGCCCCCTAGCGCCCCCCTAGTGTACTAAAAATTCTGAAGCTTGTCAAAAATATATTTTGTTGGTTCAAGTTTTAAAAAAACGTATCTCCTTATTTTCCTTTCTTTTATTTTGGCAGCCACACTGTTTTATGTCTAATGTAAAATGAGTCTGATAAATCTATTCTCTTATCCACAGTAAGTCCATCCACAGGCCAGCCAAAATAACCACTAATGATGTCTCAGTTCCACGGTATCGTCGAAATTCAGATGAAAAAGAAACCACCATATCTGCCTCTTCTAACCTTCCATGTGGATTTGCCACTCTTTCCTGGAAACAGGATATTTTGAAAGTGGACAGTCACTTCAGAGGTCGTTGGTTATTAGGTATAGAGTTTTTAATGGAGTCCTGGTCATCATTTCCTTTAGTTTTTGTACCGTTTTTTTGTGGAAAAGCGCGGGGTACAAATGTAACCAAAAAAAAAATAAGCGTTCTTTGTAGCTTTAGATGTGGAAAACATCAATAGAGGTAACTTACATGTGTAAGTGCTGACATGTATTTCAGCCATTACACCTGTATCTGTTTCATTTTAGAAATCAATACATGTAAATGCTCCTAATTAAATACAGAGGCCTCAATCTTCCTGCACTTTCAATTATGAGGGGTAAAAAAAAGCACAAGGGGATTAAAAAAAAGAGATCTACCTTAATCTCTCCTCTAAAAGGCTGCCCAGGACCAGCTTCAAATCCTCATGTTGAGATATTTACGCATCCACGTACATTCCCTTTCTGAAATAAAGAATACACGTGTAAAGATTTTTGGTTTTACACAAGCCATGCTTTTCTGTCCCAACAGAGTCTCTCACAATGTCTGACAGAGAGCTAAACCAACTTTTTGTTTGTTTTTAATGTGTGATGTTCTGCTTGTTGTTCTGTTTTCTGTTATCTTTTGTTTTTCTCTTTTCTTTTCTATCTAATTTGCTTTGTCAACCACTTTGATGGGTCCACCCCTAAGCGGTATAACAAGATTCTGAATAACCTTGAAGCTTGAAACTATTGACATCAGCAGGCAGACTCAAACTCTTAATCCAATTATTATTTAATGCAGATAATTATAGGAAATGGGAAAACAAGCACTTACTATTATTGAGATGTACTGGAAATATGAGTACAGTGCACTCCATTTAAATGCACGTTGGATAAGCGCATGCTCTGTTTAACTGCATGCCGTACTTCGGTCCCGTTTTTGGCGCCATCAATTTCTATGGGGACAAACTTCGGTTTAGCGCACCACTGATAAGTGCAAGATTCGCTTATATGCATGGTTTAAGACCGCTCCTCTGCAGGAAGTACTCCGCATAAGCGCACGCACGGAATATGGAAGCCAGTTGGCACGAGACAAAGGGGCGGTAAATTTGAAATCTCGTTGGCTAACTGCCACAGGCAGAATAAGCGAAAGAATGTTGTTAGAGTGTGCACTGGAGTCGTCATCGTGCAACTGTAAGACTTTAACACTGGCTGAATGAATAGAAGTTCTTAAAAAATTAGAAAACAAAGTCAAGCATCTATTGCTAAAGAATATGGTGTCAATCCCAGATAAATTTCACGTATCTTGAAGCAGAAAGACCAGCTTCTGGAAGACTGGCAAAACAATACAAATCCACAATGGAAACGAAAACGTGCGGGGAAAAGCTGAGGAGGTAGAAGATGCTCTTCTTCGGTGGTTTTCTCGAATCAGGAGCAGACAGTTTCCTGTCAGTGGTCCACTGCTTATGGAGAAATCTAATCAGCTAGCTGAAAGTCTTGGACTAACTGAATTCAAAACCACTGTTGGATGGTTGGAAAGATGGAAGGAGAGGAACAACATAAAATTCAAGAAACAGCATGGTGAAAAACAAGACACTGATGACTTTGGTGCTGAAAATTGGGTTGTTTCAGTTCTTCCTACCATCTTGAACGAGTTTGCACCTCGTGACATTTTCAGCACTGATGAAAATGGTCTCTACTGGCGAGTGATTCCTGATGGAACACTTGCGTTCAAACAAGCCAAAACTACAGGAAGTAAAACGTTGAAGGACCGACTGACGATCCTTCTTTGCTGAAATATGGATGGGAGTGAGAAGTTGGAACCACTCGTCATTGGAAAGAACGAACAGCCCCATTGCTTCAAGAATGTTAAGCGACTTCCTGTGTCATACGAGGCTAACGCAAATTCATGGAAGACTGGGGAAATTTGGAAGCAGTGGCTAAAGAAGTTAGACACTAGAATGTGGGCACAAAAACGGCACTGACGCCAGCGCTGGCCCCCTTTTGCCACAGCCAGGGCTGCTGAGAGGGGGGACAGGAGGGACAAAAGTCCCGGGGCCTGGGCCTCCAGGGGGGCCCGGCGCCGCCGCCGCTGCCTGGCCCGCCCTCCGTTGCCGCTTGGCCCGCCCTCCGTCACTCCCAGAACTAACCTTAAGCCTCCTTTCACTTCGTAACAAGCAGCAGCAGGTCAGGCCACTCCTTCCTTCCATGTCCCGACCTTGCCTGACGTAACGTCCATGAAGGCGGAGCATGGAAGGAAGGAGGAGAGGTCTGCCCTGCCGCTGCTTGCTGCGAAGTGAAAGGAGGCTTAAGGTTAGTTCCGAGGGCCTGGCCCGATAGCGGGTGGAGGGGGGCCCGGCGACCTCGGGTGGGCAGCGACCTCGGTGGGGGGGCCCGGGGGCGGCCTTGTCCCAGGCCCGGCTCCAGCTCTCGGCGGCCCTGGCCACAGCTTGGTAAAAGGGGCCCTGTATTTGAATAAACACTCATCACATATAAGGGTTTCTGGTCACTGGCTCTAGAAGTAGCGGCTCCACAACGCAGAGGGACAGCAAGCGTCAGCCATGGCTGGCAGCCTGCAGGCCAGCTCATGGGTGGGGAAAAAAGCCAATGGGCTGCAGCTGGAACTTCTGTGACATGGGATAAATTCTCACCCGAACCTCTTTCAGAGGCATCCCCATTTACCCCACCAATCAGCACCAGGGAGGGGGGGGGTCAGAAAAATAACTTCCTCATACTCAACACGAACAATGCCCATATCATTTGCATGCTATTAATTTTCTGCGCTGTTCCTACGGTATTTCCAGGCACTGTTCCATACAGTGTTGACATTCTGAGAATCGGCCCCTCAGATAAGAGAGGCTGGAAAGTAGCTATGCAAACTGGCTGGTAATGTTGTAAATACTATATTAGTGAAAGCACAATGAAATCACAAGGACATAAAAAGCTCATGAAGCAAGATTGCAGCAGAAGCTGGTGAACACTCTGTTTCTCTAATGAGCAGGATGATTAAGGCGCAATAGGAGGGGGAGAAAACTCCTTACCTAGCATACCTGAGGCCCATGAGACACTAGGAACAGAGCACATGTACTCAGAAAGGGCCATTTATCTAAAAAAAACTACAAACATATAGGAACTTGTAGCTGTGCCTGGATGATTGCATTAACACAATATTGCACTAATGCGATCATCTGGGTCCCGGGTGGCACGCAGGAGCAGGAGAGGACAGACCCAAAAGCAGACAGGCAGGAAGAAGCTTGCCAGCGCTCAGCCCTGCCCCCCCCCCCCCCCCCCGCCCTTGGAGGAGAGGCCAGGGGGAATTCCCCCCCCCCCTCACACACACACACACACACTCAGCGGCCCTGATGAGCACTGCTCTGCTGCTTCTTATAATGCACACAGCTCAGCTTCTGTAGCCTTAAGCTGTGTGGTGCAGGAAGGCATAGGAGCCAGCTCTGTGGGTGCAGTGGGATGCTGAGCACCTCTAAATACTGAGCAGGTTCCTTCACTTTGCTCAGGAAAGGGTAATTTGTGTGGTGTTTAGTGTCCCCAACAGAGGCGTAGCCAGACACCCAATTTGGGGTTGGCCTGGGCCCAAGATGGGTGGGTAGAACACCATCTTGTCCCACAAGCAATTTGGTCTGTCCCCCTCTCACCTACATGCCATATGGTCTCTCAAACATCCTCCCTCCCCACATACCTTTTAAATAGCAGATTTTCACTGGCAGCGAGCAGCAACTAATACACACTGCTTATGTTAGCCCCACAGCCTTCCCTCTGATGCAATTTCCTGCTTCCGCATAGGTGGGAATACATCAGAGGGAAGGCTGTGGGGACAGTGCAAACATTATGAATCAGTCGCTGCTTACTGCAGGCGAAGATATGCTATTTACAAGGTATGAAGGGAGAGTAGTTGGGAGTTTTGGGCTGGCGGGGCTTGGGGATCCCTGCCAGCCACATCAAAGGTGTGCTGCTACTGGGTGGGCCTGTGCCCAAAATGAGTGGGCCTGGGCCCACCCGGACCCACCCTTGGCTACACCACTGGTCCCCAATCATCTTGAAAAATTGGCACCTATGCAGGAAGGAACTTTAAGTATTCCTTCCTGCACCATGCATCAGTGGAGGTAGGTTGCTCAAGGCAGCCTGGAGGGAATGGGGGGGGGGGGGGGTGTTGCTGATTTCTAGTTTGCTGAAAGGTACCAAGTGTTAGCTGTGTTATAGTCCACTCTTAAAGGTGAAATAAAACAAAAGAAAGAAAAGAAAAGAAGATATCTTTTTTTATTGCACTAACTTAACTTATCAAAAAATGTATCTGATTTGATTTATTGATTTAATATATTCTTCTTACTAAAAGTTTTAAAGCATAAGTACATAAGTATTGCCATACTGAGACAGACCAAAGGTCCATCAAGCCCAGCATCCTGTTTGCAACAGTGGCAAATCCAGGTCACAAGTACCTGGCAAGATCCCAAAAAAGTATTTTACATTTTATGCTGCTTATCCTAGAAATAAGCACTGGATTTTCCACAAGTCCATTTTAATAATGGTCTATGGACTTTCCCTTTAGCAAACCATCCAAACCTTTTATAAACCCCGCTAAGTAACTGCTTTTACCACATTCTCTGTCAACGAATTCCAGAGTTTAATTACACGTTGAATGAAGAAATTTTTTCTCTGATTCATTTTAAATTTACTACATTGTAGCTTCATCGCATGCCCCCTAGTCCTAATATTTTTGGAAAGCGTAAACAGACGCTTCACATCTACCTGTTCAATTCCACTCATTATTTTATAGACCTCTATCATATCTCCCCTCAGCCATCTTTTTGGCAAGCTGAAGATCCCCAGCCGCTTTAGCCTTTCCTCTTAGGGAAGTCGTCCCATCCCCTTTATCATTTTTGTCACCCTTCTCTGTACCTTATCTAATTCCACTATATATCTTTTTTGAGATACGGTGACCAGGATTGCACACAATATTCACGGTGCAGTCGCACCATGGAGCAATACAAAGGCATTATAATGGCTTACAAAAAAATAGCATATAATTTAACATTAAAGTGAAAAGAAAAAAAAGCACCCCTTACATTCAACTTAAGAACACAATTTTAACCAGGGGCATAGCCAGATGGTCAATTTTGGGTGGGCCTGAGCCCAAGGTGGGTGGCATGGAATTCTCCCCCCCTCATAGTCCCCCTCTGGTTTGCTCCTCTCTCCACCCCTCTCTGCCCACAAACCCCAAATATTAAATCCTTGAGCTGACAGGGATCCCCAAACCCTGCCAGCTGAAGATTTCCTCATCCTCCTTGAGCAGCCAGCACTCTTCCAAATGGCAGCCGGCAGCACTTGCCTCAAACTAATGCTGCTACCCAGTGGCGTTCTGAGGGGCACTGACACCCGGGGCGGATCGCCGATGCACCCCGCCCGCCCCGGGTGCAGCGCCCCCCCGGCGAAGAGACACCCCCCCCACCCCGGTGAAAGAACCCCCCCCCCGGGTGCACGCCGCTGGGGGGGTGCCACGCGCCGGTCAGCGTTGTTGGTTTCCATGCTCCCTCTACCCCGGAACAGGTTACTTCCTGTTCTGGGGCAGAGGGAGCATGGAAACCAATGATGCTGACCGGTGCGCGGCACTCCCCCAGCGGCGTGCACCCGGGGCGGACCACCCCCACTGCCCCCCCCTTGGTACGCCACTGCTGCTACCAGCAGACCATGCATGCTCAGTGCTTTTGCATGTGCAAAAACTGAGAATGAGCAGAAGAGCTGGTCTCAGCGTCAGCTCAAGGCAAGTGCTACTGGCTGACATTTGGAAGAGCTCTGGCTGCCCAAAGAGAGAAAATCTTCAGCTGGCAAGGTTTGGAGATCCCCACCAGCCACAGCAAGAGTGTCACAATTTTGGGTGGGCCTGAGTCCAAAGTGGGTGAGCCCACCTGTGGCTACACCACTGATTTTAACTAACACCAATCATCAAATTATTGCAGCTTATAAATTGCTGAAAGTCTCTTCAAATATCCAAGTTTTCAAGGTTTGTTGAAATCCAAAATAACTAGACAAATTGGTGACCACAGTTGGCATAGAGTAACATGGAAAAGGTCCAATACATCCAAAAGCTCTGTTCCTCCTGGAGGTCAATCTCAATGATGGAAGTTGTAATAAACAACGTTATGAGGACCATAAAGAATGTTGCTATTCTTGTTTAATCAACTTTTCCACTAGGCATTCAGGTACTCTCATCCTGAAAGCTTTATAAACCACTCAAAGCAATTTCAATGTGATCCTGGCAGAGAGCCAGTGTAGATATAACATTTTTTTTGTTACATTGTACCCTGTGCTTTCCCACTCATGGCAGGCTCAATGCGGCAGGCAATGGAGGGTTAAGTGACTTGCCCAGAGTCACAAGGAGCTGCCTGTGCCTGAAGTGGGAATTGAACTCAGTTCCTCAGGACCAAAGTCCACCACCCTAACCACTAGGCCACTCCTCGGCCCTTGCAGATCACCAATGTAGCCGTGCAGGCTTCTGCTTCTGTGAGTCTGACGTCCTGCACATACGTGCAGGACGTCAGACTCACAGAAACAGAAGCCTGCGCAGCCTTCTAAATGGAATGTTGCTAGTGGAATAGCAACATTCCATGTAGAATCTCCAATAGTATCTATTTTATTTTTGTTACATTTGTACCCTGTGCTTTCCCACTCATGGCAGGCTCAATGCGGCAGGCAATGGAGGGTTAAGTGACTTGCCCAAAGTCACAAGTTGCTGCCTGTGCCTGAAGTGGGAATTGAACTCAGTTCCTCAGTTCCCCCAGGACCAAAGTCCACCACCGTGACCTAGTGGTTAGGGTGGTGGACTTTGGTCCTGGGGGAACTGAGGAACTGAGTTCAATTCAACGCCGGTGCTTATGCCTTTCACTCCAAGAGAATTCTGGAGGCACATCTGTATACGTCATTTTGAAGACCCCTGAAGAAGGCCGGTTGCCGACACAAGGACCGTGTAGGGTCTTAATACACTTTTTGGTGCTCTTACTCTTTTGTGGTGTGGATCTGGTCTAGTTTGGTTTTCTTCTGCTCTTTTTGTTTTCTATGTGCTTTCTGTGGGAGACTTGGACCTTCTTTTGTTGGTTTGACTATTTTGGTAAGACCCTGAAACAAAGGGTTAATCCAATAAAAGAGACATCATCTTCTTTTCTTTTCTTTTCTTTTCTTTGTTTTGTGTTGTGCCAGAAACCCTGGCTCTGATGCTGTTGTATAGGGTCCATGCATAAATTAATTTTCAGCCCCACCCCACCCCACCAGGAAGACGCAGGGGTTGGGAGTTCCCTCCTAGAAGCTCAAAGAGACGGGAATCCCCCAACTCCACTCCAGACTATAGCTAGCTATAGTGAGCAAAGGATTTGTCCTTGCAGCCCTTAAAGACAAGACACAGGAGCCGGGGATTCCACTCTCTCTTTCTCCATAGGGAGATTCCGTTTTACCCCGCCGGATGAGCCAGGGATTCCTATCCCCCAAGAGACAAAGCAGCCTGGGATATACTTTACCCCAAAAGTAAATGGACCGGGACTGCAGGATTTCCCTAAGGATGCAAATCGTAGGAAAGCAGGGGGTTGGCAGCTGGAATAAATCATGATCAACCATTCTAACCTCCATTGTGTAACTGTGTTGATCTGATCATCAGATTAGTAAAATGCTAGCGTGAACGTGCCCGAGCAGTTTAGTTACTCAGATTGCCTGACCTATTCTGTAGTCTCCCCCACAGGTCCCAACATTGCAAAATGACTGGGGGGGTGCCCATCACAACATAGGAGCCAACTTTTCACAATTATTGGGGGTGCTAAGCCCAGTGGAAATAACACTTCCTTGGCCACATACAAGGAATGTTCTCATTAGTGGGGGTGCTCAAGCATCCACTGCACCCAAAGAGCCGCCAAACGCTCCTTCCATCCCTTTTAATCCCCTGTCTTTTGCCAGGTACCTTCCCAGCCGAGTGCAGCCTTTTCACAGGCTGAGCGTCACGAGCCTGAAATCATAAATTCCCCAAATTATGCAAGAAGGAAAGGGGGCAGGGCTGAGGGGTGGAGTTAAAAAAAAGAAATATATAGGCACGATTCTAATATAGTGTTCCAATGCCTGATCCCCAAATACATCTGGAACAAGCAAGCCCACGCCCGGAAAACGCAGTCTGCACTGGGGTGAGTAAATGTGCCATCCTGCTTCATTTATTATTAACATTTGTATAGCGCTACCAGACGCACGCAGCGCTGAACACCTGATATAGAGAGACAGTCCCTGCTCAATAGAGCTTACAATCTAAGAAAAACTCCTCCTGCGACCTACTTCTAGTGTTTCCTTTAACGATGTGACAACTGTCGTGCAGATAAAAAAAAAACACTCTGTATTATCCAAACAGTCCCTTGTCATGTTTTGTTATGGAGAAGGATGAGACCTAAGAGAGCAAGCGGGAACTGTCTTGTCCCCATGCTGTTTTCTCTCCTCTGCTGGAGAATATTTCATCAATCACCGTGCATTGACCCTCTTAACTTTAAACATCTCTTAGCTGACGTGCTGCCTGTGTTTTCCAACTTTATAAACTAAAAAGCCATCACAGCATTAAAAAAAAAAGTATGATAGAAAGCAGAAGACAGAAAAGATCAGGGTAAATGTGCCTGTTCAAGCATTGCCAAACGTGAAAGCTTCTTTTGCAAGTGGTGAGTCAAATTTAGATAGCTTCATTGTCAGGGCAAGTTTCACATGCGCTGCCAAAAGTCATATGTAAAGTAGTTCAAAGAAAAGGAAAGTGACGATAAGATACATTTGTAGGGTGCAATTTTTTCGCAACCCTTTCTCAGACTGACAACTTTTTTTTTGTTTTCTTCTTGCAAGGCGAAAGAAAGGCGTAAAGGATCAACTATGTTTGGAGACACCAGTGAGAATTCTCCAAATCCAGGAGAAAATGAAGCCTCTTTAAGCAACACGGCAGCGGATCAGAGCAGAAAGGTAGCCCAAACTAAAAAAGCCCAGCTTCCAGACTCCAAGAAAACTGGGAAGCAGAAGAAAAGGAGAGGGCTGGGAACAAAGTTCATGCGATTATTTGCCTGTGTCGGGAAACGATCTGTGTCACCATCAGAAAGAGAAAATACGTCCATTCAGCCAGTAGTTACGGGTAAGACTAATGTCAGATTTTAGCTTCTAGGACGTACAACTGACCAAGATATGTCTGGTAAAAAAAAAAAAATGTGTGTGTTTTCTGTCTAAGTTTTGGGGCAAATGTGATTTGATCCCTAAACATGGCAGCCATGTTTTGCATCTTTACCCAATAATAATAATAATACAAAACCCAGTTTCTACACTTGAAACTACTTAAACATAATTAAAAACATTTTTTTTTGTTTCTTTGAAGTGAACCATCATAATACACGAAGTCATCTGCACAGCTTTGACTTTCACTGTGATATTTATTTATGTATTTATTTATTTATTTATTGCATTTGTATCCCACATTTTCCCACCTTTTTGCAGGCTCAATGTGGCTTACAATGTATCGATCTTGATGGAAATGGTTTAGAAAATAGACAATTAGTGTTACATCAAGATCTTGAATAGCAAAGTAGGAAATCTAGACAAGCAGGTAAATGAAAACAGTTGGAGATGTGTTACATCAACATGTGTTGATGTTTGTGGTAAGCTTTATTAAAGAGATGGGTCTTCAGAAGTTTGCGAAAATTAGTCAGTTTGTTCATAGATCGTTCTTAAGTTACACGGCAATGCGTTCCATAACTGTGCACTCCATCGATCCAAAACTACAATAACAAATTGTGCGCTTATCTTTGAAACAAGGCGCTTCCAAATTAGTGAATCACACAGAATCTTCAGCAAACACCCCCACATCCCACACGAATTCATATATCCTAATTAACAGCATCAGGGTTGTAGTGGTAGAGGCTTTCTGCAAAACAAAATTGCAAAATATGAGTGTATGCCTGATGTGGGATGTTTGATGAACACAGTAACATGGTAACATAGTAGATGACGGCAGAAAAAGACCTGCATGGTCCATCCAGTCTGCCCAACAAGATAAACTCATATGTGTATACCTTACCTTGAGTTGTACCCGCCTTTTTCAGGGCACAGACCGTACAAGTCTGCCCAGCAGTATTTCCCGCCTCCCAACCACATATATTTTCAACATTATTAGGAAAGCCCAGAAATAGGCATTTAAATACATAACTCTGATAGATGACAGCAGAAAAAGACCTGCACGGTCTATCCAGTTTGCCCAAAAAGATGGTGAGAGCCCCCACTCTGTTTGTGTGTTTATTTATTTATTGTGACATTTATATCGCACATTATCCCAAACAAGTTTGAGTACAATGTGGCTTACAATAAACAGTATAGGATACATAACAAAGAATAATGCAGAAGAAAGTAAACTTGTTGTGAGAATCCAATGTTACAATACAGTATCATAAACGTACTGGGATAACTATGGAAGTTTAACATTTAGAAAATCTGTTATGAATGAGAAATTGTACAGAAATGATCTATGCAGGATCCAGTCACCCGTGCTTAAACGCTGGTTGTCAAGTCTCCTTCATGCCAACCATAGAGACAGACAAATATGATGTAGTCTTGGATTTCCCGACTGTCTAGAGCCCTCCTCTCTCATGCAGCACCAGCTGTATATTATCTTCTTAAGTGGGAATCTATCCTGGGGGTCTCATGAGTTTTCGCAGTGGGAACTTGTATTCAAATCTTACAATAAGCTTACAATAACTACTCATCCTAATGCCAACTAACAAAACGCACCTATACAAAATATATTCTTTATGTCTTAATTGTTTATGCTAAATTACCCTGATTTATAGTTTACTATTTCTAATTGTTCAAGTTAATCTGTCACGAATGAAGTTTAACCTAATACCTTTCGGTTCTTATCATAAGACGAACTTTCCTTCCTGTAACCTAATCCACTCTGTTTTCTCTTCCTCAACTACGTATTTCTCCTCTCCGGAACTGGTAATCACCACTTACGGAACTATGTAAGCCACATTGAGCCTGCAAATAGGTGGGAAAATGTGGGATACAAATGTTATAAATAAATAAAAAAAATCACTCCTTAAGGTGTCTGTATCTGGTGCTCTGATGGAAAACGGATACAAAAATTCTGTATAGCTGGTATTACACTCCTAAACGTTTGGCTACTATATTTCAGTCGGGTTCCCCCCCCCCCTTGCTGGCGTCCGTGTGGCAAGAGGGGGACATGTGCCACGTTTGGTGGTTGTGTCCTCAAGCGCAAGAATTCTGGACTAAAGTTTTGAAATTTGTTTCCTCTCTCACCAAAGTTACATACCCCCTAAAACTAGAACATTGTCTTCTGCATTTCAAACTGCAAGGTGTGAAGTTGGCTGTACATCAGTTGGTCTCGCATGTGTTCGTGGCAAGTAAATTGATATTGGCTGCGGCTTGGAAGAAACCTACTTTGCCGGGACTCAGAGCAGTTCTGCGGAAGTTAGATTATATTCACTTAATGTCTAAACTAACTGCAATGCGTAATGGACAAATACTAGCCTACTCTCGCATTTGGGACCCTTATGTGCAATGGTCCGCTAATCCAGATTCTTCCTTACTCACTCTGTAGGGTTTTGGGTGGGGGGGAGGGCTGTTGGGGAGGGAAGGTGGGGGGTTTTTGTTCTGTAGATTAATGGATATTGGAAACTGTACAAAGCAGATCGTAGATAAACCAAAATATATTTTATTGATACGATAAAGATAAAATATGCATATTTTATCTTTATCGTATCAATAAAATATATTTTGGTTTATCTACAATCTGCTTTGTACAGTTTCCACTTTGGAGTTTGCAGATCGTCTGCCCCTTTGATTAATGGATATTGCAATGCATATTGACGGTTGTTGGTTGTTCAATGACTTTAGCGATGACAGTTATATTATTGCATAAACTTTGTATGTTGAAGCTTCAATAAAGATTTAAAATTGGAAAAAAAAAAAAAGGAATGGATCCTCAGAAGCTTAGCGGAGATTGGGTGGCAGCACCGGTGGTGGGAAGCGGGGCCATTGGTTGGGAGGCGGGGGCTAGTGCTGGGCAGACTTCTACAGTCTGTGCCCTGAAAATGGCAGAGACAAATCATCCCCAATCACTGACAGTATTCAACTTACAGTCCAGAAGTCTTCCCCTCCCCACTGAGTTGCACAGCTCCCTCACTCACAGCGCTTGTGACGAAGATTTTGTGTGATTCATTAATTTGGAAGTGCACTATTTGAAAGATAACTACTACACAAGTCAACAATCCTGCAAACTGCATGCAAATTCATTTGACAAGTTTGCAAGCTTTCAGGAGTTCTTACATGTAACCAGAACTTGGCTGCCTCTGGTCCAGAGATCCAGGGGGACCGACTGAGGTTTTTGATGCTGTGCAAGGTAAACAACTATTTTAAAAGAATCCACACATAGCTGTAGTCTGTGTAATAGTTACGAAACTTTCTCCAGGTTGTTTGCTTGAAGGAAGGATGGATTTCTGTACGTTATCCTTTCACTTTTCTGTCTTTATTTTGCATCCCACTTCAAGCACAGGCAGCTCCTTGTGACTCTGGGCAAGTCACTTAACCCTCCATTGCCCCATGTAAGCCGCATTGAGCCTGCCATGAGTGGGAAAGCGCAGGGTACAAATGTAACAAAAATAAAATAGATACTATTGGAGATTCTACATGGAATGTTGCTACTATTGGAGATTCTACATGGAATGTTGCTATTCCACTAGCAACATTCCATGTAGAAGCCTGCGCGGCCACATTGGTGATCTGCAAGGGCTGACTTCTACATGGAATGTTGCTAGTGGAATAGCAACATTCCATGTAGAATCTCAAATAGTAGCAACAGTGGAGGAGTGGCCTAGTGGTTAGGGTGGTGGACTTTGGTCCTGAGGAATTGAGTTCGATTCCCACTTCAGGCACAGGCAGCTCCTTGTGACTCTGGGCAAGTCACTTAACCCTCCATTGCCCCATGTAAGTCGCATTGAGCCTGCCATGAGTGGGAAAGCGCAGGGTACAAATGTAACAAAAATAAAATAGATACTATTGGAGATTCTACATGGAATGTTGCTATTCCACTAGCAACATTCCATGTAGAAGGCTGCGCAGGCTTCTGTTTCTGTGAGTCTGACGTCAGACTCACAGAAGCAGAAGCCTGCGCGGCCACAATGGTGATCTGTAAGGGCCGACTTCTAGATGGAATGTTGCTAGTGGAGGAGTAGCCTAGTGGTTAGTGCAGTGGACTTTGATCCTGAGGAACTGAGTTTGATTCCCACTTCAGGCACAGGCAGCTCCTTGTGACTCTGGGCAAGTCACTTAACCCTCCATTACCCCATGTAAGCCGCATTGAGCCTGCCGTGAGTGGGAAAGCGCAGGGTACAAATGGAACAAAAAAAATACTCAGTTTCTTCCTGCTTTGATTGTGGCCAACGCAGTTAGTGTGGAATGAACTTACTGCCTGCTATTTAGCAACAGCCCTTTCTATGCACTAATCATATGGGAACATTTATTTATTTATTTATTAGGATTTCTTGACCACCTTTTTGAAGGAATTTACTCAAGGCGGTGTACAGTAAGAATAAATCAAACATCAGCAATAGACAATTATAGCAGTAAAAATATTCAGATAATATAAAGTATGGCATATTTACAGTGTCAACACAATACATAATGAAACCTTTTCATAGATAGTTTAGGGGATAAGCAAAGATGGAAGGTATAGATAGGTAAGAGAGTAACAGGAGTTAGAAAATAAGGGGACTCATTTAAAGAAAGTTGCACATGAGGACAGAGAAGTGATGAAATATTATCTCAGCTGGCGTAGGAGTGGATAAACATGTCCTGCTGCAGTATGTGCAGCCCGTGTAACTCTTTGTGTGTGTGAGTGAAACTAACAAGTTAGTTACTTCTTCCTGTAAAGGCTTGGTTGAAGAGCCAAGCTTTCACCTGCTCCCTGAAGTAGAGGTAGTCTTGTGTTAAGCGAAGCCTTTCAGGGAGTGGCCTAGTGGTTAGGGTGGTGGACTTTGGTCCTGGGGAACTGAGGAACTGAGTTCAATTCCCACTTCAGGCACAGGCAGCTCCTTGTGACTCTGGGCAAGTCACTTAACCCTCCATTGCCCCATGTAAGCCGCATTGAGCCTGCCATGAGTGGGAAAGCGCGGGGTACAAATGTAACAAAAATAAATAAATAAAATTCCAGAGTGTGGGGGCTACTCCGGAGAAGGCTCGCTTGTGGGTAATGTGTCTTTTGGAGAGGGTGTGGTTAGGGATACTCCTTGGGAATGTCTCCACAGTTAGCACGCAGGCTTTGCACTTAATATGCATCTAGCAGGCAGTAAATGCAAAATGTTACCAAACTTTAATAAAGAGGCCCCTGAAAATGAATACCGAATGTAGGAGTCTCAATTCAGGACTCCCATTCATTTGTTTAGAGTTGGATTCCTAGGGTGCCTGGGGCTGAGCATCAATGCTTAGCTCTTACCTTTTTCCCTTGCCTTTAACTCTGTCCCAATAGAACCTTAAATTTAGGAGTTCAGTCCTGGTTAGTTTTCAAAGGACCAATTCAGGTTCCTAACTGCAAAACTGAGGTGCCTAAAGCCTTTTAAAATTACCTTCATATGAATAATGCATTTGTAATGTATTTTAGTAAAATGCATTACAAATGCCCTCGATTGCGTACTCAAATTAAGTCCAAATAGTTTTTTGGAATCTTAAATTCTAGAGCTGGTAATGCTGATTAGAATAGGACTTTTTGGACTCTGGGAGTTAATAGTTGTTTTTTTTTTAATTTACTGCATTTTATTGTAATATTTTATCCTGATTTGTTGTGAACTGCTTTGTTATTTTTGAAAAGCAGCATGTCAATATGTACAGCAAATAAATAAGTTGTCTTTTGGTATTACTATTAATACATGAATGGCCTTTCAGCTCTAGGGCATGCTGCAGTCATAATGTTGGGTTCTGTAACAAGTCTTCCTCCTATCTGTATCCAGTAATCCGGTGGTTAATGGTGTCATGCAGAGCATCACAGGAACAATGTTCACAGTCTCTAGGAGGAAGCAGCCAGGAGCATCCTGCATTGGAAATGTGCCCCTAGCACTGCTGCTTCCCTCTGCCTACTGCACCATGGCCAAGTAGAGGAAGCAATGGACAGGGGGCAATTTTAGCACCTTGCCTCTTTTGTACCCTGTGCAGCTGCACTGCCCACACATAACGCTATGGCTGTGGAAGCTGCTGTCTTTATCACCCATGAAATATCTTAAAGTCGGTTAATGGGGTATAACATACATCCCCAGAGAAGATGTCAGCATCTGCAGGTCTTAAAGCCCCAATCTGGTGAAATGTTATACAGCAGCATAGGGAGGGAATGTAGAATAGCACTGGGAAAACCATCGAAACCATGAATATCCAATTCCATCCTCAAGGGCCTCCAGCAGGCCGGTGTTTCAGGATATCCCTAATGAATAGAAATGAGAGAGATTTGCATATAATAGAGGTAGTAGGCATTCACACCTGTATCATCCATATTCATTAGGGATATCCTGAAAACCTGACCACTTGGCAGCCCTCAAGGACTGGAGTAAAGACCACTATTCTAAACAATTGAAGGACACCAGTTGTGGGACTGTCACTATCCAAGTGGTGACTATTTCACACCGATTCAACCTGATGCTGTGTGTTACCACCCTCAGTAACACAGAGTTCCAGATAGTCAACCAAAAGACAGTGCTCTTGAAATACTTACATAATTATAGACCATATAGTCCATTCAGAAGTAAAATAATGTTTTCCTATCAAATTTATTTTCTCAACAATTCCAGTGTTAACTCAAAGACCTGTTCTTTTGCACCTATGATATTTAATACTCTCATAGAAGTAGAGAATCCACAAACGTGGAGAACTCAATGAAATCCCACGGATAGTCACAGTACAACAAAGCAGTGGGTAAAAAACCAGGAGTTCTAGAGTGAAGATGAACCAAACTTTATTAATCAGTATATTGACTTGACACAACGTTGTGTTTCGGCCAAAGGGCCTACATCAGGAGTCTAAATACTTGAGTTGAGAACGATAATGATGATCCAGAAGATGCCTCTGTTTAACAAGTTTTCCCAAACTTTGGGAAATGTGGTGAGAAAGTTTAGGATTTTAAGCATTGTTTGGATTAAAGATTAACCTTCTGGTTTGTGATATATAGTGTTGACATGGAAATGGTTATTTTAATGCAACTGAAGGAAGATTTAATTGAAAAAAATATTATTTTATCTTTTCTTAATTGTTGGCAGTTGCACAAATCAGAGAGCACATCAATCATAGCAGACTACTCAGTGCCAGCAAGGACCTGATTGACCTAGAACATAAAGTCTACAGCAAAACATATGGTAAAAGTGAATCTGAAGCTAAGAAGGATCAGACAGAGCTGGAAGAACTCTATCAACTTCTAGAGAAAGATGTCTCAAGAATAGTAGGAGAATCCATAGCAAACTATAACCCAGACTTACTGCAACAAGCAGTGGAAGCAATGACAGAGCAAGAAAATGAGGATCAGAAATATTTGCCAGAGAAAGTACCGTCAATGGTGAACAATGCAAGACCTCGAAAATGGAAGACAATATGGCAGGATGCAGTAAAATGCTCTGTCCAAGAAAGAATGACGAAAAATGGAGAGTGTTCCTCAAATAACCTATCAGTCATTGCTCAGCTTTTATTGCACTTGGGAAAAACATTTCGGGAGGACTTAACTCATGTGGTGACCCATCTTAGACAACATTACACAAAAGACTATGATGTGTGCAACACCTATGCCGAATTCTACTTTGAGATTTTCTGTGGTCACCTTAGAACATTTACGGAATTTGAATTAGGTGACCGAGATACTTATCTTATCCTCTCTTGGGTAGAAAGCATTTATCCCAAGTAAGTAGGTCTTTAATTCATACCAACTGATTGGTTTATAGCTGTATGTTTTCTATGGAGCATTTGGTTGCAAAAGCAATGCAGGCTGTGAAATAAGAAAAATTGATCGATTAGATTATTGTAATATATTGGGATTTGGCCTCTATAAAAAAGCGTTTGCAAAGTTGCAGTATTTACAGTACACAGCAGCATGTTTCTTTGGGGGAATCGGATTTCAGGAATTTACAACATCAAAGCTGAAGTATCTGTATTGGTTAATAATGTATGAAGTCCTTTGATAGTAGTTGCAAACAGTTTCTTCCATAAAATTTATTGGCTCGACACGGCACCATGTTTCGACCAGAGTGCCTTCCTCAGGAGTCTTTATGTAGATAAGAAGCCCAAGTATGACAACAAAAGCATCTCATAGAAATATATTGTATTGCTGAGGATTTGAAGTCTTTATAAAGACTGTATCCACTGTTAGCAACTTTGAGAAGCTTTTGTTGTCATACTTGGGCTTCTTATCTACATAAAGACTCCTGAGGCAGGTACTCTGGCCAAAACATGGTGCTGTGTCGAGTCAATATATTTTGTGAAATAAACCATTTGCAACTACTATCGTCTTCCTGGTGTGTTTGGATGTGTCCTGTTGACCACGTTACTTCATTGTTTGACTTGTGTGCGTAGTGGTCCTGGCTCCTCCACCTCAGTGGTTGATTCCCACGTTGCATTTGAGATAGAAACATAGAAACATGAAGGCAGATAAGAGCCAAATGACCCATCCAGTCTGCCCATCCACAGCAACCGACATCTCCGCCTTTTCCTAAGAGATTCCATGTGCCTGTCCCATGCTTTCTTAAATTCCGGCACAGTCCTCATCTCCACCACCTCCACTGAGAGGCGATTCCATGCATCCGCCAGCCTTTCTGTGAAAAGTATTTCCTTAGATTACTTCTGAGCCTATAACCTCTTAACTTCATCCTATGCCCTCTCATTGCAGAGTTTTCCTTCATTTGAAAGAGGCTCACCTCCTGTACATTAACGCCACAGAGATATTTAAACGTCTCTATCACATCCCCTATCTCCCGTGAGTTTTATTAGAGTCATTGGTTTAATCAGTGCCTTGGAGCTTAATTGTATTTATATTTAAATATATTTTATTGGTCAAGAAAAACAAGAAAAGGTACACATTACTAATAGTCATGTGCAAGAACAATTTCAACTGATAAGTATCAAACAATACAACCAGTGACCAATCCAGTATATCAATACCCCACCCATATTCTAACAAAACCAGATTACAGTGTCTCCCAAGAAAAGTAACAATATCAAAAATCACGAATTCAAAATGCGGCTGCGGGCTACAGGTGATAAAGAAAACCAATAGGGTTTTATGCATTGACTGTGCATAAAACCATAAACAATGGGAATGTGTGCTGCAGAGAGGGGTTAGCTGAATGTTGACGGCAATCATTTTGGTGGGGGGGGGGGGGGAGAAGGAAGAAAATTGGAAATGCAGTACTGTTCGTTGTCGATGGCTTTCAGCACTGTATGCTGACAGGCAGATGATCAAAAGCAAACTCCGGCGCTAGAGGCTGTTAGTGCCAAACTAGCACCGGCATTTGCTACCGCCCCATGATCAGAGCCCTCGAGTGTGTGAAACAACGCGCTCGAGGGCTCTTAGTGCAAGTAGCATACAAATGCATGCTAAACAGGGCTCTTAGTGCAAGTAGCCTGCAAATGCATGCTAATCAGCGCTTTACGCATTCATCCCCAATGATCAGCATCCAGCATGCCAAAGATTGGGTCATTGGATGCGACAAACCCTACGCCAGCTCCGAGCTGGCGTTAGGATTTGCAGATCATTGGGGAGGAACGGTGAGCCCTGTCCAGCATGCATTTGCATGCTGGCAGGCCCCCATTCCCCCCTACAGCAAACCTACGAGGGCAGTTGAGGACGTCCAAAATTTGGACGTTTCTGTGACGGGTTGAGGAAAGACGTCTTTCTCATAGAAACATCCAATTTTGGATGTCCTTAACTGCCCATTGTAGAAACGTCCAAATTTTGGATGTCCTCAACTGCCCCGTTGCTATACCTCCGACACCCCCTTGAAATTTGGCCGTCCCTGCAACAGGGCAGTTGAGGACGTCCATCTTCCAACTTAAAGATGGGCGTCCTTCTCTTTTCATTGGTCTCCAGCCCAGACCTGTCAAACAAGTGCGGGAGGTTTGTGCTGAGCGCATGCTCAGGCACAATTCTCCAGCACTTCTACCCCATAATCAGAGATAATTGCGCTGCTTAAATTTGCATGCATTATCTCTGATCATAGGTCTAATAGTGCCCCGTGCTGTTCCAGCGCTATTTTAGAGCGCTGTTTGGAACAGCGTGGGGCTTTCGATCATCTGCCTGTGAGTTTGTAACTGATATATGCTGTTCGTGTGCGGAAGACGCAAACAAACACAGACAGGTTTCTTTGACTTTCCTATAGATGTTGTATATATCATGGTGTTGGTGAATAAAAGATGTTTAAACATAAGGCAGAGGATTCTAGAGAGGCCATTAATAACTTTGGGACAGCATATCACACAGTGAGTTGAGGGAGATCAGGGAGATGCTGAGACGATATCCTGCAATATCAACTTTGAATATTACCATACGGTTGTACTTTTTATTAGTTGCCTGGAGGTGCATTAGGGTCAGATTTAACTATTCAATCAGATTTAGAGGTTGTAGTGTTTCACTGTGGACTTCGTGTGCCAATTTCTCCTATTTTTTCATGTCCCTGTAAATTAGCACCAGAAGTGAAAACATCTGAAGGCAGAATTCTGAAATTTCACAGCGCACGCTAACAATAAATTATGCATCCCAAACTGGGGTCAGGACCCCAAATGGAGCCGCAGAATCTACATTTGGGGTCAAACCTTGGTTGGGCTTTCCATAGGAATATCATTATTCTGCACCTTTGATGGGTTACACAATTTAATTCGACCATGATCATGGGGTCACGGGTGCAAAAAGATTGATAAGCACTGCCTTTCAGATCCTGTATATATGTGGTGCCAGATGTCACAGGCCTATTTACCGTTCTGGACACCTCTTCCCAACATTAAGGGTGATGTTGTCACCTTACTTCTTGGTTTCTAGTTATTAAAATTCTAGACTTTTATGCCAGTGGTCTAAAATAACCTAGAGAAAGACCATCCATATTATATTTCTCTCTTATTGCAGTGAGATACTGAGTCACTTCTCTTTGGAAACAGGCGTGGATGTGGACAAACTGGGAAATCTTTTGCCCTCCCCCAGCATTCGGGAGCTTGAATATGATTATATTATCAGTGAAGAGGTAAGAGTTTCGCTATTATTGTTATAAACAGATGTATCTAGATCCTCTTTCCCAGTCACCTTAGCTTAGGACAGGGGCTTCCCTGTGTCTATCTCAATAGCAGACTATGGAATTTTCCTCCAGGAACTTGTCCAAACATTTTTAACCCAGATATTCTAACCGCTATTAACACATCCTCCAGTAACGAGTCCCAGAGCTTAACTATTTCCCATCTTCAACTGTTTAGTAGCCCTAAAAGAAAATGTTTACCACGGTGGGCTGCTTGCTCCCTAATTTTATAAACTTGTGCACCCAATGTTACGCTTAGCATGCAAAGTTATGCGCACAAGTTATACAATAGTGTCAGTTAGGCATGTAAGTTAATTTAATCATTAGCTGCTAACTGGCATTAACAACTAAATTATTGCCTATAATTGAGGTTGATTGGCACTAATTCCATGTGTAACTGCCACTAGTCAATATTCTATAAATTGTGCATTGCAACATCTATCACGTGCAACTGCAAAAAGGGGGAGGAGCATGGATGGGTCACGGGAGGGCCTAGCAATAGCACATGCACTTTATAGAATACTGGCATTTACACAGCTCATGACCTACAATTAGGCACAAGCATTCACAAGAGCCATTGAGCTAGCACAAGTGCTCGAACAGCATACTAAAAAGGCTTCTAACCCCTGGATTCTATATATGGTGCCCAGATTTGTGAGTCAAAGTTTGGGCATGCGCCCTAGACGCGCACACAAATTAATTGGCTAATCAGCTGTTAACCATCAGTAGTCAGTTGCTAACAATCAATTATTGAAGTTAATTGGCATCAGACTGCGCACTATTCTATAATGCAGTGTGCCAAACTCCCATAGCGTGTATCTTAAAAAGGGTGTGGCCATAGGCATCCCAAAAAGCTGCATGTGTAGTTACAGAACGGTCCTAAGAAATAGATGGGTAAGCAGTCCACTAATCACTGTAGAATGGATGATGAAGAAGCAGACACGATGAAAGATGGATTAAAAGCCTTTATTGTACAGAATGGGTAAAAGGATGCCCGACACGGCCGTGTTTCACCTGGCAGGGCTACTTCAGGGGCGATATAGAGCTCTGGTTTCCCTAGGTAATATCACACTTCTAGGTCTCTACCTTGGGGAAGTGACAGGATTACTCCTTGAGGTATTATATCACGCCTGAAGCAGCCCTGCTGGGTGAAACACAGCTGTGTCGGCACCCTTTTACCCACTCTATGCAATAAAGGTTTTTAATCCATATTTCGTTGTGTCTGCTTCTTCTTTTTCCATTCATGTGTAGTTATAGAATACTGGCTCAGTGTTCTCAACTCAAGTGTCACCATTTACAATTGACTTTAACAGGTGTATGAATTGGTACTAAGTGTAATCCTTTAAAGGGTGCGGGTCTTTTATAGAATTGTGCTTAGTACTGATCTTTTCCACTGCCCATTTCTGAGTGTGATTTATAGAGTCTGGCCCTAATGGACTTGCCCAAAGCTACAAGAAGTGTCAGTGGGATTTGAACCCTGGCTTCCCTGCTTTAACCACTAGGCTGTCCCCCCCCCCCCCCCCCCACTCCACAGCTAAGACAGCACCTTGAACCCTAAGACATTAAACTCAGCAAGTGCTACAACACTGGCAAAATAAAAACAGACTTGCACTTCTTTCTGTACTGAACACACTGGGGTCCCAGTACAAGCCCCCCCCCCCCCCAAAAAAAAAAAAAAATTAGCTACCACCCTTGCTGTGGTTGGTGGAGATCCTGAAGACCACCTCCTCCGGTGTGGCAGCCAGAAATCTCGAAGCTCTTCAGCTAGCAGCAGTGTCCCCGAGCTGCCACCAGCTGCAGAGTTCTGGCCACCAGACTGGAGGAAGAGATCTTCAGCTGGCAGGCCTTGGGAATCCCCACCAGCTTAAGTATTTATATTTTGTATTTGGGCAGGGGGCATGGGGGAGGGTGGGGAGAAAATTAGGTGCCTACACACCTTGGGCTCAGGGCCAGTGCCCCCTCCCTCCCTCCATCTGCTGACTGGCTAAGTCACGAATACAGTACAGACTTGTGATGAACATATCCCAAAGCTAACATAGTCCAGCTAATAGATTCAAAATAAAACACTTTTTTCTACCTTTGTTGTCTGGACATTTTATTTTTCCATCATGTTGGTCCCATTTTATCTCTTCTGCTTTCCTGTGTCTTCTGATAATTCCCTTTCCAGTGGTTACTGTCCATTTGTTTTTTCTCCTCTCTCCTGTCTTGCTCATTCCCTCACTACACCTGTCTCTGATATATTGATCTTTCCATTTAACTCTTCCCTCTATTTTTTTTTTTCTTCTCTGCTTCTCAGTCCACTCAAATTTCACCCTCAAATTTCCAGTATATTCCCTCCATCCATTCTTGTAGCCCAGCATCTCTTCTCCCTCTCTCTCTCTCATGGCCTGACATCTCCCTGTCTTTTTTTCCTCCACCATCTTCCTGTCCCATCTCTTTTCCCTCCTGTCCCTCCTCCCACAGTCCATCATCTCACCTCCTCTCTCTCCTCCCTCTTGTGGTCCAACATTGCTTCCACTCTCTTTACTGCTGTTCTTCTCTCCTCTCACCCCATGATCCACCATCTATATCTCCCTGCTGCCCACCCCCAGGTCCAACATTTCTCCTTCTCTCCCTCCCTCTCATCCCTTGGTCCAACATCTCTCTTTCTTCCTGACTGTCCTTCCATCCGGCATCTTCCCCTCCCCTGAACCTGCTTCCCCTAGGTCCAACATCTCTGCCTCTCTCTCTCTCTCACTCTTTTTCTAGTCCCCTCCCCCACCTCCAGCCCGGCATTTCCCCCCCTCTCTCTCTCATCCCTCCCTGTCCCCACCCCTGGGCTAACTTACAACAGGTCCAGGGGGCCTCGCAATCCGGGCAGCTCTTCCTCTTCTCCCCATCACGGTCCATCTCCCTCACTTCCCCTCACCTTCCTGGTTTCTTTAAAAACTAGGAAAAAATGTCCATTTCTGAGCGCAATGAAACGGGCGCTAGCAAGGGGCCCCCCTCCCTCCGTCCCTCCGAGCTACTTGCCTTGTTCGGGGTTCGCGTCGCTGTGTGTGGGGAGGGTTTTGGTTTTGTTTTTTTTTGTGCGCCTCCGTGGCCGTGCCTGTGGCGTTTCCGTTTCGGCCCTCGAGTGTCATAGCTCCGCCCTCGACGTCATGACGTTTTGACGTGAGGGCGGTGCAGACAGTCCAGGGCACACCGGATATCTCGGGCGCCTCAACTTCCGTGGAGGCTTCAGAACGTTGGGGTTGCCTTTTATATAGAGAGATAATTCTCTCTTCTCAGGGGGGCCCCAGTGTGGCAGCCATTCTCTCAAACTGCCTGCGGCTGTCAAGAACCTTTCCCTCTGCTGCAATCTGCCCGTGGAAACAGGAAGTTGATTTGGGGGAAGAGAGGCAGATTGCAGCACAGTAAAAGGCTCATGGCAGCTGCAGGCAGCTTGTAAGAATGGCTGCCATGCTGTGGCCCCTTTGAGAAGAGAAAATGAATTTTGAAGAACACCGGGAAGGTGAGGGGAAGGGAAGAGGAGATGGACCATGGTGAGGAGAAAGGGTAAGAGATGGCCGGCAGCCTGGACCACAAGGCCCCCTGGAGCTGTAGGGCCCAGGCAGTGCCGTAGCGAGGGCGGCTGACACTCGGGGCGGGTAGCTGCTGTGCACCCCCCCCCCCGGGTGCAGCACGGCGCCCCCCCCTCCGGAGCACCCCCCCCCCCCCCCCCCGGAGCGCATTCTTACATTGAATTAGGAAGCGAGGGGTGGGCGAGAGGGCCGATCCGCCCCCGAGTGCACGTCGCTGGGAGCTGCGTCGGCTCTGCTGGTTCCCTGCTCTCTCTGCCCCGGAACAGGAAGTAACCTGTTCCGGGGCAGAGGGCAGGGAACCAGCAGAGCCGACACCCCCCCCCCCCCCCCAGTGGCGTGCACCCGGGGCGGACCGCTCCACCGCCCCCCCTTCCTTCGCCACTGGGCCCAGGGCAGCTGCCTCGTTTGCTCCTCCCCCCCCCCCCCCCCCCCCCCCAGCTCTGTGCTTAATGAAGGAATGAACAGCTAAACACCTCTTGCAGCAAGCAATTACATTGTATCAAATTATTTCAAAGCCATTTTTATTTTATTTCCTGGTGTTTTCAAAACAGTAAACAGTTAACTGGAAGAAGTTAGAACTGAGGAGACCACTTTTAAAATGTACTGATATGTACAGATTTAAATGCCTTTTGATGAGCTTTTAAATTAGCATCACTAAAGGCAGAATGCCTAGATAAATGCAGGGTGTGTCCAATTTAGAGAGGTCAAAGTGAGGATTAGGCAAAAACATAATTCTAGGCTTTCTTCCACAGAAGGGACGGAAATGTAGGTTTGTGTAAGTATCTATTATGACTCCCACATGAATGTTGTGTAGCAAGAGCAATGGAATACCAGAAACCCAGAGCTGCCAGTAATTTGTGTTGCAGGGAAACTCCCTCTCCTTGGCCAACAGCCCTGTTTCTCCCACCTCCCTATGTCAGTACCAGCCCCAGCCCCAGCACCCACCTAGTCCCCTGCATCAGCTCCCCCCTTCTCCCAACCCCAGCAGCAGCCTCTCCCTTCTGCTATCCCTCTTTCACTAGCCCTGCAGAGACTCCGAAATAGAGAGTTGCATGGGGACAGAAATCTTACCCATCCCCGCCCGTCCCTGCTGGAATCTTACCCATCCCCAGTGGCGTAGCAAGGGGGGCGGGAGGGGCGGTCCGCCCCGGGTGTCAGCTCAGGGGGGGTGATCCCTGCCAGCTCCCCCCTCGGCACATCGACACCCCCCCCGACCAGCTCCCGCACCCTACCTTTAAAAAGAATATCGGAATCCAAGGCAAGGCGCAGCGCCTCGTGCCTGCCCTGCACGTAAAAGGACCGTCGGGCCTTCCCTCGCTCTATCTGTCCCACCCTCCGCTGACGCAACTTCCTATATCCACAAGGGCGGGACAGACAGAGCGACAGAAGGTCCGACGAGGTCCACATTTCTTTTACGTGCAGGGCAGGCGTGAGGGGCTGCGCCTCGCCTCAGATTCCGACATTCTTTTTAAAGGTAGGGTGCGGGAGCTGGTCGGGGGGGAGGGGGGTGTCGATGCGCCGAGGGGGGGGTGTCATTGTGCTGCACCCAGGGGGGTGCAATGGTGAACTGCCCCGCCCCGGGTGGCAGCCCCCCCTGCTACGCCACTGCCCGTCCCCATCCATCCCCGCAAAAATGTAACCCATCCCAACCCGTCCCCGCTAGAGTCTGAATCAAGAGAGCAGGAATTTGTGTTCTATTACAAATAGGGTTACCATATGGCTCCAGAAAAAGGAGGAAAGATGGAGCCAGTGGTAGGTTTTACTTCCATTGCTTTCAATGGAAGTAAAACCCGGACTGGATCAATGTGTCCTCCTTTTTCTGGAGCTTTTACAAAGCCTTTCTTTCTGAGGCCGTAGACTGTTGAACAATTTGACTCACACCTTTTACAGTTGTTGGACAATTTCATTTCAAATCTGACCTTTTGTTTCTACTAATAAAGACAAGAGTCCAAGAGTGGATGAACAAAAGTTTAGAGGTGGAGGTAAAAAAGTGGAAAGAAGAGAGAGAGCCAGAAAAGTTGAATGATTGCTACCACAGCGAGTTACCCATCGACATTCTCCGGGTAAGGATCTTTAATGAAATTTCATGTACAGATATGTCTTTTCCACATTTTGCAGGAGTACACTTAGATAGGGTTACCACATTTTGTCCTCTGAAAAAGAGCACACATGTCACGCCCCTGCCCCGCCCACATCACTCCCACTGTCCCGCCCACACCACATCCCTTTTGGATCTTCGCCCCGCCCTTTCTCGCTCTCACCCTGCCCCCTGTCACATATTCCCCTCCCCTGACCCCCGTCACCTCCCCTCCCCCTTGTCACATATTCCCCTCCCCTCCCCTTACTATCTACTGCCCTGGTGGTCTAGTGACCTCTTCGGGGCAGGAAAGAGCCCCCTCTTTCCTGCCCAGAGCATTGCCTTGCTCTGCATCCTTCTCGGTCTCGGCTCGGGATTCAAAATGGCCGCCGAGAGTTGAAGTCTCGCGAGGCCGCTTCAACTCTCGGTGGCCATTTTAAATTCTGAGCCGGGACTGAGAAGGATGCAGGGCAAGGCAGCGCTCCGGGCAGGAAAGAAGGGGCTCCTTCCTGCCCCGAAGAGGTCAGTAGACCACCATGGCAGATAGTAAGTAAGGGGAGAGGAGGGGAGACCCATGGCGCCGCTCGCCTGCCCGCCCATTTGTCCAGAAATCTGGTCACATTCTCTGGCAACGAATTCCAGAGTTTAATTACACGTTGAGTGAAGAAAAATGTTCTCCAATTCGTTTTAAATTTACTACTTTGTAGCTTCATCGCATGCCCCCTAGTCAAGCGAAAGCACACATTGGTGTCTGTTTCCTGCATCTAAATATAAGCATCCAAGCTAAAAAAAAAAAAATTTTAAATGATTATATTTGTACCGCAGAAAACAGACGCCAATGTGTGCTTCACGTTCAGGTTTTGCCAGGCGCATATGCACAAGAGCCGAGCTTACTGCGGAACTCATCTGTGCATGCGCCAAGCACAATCATCCCACCGAACTCCCTAAAGCTCAACGCTGTGAGCACGCCTATATTTGTATCTCATTAGCATTGAGCATTAGGGCATTTTTCTTCTGCACTGTTCCAGCGGTATTATTATGGCACTATTTAGAACAGCCCCAGAGTTTTAAGCATCGGGGGTCTAACAGCATGCACTAATTTGGAGAGAGCACGCACTGTTTGCAAAGGTATATACACTATTCATGAAGAGTGCATGCCAGAGGTGCAGCCAGAACTTGGTTTGGGGGGGGGGGGGGGGACTGAGCACAAAATGGGGAGGGCTCACCCCACCGCTCTCTGCCCCCACTGCAACCCCACCAGCAGAAGCCTTCCTGTGGTGATACTCAGTGCGGTGCTGCCTGCCCTGCTTTCCCGCCCTGGGGCGCATGCTCGGTTTTAGTGAAATTAAGCATGCGCAAAACTCGCATGTGAGGAAGGAAGAAGCAGGCCAGTCAGCAGGGTGACAAATATCTCTGCAGGAAAGCTTCTGCTGCCAGGGCTTTGGGGACCCCCATCAGCCAAACCAGCAAACATTGGGGGACCTGAACTCAAATTGGGAGGTCTAGGCCCCCCCCCCCTCCGGTGGCTACACCACTGGTGCATGCTCTCTGCGAGCAGTGCACATACTTTCAGAAAGAGTGTGCACTCTTTTCAGATATGTGCATGCACGCATTCTTTGTGAACAGGGCGCACTCTTTCGAAAGTGCATGTGCCCTTTTCAGTATTTAATTTATATTCCGCTTTAACCCAAAGAATACAAAATATAGGGGGGTCTTTTACTAAAGCTTAACTCGAGTTATCTGCATCAGTGGCATAGCTACGTGGGGCCACAGGGGCCTGGGCCCCCAAAATTTCTTCTGGGTCCCTGGTTTTGCTGGTGGAAGTCCCCAATCCCTGCCAGCTGAAGCCTTCCTTCAACGCCGGTCTCTGGCATCACCGTGTTGCCTGCTAGTGAAAGTAAAAGAAGCGTGCAGGTTGTGAAAGGGAGAGAGAGCAGGGCCGGAGACTGGCGCTGGATGAAGGCTTCAGCTGGCAGGGGTTAGGTATTTGCAGTGTCGAGGTGGGGAGGTGGTGAAGTGGTGGGGGGGGGGGACGGCAGACCAAAATGTGCCCCCCACCTCGGGCTCTGGCCCCCTCCCACCATGAGGTCTGGCTACGCCCCTGATCTGCAGCAGGGTCCGTTTTATTCCTATGGGCCCTGCTGCAGATAACTTGAGCTTAGCTTTAGTACACAACCCCCTAAGCCATCAAAAAGACAAACCCGTACATTACATACAGCAACATAACAGAAGAGCAGCACAAGGAAAACCATGAAACCTCGTGTTTTTTTCTGTTCGTTTTCGTTTGCCAAGGACATGAAGCGACATGGGTAATGCCGTTGACATTTTTTATATCATTTCAAATGAATGCACATCCCTGTTGTAGGTGACACCAGGGGCGTAGCCAGACACCCAGTTTTGAGTGGGCCTGGACCCAAGATGGGTGGGCAGAAGAACCCCTCCCTGTCCCATAGGTGATTTGGTCTCTCCTTGTCTCACCTGCATGCCATCTACTATTTACAGGGTATGCAGGAGGGACAGTTGTTGGGAGTTTTCAGCTGGTGGGGCTTGGGAATCCCTGCCAGCCACACCATAGGTGTGCTGCAACTGGGTGGGCCTGAGCCCAAAGTGGGTGGGCCTGGGCCCACCCAGGCCCATCCTTGGCTATGCCACTGGGTGACACATTTTTTTATTGAACTAACAATGCATCGGTGACTTGCTTTTGAGAGCTCTGCTTCCTTCCTCCACTCAGTCTGACCGATCTGGAGAAGGGATCTTATTTCTAAATGTTCAAGTGGACTAGCGTGGCATGAGGAATTAATTGGAAAGGCGTATTTTAACAGTAGAAAACAGGCCATCAGATATCCGTGGTTCCAGCACTTTTCTGATGGCCTAGCAGCATTTCAGCATTGCTTACTGCCGGGTTGGAATCCTGCACTCAGCTATGAAATTTATTTCCATTTAGATCATCTACAGCGCGAAAGAACAAGCTGAACGATTATCAGGTGACATGAGCAGGCTGCTGATGCAAAGGTTGCTGCCGATGTTGTCAGACCTTCTAAAGAGGTACGATAGCAGTAGTATTGTGCTATCTTGCATGTTTTTTTCCCAATAATGGTTAAAAGGAGAAAGCTGCTACCAGTGGCGTACCAAGGGGGGGCGGTGGGGGCGGTCCGCCCCGGGTGCACGCCGCTGGGGGGTGCCGCGGTGCTTGCCTGTCGGCTCCGAGTTCGCTAACTTCGCTCATTCGCTGCAGCTCCCTCTGCCGCGGCACCCCCCGCCCAGCGGCGTGCACCTGGGGGGGTGTCATTTCAGCGGGGGGGGGGGAGATGTCATTTCACCGGGGGGGGGGGGGCGCGCTGCACCAGGAGGGGCGCATCGGCGATCCGCCCCGGGTGCCATCCAGGCTAGGAACGCCACTGGCTGCTACTATCTGTGTTTCTGCCAGGTGATCTGGATTGGTCTCTGTTAGAAACAGGATACTGGGCTACATGGACCATTGGTCTGATCCAGGATGGCTATTCTTACGTTCTTATGAGGAGACTCTCTCATTCAATATTGATATACTTAAGAACCTGAAAACATACATTAATACAAATATCTTCATCTACCAAAGATGAAACTTTTACTAATTTCACTAACCACACCCTCTCCAAAACACATTACACGATGTGATACCCGCAAGCGAGCCTTCTCCGGAGTAGCCCCCACACTCTGGAATGCACCGCCTGAAAGGCTCCATTTAACACAAGACTACCTCTACTTCAGGAAGCAGGTGAAAGCTTGGCTCTTCAACCAGGCCTTTAATGGAAGAAGTGGCGCCCACACACACACTCAAGGAGTGACACATACTGCAGCAGGACATGTTTATCCACTTCTGCCCTGGCTGCAGTGGCGTAGGAAGGGGGGGCGGTGGGGCGGTCCGCCCCGGGTGCACGCCGCTGGGGGGTGTCGGCGCCTCGCCGGTTCCTTGCTCTCTCTGCCCCGGAACAGGTTACTTCCTGTTCCGGGGCAGAGAGAGGAAGGAACCAGCGAGGCGCCGACACCCCCCCCAGCGGCGTGCACTCGGCGGATTGGCCGTCCCGCCCCTCACCGCCTTCCAGGTATGTTCTCGCGGGGGGGGGGAGTGCGTCGCGCTGCACCCGGGGGGGGTGCGCAGCGGTGACCCGCCCCGGGTGTCAGCTGCCCTCGCGACACCACTGCCTGGCTGAGACCATATTTAACCATCTCTCTGACCTCATGTGCAACTTTCTTCAAATCAGTCACCTTTCTAACTCTTCCTACTTTCTTACCCATCTATATGTTACAATTTTGCCTTACCCTTCACTATCAATTCTAAAGTTCTATTAAGTATTGTGTTGACATTGTAAGTAGTGTACCATGCCATACTTTGTATTGTTATTTGAATATTTTTACTGCTGTTATTGCCTATTGCTCATGTTTGATCTATTCTTACTGTACACCGCCTTGAGTGAATTCCTTCAAAAAGGCAGTAAATAAATCCCAATAAATAAAATAATTATTATTATTATGATTTCCTTTTTCAGTTATAAAGAATCTTTTGAAGAATTCAAAGAGAAACACAGCCAGCACAATTATTTCGAATCCGTTATTATGATGAACATTAACAGCTGTCAGACTTTCAGGTAAGGATGCCCGTATGGAAATGATTAAATAAACCTGCTCTATTGGGGGTAAGTGGTGGGGGACAAAAACTGTGATAGAATTCAGAAAGGTGTGGGACCAACAGAGCTTCCCTAAATAGCACGTGCCGCAATGTCCCACGTGTTTCCGTCATCTTCATCATCGTCTTCACATTTGTTGAACTGTCAGTTCAGGAGGTGACAGCCATCCATTAGTCTTCAACATTGCTAATATAAGAATTTAAGCTGACATTTAGGTGTGTTTAATGATCTGTTTTTGGTTACCCTTGTTTAATAATTGTGCTTTGCGGACTTAATATTTACACATCCTGTATAATTACATTTCAGGGAAAATATTGAAAAATTGCAGAAACCTATATGTAATGACTGTCTGAGCGCACTAAAGGAAATTGAGATTTCAGGATCTGAAGTGCTTCTTGAGGACCTGTTTCAGAATTTAAAGGTACCTACATGTGCGTTTATTCTGTAATCGCAGTGACTCGTACAATATCAAACTACTTTTCAAAATTTGAAGTGAGTCTAAAAACATGGGCAATAAATGCTTACTGCACCTGAGTATAATGATCTACAACTGTAAAAGAGGAGAGTGAAATCCAAATAAATACATTACATTTCAGTGTGATCAGGGCCTTGTAAATCAGAAAGAACAAGGTCTACAATTTCTTCATTTATTTATTTATCTGCTTACCGTAGCTCACAATTTAAACCATATGTCACACAGTACAAAACACAGATCCACCAACAACCCCAAATAACTCAAGCTTGGACATAACCCTCAGTTTCTAAAAATAGTCCCACAGTACCCCACAACTCTCTGGCCTTGTTTTCAATTTCTTCTTAAATAATTCAAAATCTAATACTAGTTCACTATCCTGGGCCATCTCATTCTATCTTTTCAATACTAATACCAAAACGTCTTGGGCCCGATATTCAATGTGATTTGACCTGCCAGAAATGGCTTCTGGCTGGTTAAATCACCTGTTTGGGGCTAACCGCTAATTTTCAGCGGCTATTTTGGGGGTGTTCCTAGGGTGGAGTCAGCACTTAACTGGTCAATTTAACCACATATAGGACCACATAAAAGTCAGTCCTATCTTTATGTAGTTCCCCATAGCCGCAGGGTCATTTATTTAGGGCCTTGTTACCCACTGCGGTAAAAAAAGGCCCTGGCGCATGGGAAAAACAACTCCCGCCGCTACTGTAGGCCCTTTCCCCACAGCTTAGTAAAAGGACCCCTGAATTATTTGGGCATGAAAAGGATGTAGCGCAGTGGTTCCCAAACCTGGTCCTGGAGGCACCCCAGCCAGTCAGGTTTTCAGGGTACCCATGATGAATATTCATGAGATAGATTTGCATGTAGTGGAGGACATCCATGCAGATCTCTCTTGTGAATATTCATTTTGAGTATTCTGAAAACCTGACTGTCTGGGGTGCCTCCAGGACCAGGTTTGGGAACCACGCACCTAGTGAAAAGCTTGCTGGTGTGGTCTCAATTATCTGAGTCAATAAACCTATTCCTGAAACAGGGCAAAAAGTATCTTACCTGCTGCCTTCCTCCTGCCATCACACCACTGAGATTTTAGCCATCACACAATGCAGGTTTATTAGTAAATGGGTCTTGTTAACAAGACTGTAATCTCTTTGAAAAATTATCTACATATTATTTATAAAAAATCATTTCCTTATACTGATACGTGATGAAAGCTTAAGCTTGGTGCATAAGCTTTCATCACTAAAGGACCACGAAACAAAGGAATGAATAGGTTAGGAGTGTAGATAAAGGTTTTAGATTACAAATGTCCTTCCCATAGAGCAGTATGGGGAGAGAACTATAGACAAATCCAGCCCAAACTGTTCCCAGACAGTTGTTTGTTGAAAGCAATAATTTATGCTACTTCTTCTATTATATAGAGGAAGCTGAGCCTCTACAACTTTAACATAAGTCCGAAGTACTAGCTGATTTTAAATCAAGTGAGCTATTTACTCAGGGCAATTTTTAATTTGCTAAAGAACATCTGTCAGAAAAAGTACTCAATAGTATCTAATTTTTCACTGAATACACACTTAGGACCAAACTCTATAAACAGCACTGAAAAATCGGCATGGAAAAGAAAACACGCTAAGCGCAATTCTATAAGCGGTGCTGAAAGTTAGGCATCATTTATAGAATAGTGCTTAGTCCCGGGATTGGCACCTAACTGTAGACACGAGGATTTACTCCAAGTAAACCCTGGTGGAAATCCTTGCACTTAAATTAGGTGTGGATTCCCCTTATTCAATAACAGCAAGCGCATAAATTGTAGGAACGCCCCTGATCCGCTCCTGACTCTCCCGTGGCCGTGCCCCCTTTTTGGAGCCCTGCGTAAAATTTATCCACAGATCCCTATGATTAAAAATGCGTGCAAAAATTTTAATTAATGTCAATTAGCGCTGATAATTATTAGCATCCAATTATCGGCACTAATTGGCTAATTATTCAATTAAATTGCACAGGTAAATTGGCACATGCCAAAATTTGAACAAGCAATTCTGAGCGCCATATATAGGATTTGGCGGTTATTGTGTTTCAGAAGTAGACTAACCAGATTTATTCAACATCAGCTTTATTTCAGACAGTTTTCCTCAAAAAATGGGCTTTGCAGTTATAAGACGATGCAAGACATCATTAAAACTACCCAGAACCGTCTTTCACAATTGACAATGCTCAAGGAAACCTGTTATAAGGTAAGAAAAAGAAGCAGAGAGCCTGAGGGGCCCTTTTACTAAGCCACGTAAGCGTCTACACGCGCCAAAATGGAGTTACCGCATGGCTCTTGCGATAATTTCATTTTTGGCGCACATCCGAAACGCACGTCTGAAAAATAACTTTAATTTTCAGGCGCGTTTATTGGATGCATGCCAAGTGACATTTGACACGTATAGGTCATTACCACCCGGTTACTGCATGAGTCTTTACCGCTAGGTCAATGGCTGGCAGTAAGGTCTCAGACCCAAAATGGACGCGTGCCAAGTTTGATTTTGCCGCACGTCCATTTTCGGCAAAAATTTTAAAAAGGCCTTTTTTACAGGCGCGCTGAAAAATGGATCGGCGCAAGCCAAAAACCCGTGCCTACACTACCGCAAGCCATTTTTCAGCATGCCTATGTAAAAGGTTCATTGGCTGAATAATGATTCTCAAATCTGCATGCTAATAGTATTCAGTTTAAGTAGACAATGTTGCCTCTAAGCTGTATGTGAGTCTTTCACCTTCATTACTTCTGGCTGTTGGGGGTGGGGATGATTCATTATCATGTTTTCAACTGCAAAGGACAGGCAGGTCTAGGATTGAAAACTTAGGCCCAGATGCATTAAAGACATTGGTGATTCCCATTCCCTACCGATTCCATAGCGAATCGGTAGGGAACGGGAATGCATCAACTCGTTGTAGCTCACTTGCATTCTCAAGTCCTTCGGTACCTGAGTCGGAGAATCGGGACGTCCCTTTAGATTAGGCTCCTCTTCCTGGTCTCTTCAGCCAATCAAAGCGGGCTTAGCTGGCTGTTGTCAGCGAAACGCGCTCTGATTGGCTGAAGAGACCAGGAAGAGGAGCCTAATCTAAAGGGACGTCCCGATTCTCCGGCAACCAGGAAAATAGAAACATTTCGCTGTGGAGGGGTAAGTGGCGCGGCGAAGACTAAATAGAAGGGGGAAAAAAAAACACGAGCACCGGCAGAGCAAAAAAAAAAAAGCGAAAAAAAAGACGTCTCTCAGAAGCGCAGGGAGAGTACGTCCTTAAAGGACGCCCCTCACATGCGCTCCCTGCTTTTTTTTTTCTTTTTTACCTTTTTTGGGGGCCCTTTTCCTTTCCGATTCCCTCACAGGAGCCCTAACAAGAGGTCAGACATCTCGTTAGGGTTCCTACGGTAAGGGAATCGGAAAAACGTTAGTGCAGCTCATTATAATGGGCTGCAACGGTAGTGCAGCTCATTATAATAGCTTTTGAATCATTTGCATTCCGTTTTCGTTGCCTGCTACCGTGGCAGGGAAAATGCCCTTAGTGCATGCCCGGGGTGAACTACTTGCGTTTTAAACTGGCTGGAACCAGTTTAAAACGCAAGTTGTGGGCTCGTTAGGTTTTGTGCATCTGGGCCTTGGTATCCAAGCCCCCTCCCCTTCCCCACCCCAACAGAAATGTAGAGAGAAGATTCCTGAATGCTTAGAGAAAATGTTGGAGCTAAATTGTAATTCGATGGCTATAAGGTAACCCATAACTTCTTATTCTAACAGGATATTGTTGAAAGAATCCATTTTCATCTGGTTAAAGAATATATTGTACGACTGATGAAGAAGAAAGTCAGCAAGAAAATCCCAGATGAACAGCAAAGCATGGCCAATCAGATCCTTAAAAATGCACAGCTAATAGAGGACTGCTGTTCTTCTCACGTAAGTTCAGTTTCTCATCATCTTTCACTCAGGGGCGTAGCCAGACAACATATTTTGGGTGGGCCTAGGCAAGAAGTGAGTGGGCACCAAGTGTTCTCCCCCCATCCCACCACCACCAAAAAAATATCTCGGCTGGCGGGAAAATGCTTCTTTCCAGCTTTGCAGTCTGTAGCAGCCATGCGCTGAAAACTGAGCATGTGCAGGTGCCAGTGTCGTGGAGAGTAGCATTTTCTTTACCATCAGAGGGAAGTCTTCAGCTGGCAGAGCTTGGGATCCCCACCAGCTACCGCTAAATTTGTGTTACTTTTGGGTGGGCCTGAGTCCTAAGTGGGTGGGCCCTGGCCTACCCTGGCCCACCTGTGGCTATGCCACTGCTTTCATTTAGGGGCCCTTTTACTAAGGCACGTGTAGGTGCGTGTATTGGACGCGTATAGATCCATTTTTCAGTGCACCTGCAAAAAAGGCCGTTTTTTTTGCCGAAAGTGGACGTGTAGCAAAATAAAAATCAGCGTACGTCCATTTTGAGTCTGAGACTTTACCACCACCCATTGACTTAGCTGTAAGGTCGCATACGTTAGCCGGGTGATAATTGTCAGCGCACGTACACTGCCGATTACCGCCAGGTTAGCGCCACGCGGTAGAAAATAGAAATTATTTTCTGCTGCGTTTTTGGACATGCGTCAAAATTAGAATTACCACCTGGGGCACGCAGTAGCCACACGGTAGTTCTAATTTGACGCACACTGTACGCGTCTTAGTAAAAAGGCCCCTCGGTCACATGAAATACACATTGTTCTTAAAGGATTGCTTGAACATTAATTCACATATGAAAGGAGAAACAGGGGTGATATGATACAGACGTTCAAATATTTGAAAGGTATTAATCCGCAAACGAACCTTTTCCGTAGATGGGAAGGCGGTAGAACTAGAGGACATGAAATGAGATCGAAGGGGGGCAGACTCAAGAAAAATGTCAGGAAGTATTTTTTCACGGAGAGAGTGGTGGATACTTGGAATGCCCTCCCGCAGGAGGTGGTAAAGATGAAAACGGTAATGGAATTCGAACATGTGTGGGATAAACATAAAGAAATCCTGTTCAGAAGGAATGGATCCTCAGGAGCTTAGCTGAGATTGGGTGGCAGAGCCGGTGGTGGGAGGTGGGGCTAGTGCTGGGCAGACTTCTTCGGTCTGTGCCCTGAAAATGGCAGATACAAATCAAGGTCAGCTATACACATAAAGTAGCACATATGAGTTTATCTTGTTGGGCAGACTGGATGGACCGTGCAGGTCTTTCTCTGCCGTCATCTACTATGTTACCATGTAACAAGGAACTAATTCCCGAAGAATCTCCATTGCTTATTCTGATAGAGGAACAGCTTGTTTAACAAACGATTAACATGTAAGGGACGGTTTTCATTCATATTTCCTTTTTTGCAAAAAGAAGAAATGTGTAAAACTTTACTAGTTGAACACTTAGGGAAATTAAAGTATGTTATTTTGGCATTTCTCTCAATATAAAAATCTAGACTCAATTCATCTTGTGGGCCATCAGTTAAAGCAGGGGTGGGCAGCTAAAATCCTTGAGTGTCACAACCCAGTCGGGTCTTCAAGATTTCCACAATGAATATGCATGAAATTTAATTGCATGTACTGCTCCCATTGTATTCAGATAGATCTCATGAATATTCATTGTGGAAGTCTTGAAAACCTAACTGGATTGTGGCCCTCAAGGGCCGTGGTTGCCCACCACATGTTAAATTGTCTTTGCTCGGTCATGGTCCTTCATTCCATTAAAACTACAGGTCGACAAGAGACCTCTGGAGTATCCAGACATAACCATCCAAGGAAATAAAAACAAGTGTTGATTTTTTATTTTGGGGAAAGTCTGCTTTCCACTAGTTCTTTGCAAACCACCAGAAGAGGAAAGAGGTAGGGACCCACCATAGCCCCTCAGCATTCCAGGATGGATCTCCCTTTTTCTTTTTTGGAGAAATTACTCCATAATGTCGCCCAACCAAATTTCCTCCTTACTTTATTTCCTCTAAAGATGAGTTGCAATCAAGTGTAGAGTTTCAGAAACTAGAAAAACCCGTACAGTTAGTGCTTTCAGGGTCCTCCATGCCTTTGCTTTAGTCCCAGTGGCATTTCTTGGCTCACTATAAGAAACATTTCACATCCAATAAGTTAACTGAATCCAGGCAGCATAGCATTTACTTGGACTACTGTTTTTTTTTTTTTGCAATAGGGATCCAAAGCAGTTTGGTTGAATCCAGTGATCCCCACGATGGCTGAAATTATTAAACTTCAGGACGTAAGCTCTATTCAGATTGAAGTCGCTTCGCTTGCGAGAAAGTACCCTGATATAAAGTGAGTATAATTCAATAGCATCTGAAAGTGATAACAGCTCGGTAGGCAAACAGTATCACCGAGCAAATTGTTTCATTTGCTGGCCTCGGCTGGCCTCTGCTATGTATTCCCTGGAGCTAATATGCAGTGGCATAGCAAGGGCGGGGCGGTGGGGGCGGTTCGCCCCGGGTGCACACTGCTGGAGGGTGCAGAGAGCAGCCGCGCACCTGTCAGCTCCACTGGTTCCCTGCTCCCTCTGCCCCAGAACAGGTTACTTCCTGTTCTGGAGCAGAGGGAGCAGGGAGCCTAAGAATGCACCCGGGGGAGTCCGATGCGCCAGGGAGGCAGGTGTCATTGCGCTGGGGAGGGGGCTTGATGCGCCGGGGAAGGGGGTGTCATTGCGTCGGGGGGGGGTGTCGTGCTGCACCCTGGGGGGACGGATGCCGCTACACCCGGGGGGGGTGCACAGTGGCGATCCCCCCGGGTGGCAGCCGACCTAGGAACGCCACTGCTAATATGTTTGGACAGCAGAACTGGAAACCTTGTGAAAAACAAAATGTCCATGTAACATTCAGCTGCAAAATAGAGAAGGAGGGTCATTTTGTGAGGAGCACCTAGTTTAAAAAGGCAAGTAAGTGCCTACTTAGGCTCTATTTTATAAAGATGAATATGTGTCTATTCATCATTATAAAATACTACAACACCAAGGGCCTTCAAGGTTGAGATAAGCAATAGTCCTTTATCCATTGACCCAACATGGGCGTGTTTCAGCACAAAACCCCAGATTCCCTATTTTGCACTGAGATTTCTGTGTGGAAATCGAACCTTATTCCATAACAATACACATAACCTAATTGGTTAACAAACCAATCAGCACTGATAATTGTCAATTAACAAGCAATTATTGACGCTAATTCACATTAATTAGAATTTACACATAGAACTGTCTAAGAGTATTCTATAACGCGCACTGCATGTAAATTCTAAGTCACGTAGTTGAAAAGGGGGCGTGGACATAGGCGTGGAATGGGCGGGTCGTGGACATTTCTATGCACATGGTTATAGAATACACCTGGTCTGCGCATAATTTAGGCATCCATATTTACACCAGGTTTTACTTGCATAGCTGCCTGCGACTAAATTTAGTCACGCAGACTGGCACTTGGCATATTCTATAAACCACGTGGAAATTTAGGCTTATTCTATAAAGTACAACCTAAATTAAGGTGTACTTTATAGAATGCGCTTAGGCAAAATTCATTTTGGCGCCAAATTTTTTGGCGCCATACATAGATTCTAGTCCAAAGCACCTGCATCAGAGGTCAAATGAGTGAGTGCAGATTCTCAAATACCAAAAAGAAGGGGTCCCAACTCTATCAAGTATGGTCCAAAATTGTTCCACCTCGTAGCTCAGTAGAACGCCATCTTCGGGCAATGGCTTTTGGTTGCTGCCATTGCCCGAGTGCGGCGTTTTCTGAGCTATGAGATGGAGCAATTTTGGTCCATACTTGATAGAAATGGGACACCTTCTTTTTGGTATTTGACAATCTACACTCACTCACTTATTTGACCCCTGACACAGTCACTTTGCACCGAAACACAGCCCGTGTCGGGTCAATGAATAAAGGACTATTGTTTCTCAAGCCTTGAAGGTCCTTGGTGGTGTTTTCTTTCTGCTTCTGTATTGTGTGCTTTCACCCTCTCCATACCGATGTCTTTATAAAATACTAGCATAAGTAGCAGACCTGGACATTTATGCCTGCTCTCAACCAGGTGTAAATGTCCATGTCTGGATTATTCAAGTGCATGCATAAATTAGCATATTTTGTCATCTATGTGCATACTTATAAACTTCACCCATGCTCTACCTTAAATCTGCCCCTCAACATGCCTAGCATGAGGAGTGGCCTAGTGGTTAGGGTGGTGGACTGTGGTCCTGAGGAACTGAGTTTGATTCCCAGCACAGGCAGCTCCTTGTGACTCTGGGCAAGTCACTTAACCCTCCATTGCCCCATGTAAGCCGCATTGAGCCTGCCATGAGTGGGAAAGCGCGGGGTACAAATGTAACAATCAGTCTAAACATGGACTTTTGTGCTGGTCAATACTCATATATTAGGCTATTTACACGTGTATATGACCACATACTCACAAAAATGGCTTTACGGGCTTGATATTCAGCCAACGACAACTAGCATTTTGCTGACTACCGCCAGTGTTATATCCAGCGCTTTTTTTTGTGCCGTTCTGCCCCCTACAAATCTAATATTTACCGAAGGCACATCGCATACCGGCTGTAGTGAAACCAGCAAGCAGGCAGGCTCGCCTGCTCGTCGGTTCCCTGCTCTCTCTCAGCACAGCGGCCCACCTTTGTCGCTTCCCTGCCCTCTCAGCACAGCGTCCCGCCCTCGCGAAAAGGAAATTACATCAGAGGAAGGTGCACTATTTAGCCATGTTTTACTTGGTGTAAATCCCGACACCTAAATTAGACACAGAGTGCGTGTATTCTATAATAATGCATATAGATGGCAAAAATGCCCATGACCCACCCATTCCATGCCATAGCCATGCCCACGCCCCCTTTTCAACTACGTGACTTTGAATTTACATGCACCATAAGACAGAATACACTTAGGGGCCCTTTTGTTAAGGCGCGTAGGTGCCTAGGCGCGTCCAATGTGCGTCAAATTGGAACTACCACCCAGCTACCATGTGCCCCAGGTGGTAATTCCATTTTTTGCGTGTATCCAAAAGGCACGGTAGAAATTTTCTACCGCTTGGTGCTTACCCGACGGTACTCGGTAGTGTACAAGCGCTGATGATTACTGCCCAGTTAACGTGTGAGACCTTACCGCTAACAATGTGGGTGGCGGTAAGGTCTCAGGCCAAAAATGGATGCACACTGGTTTTATTTTTGCCATACGTCCATTTTCAGCCCTCGCAAAAAAAGGCCTTTTTTTGCAGATGCGCTGAGAAATGGACCTGCGCATGTCCAAAACACGCGCCTACACCCAGGGCCGCCGAGAGACTGAGCCGGGCCCAGGGCAAGGCCGCTCCTGGGGCTCCTGGGGCCCCTGTCACCGCCAGTGCTGCCCCCCCCCCCAATTGCTACCACTGTCGCCTCCCTCTCCTCCTCTCAGGCCACAGGCGCCACAGTCCCCAGTCTCCACCCACCCACCCCCAGCCCCGTCGACAGCCCCCCTCCGTCCACCACTGGGCCCCCTGCATTCAAATCGGCAGCGCCTCACCTCCGTGTGAAAGCATCAGGATCGCCTCCCTTCGGGCCCTCCCTCACTGTATCCTCCCCTCGCGGAAACAAGAAGTTACATCAGATGAGGGCGGGACACAGTGAGGAAGGGCCCAAAGGGAGGCGATCCTGCCACTTTCACACAGAGGACAGGTGCTGCTGATTTGAATGTAGGGGGCCCATGGCGGACAGAGGGGGGGCTGTCGACAGAGCCAAGGGTGGGCAGGTGAGAACGGGGACTGCAGCTCAGGCGGCCTGGGAATAGGAGAAGGAGAGAGACCCTGGCACCGGGCCCCCCTTGGAGGCCCGGGCCCAGGGAATTTTGTCCCCCCCTGCCCCCCCCTCTCTCGGCAGCCCTGCCTACACCAGCACAGGCCATTTTTTGGCACGCCTTAGTAAAAGGGTCCCTTATTGAGTTGTGTGTGTAAATCTTAATTAATGCCCATTAGTGCTGATAATTGTTTGTTACCATCCAATTGACAGTGCTGATTAAGTTACACACATTGTTTTTATTTTTTGTTACATTTGTACCCCGCGCTTTCCCACTCATGGCAGGCTCAATGCGGCGGGCAATGGAGGGTTAAGTGACTTGCCCATAGTCACAAGGAGCTGCCTGTGCCGGGAATCGAACTCAGTTCCTCAGTTTCCCAGGACCAAAGTCCACCACCCTAACCACACGCTTCGATTTCAGCGCAGAAATTAAGGCATGATGTATAGAATTTGGGGGGTTATTTATTTTTAATTATGTATGTTAGAAGTTTTAAAATAAATAAATGTATTGCATATAAACACTTCTGTGACACAGCAGTTGATTTGACCTTTTCAATATTTTTCTCCTTACAGCAAAAAGCATGTTGCATCTATCTTGTACATCAAGGGAAACTTAACGAATGCAGAAGTGAGAGTTATTCAGGACATCCTGGATCACAGTGAAAGGCAGACAGATCCCTTCCCACAACTGTTTTCATATGTAAACTAAACAGTTCCCAGAACAAAAAGATGTCAAGGTTTTCATGCCTCATGCAGCAAAATTGACTTGCTATGCACAATTCTGACTATTTCCTCTGGCTGAAGTGACTTTCTTGACATTATCATTCATGATCGTTCTTTTCAGTGTATCATCTATTCAGAATACGCTCCCAGCAAGCATGAACAATGTCTATGTTACCACAGAAAACCTGAGAAGCTGAAGGTCTCCACTGTAGCTTCAGAAGTTTCATAATGGAGTTGCCAGTGGTGAATGTCTGTGTTTCCACTTGGGTGATGCACAGTTATAATAGGGCTTGACGTAGGTGGAGATGAGACATTATCATTCTAACTTAGTTCTAAGGCAAATGAACTATAAATGATGTTTATTGTAACTGTAAAGGGTATCATTGGGTTTCGTTCTAGCAGACTCTTCAGTCTATTTGCTGTGTAAATTCCTACTATTTTAAAGGCAGTGAGCTATAATTAGGAAATGACACATTCTCATGAGTTTCTTTCAAAAAAATACAAAGACTAGGGGACACTCAAAGAAATTACATGGCGATGCTTTTAAAACAAATAGGAGGAAATATTTTTTCACTCAAAGAATAGTAAAACTCTGAAACTCATTGCTGAAGGAAGTGGTAATAGTGGTCAGCATGTCTGGATTTTTAAAAAACGTTTGAACAAGTTCTCGGAGGAAAAGTCCATAGGTTGCTATTGAGATAGTCATGGGGAAGCCACTGCTTGCCCTGGGATCGGTAGCATGGAATGTTGCTACTACCTGGGTTTCTGTCAGGTACTTATGACCTGGGTTGGCCACTGTTGGAAGCAGGATACTGGGCTAGATGGACCATTGGGCTGACCCAGTATGGCTATTCTTATGTTATTATGCTCCTCTGTGAGCTTTTACTTTACAGTATCAACTTGATTTTGGTTCTGTCAAAAGAATTTTGTTTCTGGCACTTTTAAACCTTTTTGAAAAATTCTTAAGGAGAATTGTAAATGATCACCTTTTTGTGATTCTGTTCCAACACCATTTCATTTTCTGAGTATATGTCCCAAACTGGCTGATACTTTCTGGGTTCAAGCACGTACAGAGGTAAATATTTCTTTTGGTCATGGAATATTTTTAGCAAATTCGTGCTTGAGCTCACCTTATTGATGGGCTTCTATTATGGCTACGAGCAGGGCATTGGGAGACAGGTCTTTTCTTATTGAGCCTTTGCCATGGTTGCACCAGCCATAGGCATGTGGTCTAAATATTCAAAGGCAAACAAATGTATGTGAAAATGGAATTTTATGAGCACAAAAACATGATAGGTTTTGAGTTTCATTAGACACCCTGATCCCTAATTAAGGGGGTCTTTTACTAAAGATGAGCTTCGGTTACCTGCAGCAGTACCCATTTTATTCCTGTGGGGCCCTGCTGCAGAGAACTCGAGCTAATCTTTAGTAAAAGATCCCCTAGATGCATTATATTGAAGGTCTTAATGGCCAATGCATACTAGATTTAGACATTTAACATATTAAACATTACCCCAGAATATACCATGTAAAATGAGTTTATTTTGTTGGGTAGATTGGATGGACCGTATAAGTCTTTATCTGCCGTCATTTACTATGTTACTATGTTATTTTCAAAGCACTTAGCCTCCCAAAGTTCCATAGAAACATATGGAACTTAGCCTCCCAAAGTGCTTTGAAAATATGCCTCATCATATGTAATATCCACCTCTAAACCACCAACTTTTACAGACACTTATGTCTTTGAATCTTGTGAGGCTTCTTGCTGACTTGCAGATGTTGGCATCCATTTTCCTATCTTAGATATCTCATTGCCATACACACGTGAATTAGGTTCTTAATAATGGATTTTGGTCCTGATGTTTTCTTAAGAGCATGAGAACAGCCATAGAGCCAGAGTCCATTTAATCCAGTGTCCTTTTGCGAACAGTGGCAGAGAGTGGGTGCATAGAGGAAGTGTATAAAGGAGAAGGACCTATGGAGTGTGGACCCCCCCCCCCCCCCCCCCAATCAAACCCTCCCAGTCTCCAGCAGGCGTGATTGAGATGTACGCTGAATCTGGAGTGATAACCCTGTTAGGTCCCCTTTTTTTTTTTCTTAGTTCCAATATCTTGATTCATTTGCAATGTTCACTTTTTTTTTAAAAATGTTTCGCATTACTCCGATAAGCATTTAGGCACTAAAACCGCCTCCCAGAAATCATTCCAAAAATGAGTTTAACCTCACAACACTCAGCACTGTACAAAGGGTCACTTTACTCTTCCATTTACAAGTTGCTAGGTTCAAGTAGCGGGAAAAGCAAGTAGTCTGCTAATTTATGAGCCAGAAGCATAGGTGAAAACTTAAGTTTGTGGTTGATCATCCTAATCAAGCAGAGTCCCATGCTGATGTTCGTGCGTTGGGTGGAGGGGAGTATAGCCAGATAGTATTAAGTGAAGGTTGTTTAATATTAGCTGCGTTGATTAAGGAGTCAATCTGAAGGGAATCTAGCCACCTAACTATGCACTTAGGCAACCAGATTTGCAGTTTTGAAAATTAACCACTGCCTAGTTTTATTAGGTGATTAACTTTAGCTGCTCAAAATATGCACTGGTGCACTAATATACATCGTTTATAAACAGATCCCACTGATAGACTGATTCTTCTGAAAATTGCCAAAATGTATGAGAATCTGTTAAACAGATATGTGCTAGATCCAAACACATTGCAGGGTACATATTGTGAAAATACATGAAATCTGAGTACGTAGTATTTCATGAGCTGTGACTGCACATCAGTGTACTGTATAATGTGCATGTTTCTTCTTGAATTTTGTCTTGCACAATAAGCCAGTGTTCACGGATGTATTACAATTTGTGTGTAATCAGCACTCAGCAGGGTTGCGCACTAGAATATTCGATCGTAATGTTAAGTTTGTAAAAAAAAAAAAATCTTTTTTATTAATTCTGTTACATATGTAAAATACGTATCTATTTATGTAAAATGACCGGGACCATCAAAGTATTGAAACCTTTCTATGTGAATAAAGTTTTCGTTTTTGTAATATATTACTGGTCTAGTGTCTAAATTCTGCAACAATACACTGTAAGGGCAATTCCATAAGCGGGAGCCTCCATCTAGGTGAGTCAAGACCATGTGGTAGAAGCCGATTCCCTTATAAAATACTAGCATAACCTATGTCCGCCCCATGCTCCACCCCTCTGTGTGCTCCCTTGCAAATGTGAACTATCCCCCTGATTCTATAAAAGTTGCCAAAAATTGCATGTGTAAATTTAGGCATTCCCCTGATCTGCGCATGTAATTTAATAGAAAAACGAGCCAATCAGTGCCAATAATTGGCTTTTTAACATGCAATTATTGGCAATAATTAGATTTACTTGGGACTTATATGTGTAAGTTTAGATACAGGATCGCGTGTAAAATTTACACATGGTCTGAAAAAGGAGGGCACAGAAATATGAGAGTCATGGGTGTTTTGGGGCAGATCAGGGTGTGGTTTTGAGTTACACACATAAGTGCTCCGCACGTAAATTTAGGTACAGGCATATCCACCACGTTTTTATTGGTGCAAATGGCAGCATCTAAGTTTTACGCACAACCTCTCCGCTTAAGTGTTATTTTATAAACCGCGCTGAACTTTAGGTGCGGCTTGTAGAATAATGCTTAAGCGTTTTTTTCTCACCAATTTTTTAGGCACCATTTAAGGAATTCACCCCCTATGTAAGTTAAGTGGGTATTTGCAGAATATCAGCATTTACGTGCATACATGGACACGTATGCATGTATATGTCATTATTATAAGCATGTACACATGTAAGCTCCTAGTTTAAATATCTAGGCCTGTAGTTTATTGAACCCAGCAGCCTATCCATATTGTCTGGAAGAAGTATTCTGCCAGTCCTAATGGGAAGATCCAATCCCTGTTCAGGCAGTAGGAGGCACAGTTCCCCAAGCCTTCTTTCAAAGAACATGTGCGCTGCCTTACTGAGTCAGATCAAGGGTCCTTCTGGCGTGTTTACATCACTTGGGGGCCCTTTTACTAAGCTGCGTAAGCATCTACGCGCACCCAATGCACGCCAAAATGGAGTTACCACCTGGCTACCGCGTGGCTCTTGCGGTAATTTCATTTTTGGCGTGCATCCCATATACGCATCTGAAAATTTTTTTTTTTGGACATGTGTATTGGCTGTGCCAAGTGCCATTTGACGTGCGTAGGTCATTACTGCCCGGTTACCATGTGAGTCTTTACTGCTAGGTCACTGGCTGGCAGTAAGGACTCAGACCCAAAATGGACGTGCGGCCATTTTCATTTAGCCGCACGTCCATTTGACAAAAATCTTTTAAAAATGCATTTTTTACAGGTTAGCTGAAAAATGATTCTGCGCGCGCCCAAAAACACGCATCCACACTACCGCAGGCCATTTTTCAGCGCACCTTAGTAAAAGGACCCCTTGGGTAGGAGTCCTTGTTTTACAATCCCTTTTCTATCATTTCTGAAGGTCCACAGATATGTGCATTTTATTTATTTACTATTTCTTCATTTATTGTGCATTTTCTCATCCCATATTAGTTTTGGATTCATTTGCTGTACATGTTGTGCTGTTTCAGTATTTATACCCTTTTATTTGTGATATGTTTGTTTTTATTATTTAAATGAATAATGGTATATTTAGCATTATTTAATATTGTTTACTCATATGTTCTAGTCGGCGTGGGCGAAATATGGCCGGTGTCGGGCTCATTGTAATTTTAGGCCTCACATGAATAAAGCATTTCTCAAGGGACTTTTCCTTGTGTGACCTGCTCCTTTCGTACCAATGCAAGTATTCTATACAGCATGTGCTAAAATAGTGGGAACGCCCATGATCTGCCCATGCCGCTCCAATGGGAATGCCCCTTTGCAGTGAGAACATTTAGGAAGAAGGGGGCAAGATGGCTGCCGAGTAGGCATGCTGTGTGTGTGTCTCTCCTAATCTGCTCTATTTCTTGTTATAATTTACCTCTTTCTTGACATTAAATTATGCCAAAAAAGAGGAAAGAAGCAGACTCCTGCCCGTCCACGGCAGACAGCTGCCTTCCAAGATGACCAGCTTCATGTTAACATTGTCACAGGGCAAGCCAGCAAGTCAGGGTGAAAGGAAGAGCCCTGACCTCAGAAACAATCCACTGCTTAGTCCACTGGGTCCAGAATCACCTCCAGCGCTGCAAAGCTGAGTGTCTGAAGCGCAACAACGTGAGGTTACGCTACAGAGACTGTGTTACTGAGCACAATTGCGGGCAGGACTCAACCATCGAGTGCTTGAGCGGGAGGAAAAATGATGTTGGCATCTCTGCATCAACAGAACATTTTGGGGCCAAAATTCAGACTGCGGGAGTTAGCTGAGCTGCCTTCTGCAGTCAGCGCTCAGCCCAGATATTCAATGCCGGGCCGTTTCCGGTGACCAGCAGGGCCGGTCTTAGGGCGAGACGACCGAGGCGACCGCATAGGGCCTTGCGCTCAAGGGGGCCCCGCGCAGCGCGCCTGAACTCACCCCACCCCGACTGCCTGAGCTCCAATTCCCCCTCCTTCTGACTTTTAAAAGTTTACCTTGTCGACGTCAGGTTACAGCAGCCGGCAGGTAGAAGCAGCAGTGAAAAGCGTCCGAGCTGCTCGGTGCTTCGGGACTCAGGAGCCTTCCTTTCCCTCTCTCAGCTCTGTTTCACGATAATTCTATTATTAGGTTTCAATTTACTGTTTTCAAGTTTACTTCATTTATTGTATTTATGTTTATTCTTGGTTATTTTACTATTGTTATGTTGTTAACAAAATTGTAAGTTTTATGTTAAACTTTATCTGTTGTACACCACCTTGGGTGAATCCCCTCATAAAGGCGGTTAATAAGTCCCAATAAATAAAAATAAAATAAAAAATATATAGAATAGTGCATGTGCCCTTTATAGAATAGCGCTGAATATTTTTTTTGGTGCCTAAATTTTGGTGACATGTATAGAATTTCCCCCTCTTTATCTAGTGATTATTATGTATGTTATATGTATCGTTTTATAATATGCCAAAAGCTGTGAAAACAACCTACGACCATCTAAACTTCAGGAAATCACTAAAAACTAACCTGTTCCAAAAGGCATACCCTACCGACCCAACATAAATGCCTACACTCTGCAACACAGCAAAACCAAAGCTTGTAATTGACACTATCCAGCTTATTTTCGAAGGAGATCGCCGGCCATCTTCCAACACAAATCGGGAGATGGCCGGTGATCTCCTGAACCTGGCCAAATCGGTGTAATCGAAAGCTGATTTTGGCCGGCGCCAACTGCTTTCCATCGCGAAGCCGGCCAAACTTCAAGGGGGCGTTTCGGTAGGGTAGTGAAGGCGGGACGGGGGCGTGGTTTGAGATGGCCAGCTTCGCCCGATAATGGAAAAAAAAAGCCGGCCCTGACTAGCATTTCGCCGGCTTCACTTGGCCCCTTTTTTTTCAGGACCAAGCTTCAAAAAAATGCCCCAACTGACCAAATGACCACCGGAGGGAATCAGGGATCACCTCCCCTTACTCCCCCAGTGGTCACCAACCCCCTCCCACCCTTATATATATATATATATATATATTTTTTTTTTTTTTTTTGCCAGCCTCTATGCCAGCTCAAATGTCATACCCAGTTCCCTGACAGCAGTATGCAGGTCCCTGGAGCAGTATTTAGTGGGTGCAGTGCCCTTCAGGCAGGTGGACCCAGGCCCATCACCCCCCTACCTGTTACACGTGGTGGTAAATGGTAAGCCCTCCAAAACCCCCCAAATCCCACTGTACCCACATGTAGGTGCCCCCCTTCATCCCTAAGGGCTATGGTAGTGGTGTACAGTTGTGGGGAGTGGGTTTTGGGGGGGGGGTTGGGGGGCTCAGCACCCAAGGTAAGGGAGCTATGCACCTGGGAGCTATTTCTGAAGTCCACTACAGTGCCCCCTAAGGTGCCCAGTTGGTGTCCTGGCATGTGAGGGGGACCAGTTCACTACAAATGCTGGCTCCTCCCACGACCAAATGCCTTGGATTTGGCCGGGTTTGAGATCACTGGCAATAGTTTCCATTATCGGCGAAAACCGATGCCGGCCATCTCAAACCCAGCCATCTCTGACATTTGGCCGGCCCCAACCGTATTATCGAAATGAAAGATGGCCAGCCGATAATACGGTTCAGGACTGCTCGATTATGCCCCTCTATATAACCTCTCCTCTCTTCAATCCCCATTGTGCCTGAACCTAGCATGCACAGATGCACTAAGCTCTTGACCACTGGGGATGGGATTTGATATACCACCTACATATTACATATAAGTACTTATTTTGTACCTGGGGTAATGAAGGGTTAAGTGATTTGCCCAGAGTCACAAAGAGCTGCAGTGGGAATCAAAGCCAGTTCTCAGGCCACTGCACTAACCATTAGGCTACTCTTCCGCTCCATTGCTGTTTGGATACTGAGCTATACTCATAAGCCAAATGACAGCATGTGAGGTTTTTTAACCATGGTATACGAAGGTATAATACATAACATTCTTAAACCACATAATCAACGAATGATCTGTCAACAGGAAATAACACCAGAAAGCAAAGCCATAATCACAACTGTTTCAGACAGGTTCTCATAGAGAAGAAAAATAAAAAGACTGAAAAAAAAAAAAGTGTGCCATGCTGGCAAAAGTTCAAACCACGCTCTTATTTTGACTGTGTAGGCCTGATGCACTAGAAGGGATTTCCCTATTTTGTGTCTATGGGAAAAATGTGTAAATACATCCAGTGGCGATCCTAGGTCGGCTGCCACCCGGGGCGGATTGCCGCTGCGCACCCCCCCCCCCCCAAGCAGCGTCCGTCCCCCCAGGGTGCAGCAAGACACCCCTCCCGGCGCAATGACACCCCCTCCCCAGCACATCAGGCCCCACCTGGCGTAATGACACCCCCCTCCCCAGCGCATCAAGCCCCCCCCCCCCCCGACCCACGGGTGCATTCTTGCATAGGCGCCCGGTATAAGAGGCTTGGAGAGGCTAAGCCTCCCCTGTTGTGCTCTGAGGGGTTTAAATTGTTGATTTACCTCCATCCTCACAGCAGGAGCTGCAGTGAAAGCCCTCTAGCCTTGTGTAACCAGTTGTAGAAATTGGTTTATGGTTTATTTACCTTACTGCTGGGAGAGCAAGGGGGTTGGCTGGAGGTGTCCTGGGTTGCCAGGGAGATATTTAAGGAGGATGACTTCCTGACCTGCACTGAGGACAGATAGCAGCAGAATTGGATACTGAGCCAGCATGATCAGAAAAAGTCACCAGACAACAAAGGTAAAAAAGATCATTTTATTTTCATTATAGTGTTTGGAATATGTCCACTTTCAGAATCAGGTGCTCAACATTAAAAGTTTATATTTATTTACTTATTTATGGCATTTTATCCCACAATAAACATGAATTAGGGTGTTTTGTGGCTCTACATGAGAATTGTGATGATATGATCCCTTGTTTCATATTGTTGACAGTCTGCATTTTCCGTATGGGTGGTATATTGGTGTATTAGGTCTGCCCAGTGTAATATTTATGGTACAGTAAGGTTCTGAGTGTGTTTTTGGACAAAGTTGTGCATAGTGTTTTGCAGTTGAGCGATTGTGGTTAGAATATGCTTTGAGCAACCGCTTCATTCTTTGACACTAGTAAAAAAGGCCCGTTTCGTACAGAAATGAAACGGGCGCTAGCAAAGTTTTCCTCGGAGTGTGTATGTTTGAGAGAGTGAGTGTGTGAGAGAGAGTGAATGTGCGCGCGTGTGTGTGTGACAGAGGGAGAGTGAGACTGGGTGCGAGTGTGTGTGTGAGAATGAGAGTATGTGCCAGGGTCTCCCCCCCCCCCTGGTCTGTCTCCCAGTTGCAGGGGGGATTCCCCCCTCCCTCCCAGTTCCAGGGGGGGTCCCCTCTCCCAGTTGCAGGGTCTGTCTGTGTCCCCTCTCCTTTTGTCCTCAATTTAAAAACGACAATGTGAAGCAGCAGCTCCTAGGTTTGCTTGTTTGTGAGTGTATAGCAATGAGGGCTGCGTGGGGGAGTTGAAACACAGATTAACCAATGGGCTTCCTTGCTTACCGTACACTTGCTTGGGTCACTTCCACTCCTGTGTATTAAACGTCCTGAAGCATGTCATAGGTTTGCTTCTTTTGTTTTCAGTGAATGGGATGACGGCTGCGCTGGAGTTGTAGCCAGTGCTGTTTCCTCCCCCCCCCCCCCCCCCCCCGCTTCCGAGTCGCCAGTGGTCCTCGACCCCGAGCCCTCACCCGCCTCCTCCACATTGGACACTCGCCGCAGCCATTTGCTCGCCGTGTTGCCGCCCTCCCTCTTCGTCCTGTGCGAGAGTGTGAACCTGGCCTCTCTCCTGCTTTCGGCTACTGATTGGCTCCTTGAATGTGCTCCTCCCTCAACGTCATTACGTTTGACGCGAGGGCGGGGCCCACATCTGCTGCTACAGAGCTTCGAACAAACGAACTGGCTTCATTGACGTCAGTGGTCAATGGAACGTTGAGAGTGCTTTTTATGTCCAGATGGGGGCGTGGCCTAGGGCGCAGATGGGCGTGGCTGAGTGCGGGAGTCCGAATAGCCTAGGTCAGGAGCCACAGTTGGAGAGAGGTGAGCTTCAGAATGTCTGAGGGGGATTCAGAATGTCTGAGGGGGATTTTATTTATATAGATATGATACATATCTAATATCTAAATTTAATAAAAGGTATTAATTGTGACTTTTATTTTTATTTATTTATTTTTTCTGTGTGTTATCATACAATTATGGTTTAAGCTCCACCCCTGGCCCCACCCCTAACCCCACCCCCTTTAGCCTCCCCAAACAGTTGGGCCACCGACCGCCTATGCATTCTTGGCTGCTGGAGGGTACAGAGAGCCGCCGCGCGCCTGTCGGCGCCACTGGCTCCCTCTGCCCCGGAACAGGAAGTAACCTGTTCCGGGGCAGAGGGAGCAGGGAACCAGCGGAGCCGACAGGCGCGCGGCTGCTCTCTGCACCCTCCAGCAGCGTGCACCCGGGGCGGACTGCCCCGCCCTTGCTACGCCGGTGAATATATCTGACCCCTGTGCGATCACAGTCAAATCACATTATTTCATTAGGCCTCAGTTTATCAGACACAGTTTGCAAATAACTCTGCTCCATCTCCACTCTCCTCTTTGAAAGCTACCATACAGATCAGTCAAAAAGTAAAGGAAGTCAATCCCCCAAAAATCCAAAATCATATATCGGATGCCTAGTGAAGAACCCCTTCAAATGTAAAAATTAGACAGGGGGTCAAAAGAGAATTCAGTATAGGCTGACCATTCAGCCGAGCTAGATTTCAGTCAGACCAGCCGCAAAGGCAGCTCACTTACGAAGCTCTATACCTCATGGGTACTATCTAGCAATGCCCCCCTCCCCCTCATTTTTAAATTGTGTTTTATTAATTTCTTGTTTTACTTTAAATCTTTTCTTATATATTTGTTTTATACAAAAAATAAAAATAGAAAGCTATTCAATTGCTATCCGTATATTCAAGAGGACTCAAAAAAGCAGCACCTGTAGCTTTAAGGGCTGATATCAACAATATTCTGGTGCTTAGGACATATATGTGAACTTATGTATTGTTGATATCAGCCCTTGAAGCTATGGGTGCTGAGGCATTAGGGAGGCATTGATAGAGAGTACCCATGATGTATAGAGATTGACTTCCTTTACTTTTTGACATAGTTTTTTTTTCTCCCCCCACAGGGATTTTATAGTTTTTGTTACCACACAGATCAGCGCATTCCGCACCAGAGATGGCTTGACTGGGTATGTCTGAAAGTACTGCATTGCAAAGTACTTTGTACTGCTGTTTAGGTGGAAGGCACTGGAAAAAAAAACCCAAAATGTATTATTAAAATAATGAAAAAAAAATCAAATCCTATTGCCTGCCCTTTTAGTTTCATAGAACAACTCAGACCAGCTTCCATCAAACGGAAATACAATTTCACAAACACAAATTACAAAATAGCTTAGTGGTTAGTACAACTATGTGAGAACCAGAGACCAGGTTCAAATCTGCTGACATACCCTGTGACCTTGGGTGAGTCACCTCTCCCTCTACTGTCTACAATACAGACTTAGGAGCCCTTTAGCCTAGTGGTTAATGCAGTGGACTTTGATCCTTGGGAAGAGGGTTCAATTCCCACTACAGCTCCTTGTGACTCTGGGCAAGTCACCTAACCCTTCATTGCCCCAGGTACAAATAAGTACCTGAATATACTATGAAAACCACTTTGAATGTAGTTTCAAAAACCACAGAAAAGCAGGGACTGTCTTTCTTCTATGTTTGTGCAGCGCTGCGTACGCCTTGTAGCGCTATAGAAATGCTAAATAGTAGTAGTAGTAGCCCAGATGGGCCAATCAGGAACGATTCCAGGCATTCCCCTGTCTGACTAGCAGAGTTAAACAGAATCATAACAGTAACAGGTAGGGAGGGGGATGGGCCTGGGTCCGCCTGCCTGAAGTGCGCTGCACTCACTAAAACTGCTCCAGGGACCTGCATGCTGCTGTGATGGACCTGAGTATGAATTCTGAGGCTGGCAAAAAATATTTTTACAGATGTTTTTTGAGGGTGGGAGGGGGTTAGTGACCACTGGGGGAGAAAAAGGAGGTCATCCCCGATTCTCTCCAGTGGCCATCTGGTCATTTCAGCCACCTTTTTGTGCCTTCGTCATAAGAAAAACACAACCAGGTAAAGTCGTCCAAGTGCTCGTCGAGGACGTCCATGTGTTAGGCACACCCAAGTCCCACCTCCCAGTACATGCTACAAATATCACCAATATCAACCAACACCCTCACAATTATTACTGACACCACCAACACTACCCACACTCTCCCGAACACCGTCCACATAAACCCAACATGAACACTAATAATTTACTGATAGTAATCTATCTCATTCCTATAATCCACTACGCATGGACCACCCCTAACTTCTACAGCAACCCAACCACAACACACCAACTATATATACAACCCACCAACAACTCACCAAACCAAAAAACCAATAACCAACCAAAAGGCAACGTTTCCACCTATGAACACCACCAACAGAAAGAGAAGAAAACCAACAACAACAAATCCAACAATCGAGGAAACAGACAATTAATAAAAATAAACACATCGAACCTCCCCACAGAACCATACCGCTCAATCCGAATAGGATACATCAACGCAAGATCAGCGGTAAGTAATTCCATAGACATACTAGACTGGACCACCACAGAAAAACTAGACATTCTATTCATCACAGAAACATGGTTTCACGGCCCCACAGACCCCGCCATCAAAAACATATGCCCAACAGATTACAAAATCACCCACTGGACAAGAAATGGAAAAAGAGGTGGCGGAATAGCCATAATTTACAAATCCGAGTTCACCATCACAACTACTGGGGAATCCACCTCACCACAACTCGAAATAGCCTCGACAAGAATCAATCATCCGAACCTACAAGGACACCTCAACACAATTTTATTCTACAGACCACCAGGAAAATGGAAAGACTCCCAAGCGCAACTCATGGACTTCATCTCGAACACATGTGTCTCGGCCTCCAATATCTTCATTATAGGAGACATCAACCTACATCTTGAAGACGACACTTCAAAAAACACACTAGAATGTAAAGAATTCCTGAAACTCTGGGACTTACACACTCCAAACACCCAACCAACACACAAAAAAGGACACACACTGGACATCATCACACACAAATTCGACCAAAATTCAACTATCCGACTCACAGACACAAGATGGATACCCACACCATGGACAGACCACTACAAAGCACATATCTCCCTCCTCTGGCAAAAAACACACAGAAACGCAGTCAACAAAAACGAACGAACAACATACACTACGAGAGGAAAGATAGACCCTACATCATTCTGGCAACAGGTCTACCAAAATGAACGACCACTAAACACCGACACTGTACAATTCCTCCTAGAATGGGATAACATATGTAAAACAACATTAGACACAATTGCCCCAATCCAAACCAGAACATCGCACAGGAAAAAATCAAATCCATGGTTCACCGAAGAGCTGAAAGTACTGAAAACGCAAGTCAGAAAACTAGAACGCGCATGGAACAAAAAGAAAGATGAACACACACTGAATGCATGGAAATCACTTAGGAGGAAATACAAATACACCATAAAACAGACTAAAAGACTACACTACAAAACTATGATTGGACCAAACTACAAAGACACGCACAAACTCTTCCACCTTGTAAATAAGCTTCACCTGTCACAAACAATAACAAAGCAATACCAGGGGTCGATGACCTCGCGAAATACTTCAAAGAGAAAATCACACAACTACGACTTAGAATACCCACCAGCCCCACCGAATACTCAACACTCCTGAACTGTCTAGACCCTGAAGACGGAATACACCCAGCAGACAGGATCTGGACCGAATTCGAAGTACTGTCAGAAGACCTTATCGTTAGAACGATTAAAAGATTCGCCAAATCCCAATGCAAACTAGACATCTGCCCAAGTAACCTCATGAAATCAGCTCCTCATCAATTCATATTAGACTTAACGAACCACCTGAATTTCATGCTACAAAACGGTCTTTTCCCAAAGGAAAAAGGAAAAATCTTACTCACCCCAATACCCAAAGACACAAAGAAAAACGCTAGTGAATTAACTAACTACAGACCAGTTGCATCCATACCACTAATAACTAAAATAACAGAAGGAGTGGTAACCAAGCAACTCACAAGTTATCTCGACAAGTTCTCAATACTGCATGATGCCCAATCAGGATTCCGCTCGAATCACAGCACAGAGACAGTACTAACTACCCTACTGACCAAATTTAAGCAACGGATAGCAACTGGCTCCAATATACTCCTCCTACAATTTGACATGTCAAGTGCCTTCGACATGGTTGACCACGGAATCCTATTACACATTCTTGAATATTTCGGCATCGGAGGCAATGTCCTAAATTGGTTCAAGGGATTCTTAACTTCACGCTCATACCAAGTCACATCAAATTCAACCACATCTGCTGCATGGACACCTGAGTGCGGAGTACCGCAGGGATCTCCCCTCTCACCAACAATTTTCAACCTACTGATGACCCCACTAGCAAAACTTCTATCAAACCACAACCTTAACCCTTACATATATGCCGATGATGTAACGATATCTATCCCTTTTAAACAAAACATCAGCGAAATCTCTAATGAAATCAACCAAAGTCTACACATTATGAACACCTGGGCAGATGCATTCCGACTGAAATTGAACGCAGAAAAAACTCAATGCCTCATACTAACCTCCCAATACAATACAACAAAATTTACTACTATCAACACACCTAAATTAAACTTGCCAATTTCAGAAAATTTAAAAATCCTCGGAGTAACAATCGACCGCCACCTTACACTTGAAACTCACGCGAACAACACAGTAAAAAAGATGTTCTTCTCCATGTGGAAGCTGAAAAGAATAAAACCATTCTTTCCAAGATTTGTCTTCCACAACTTGGTACAATCACTCGTATTAAGCCATCTGGATTACTGCAACTCATTATACGCAGGCTGCAAAGAACAAATAATGAGAAAACTTCAGACAGCTCAGAATACAGCGGCCAGACTCATCTTCGGAAAACCAAAATACGAAAGTGCAGCACCACTACGCAAGAAACTACACTGGCTCCCACTTAAGGAACGTGTCACCTTTAAAATATGCACATTAGTGCATAAAATCATTCACGGTGAAGCCCCAGCATACATGTCCGACTTGGTAGACCTGCCACCCAGAAACGCCAAAAAATCATCCAGAACTTTCCTCAGCCTCCACTTCCCTAAGTGCAAAGGCATAAAATATAAAGGACTACATGCTTCAACCTTCTCCTACAAGAGCACGCAACTCTGGAACGCACTACCACGCGGCCTGAGAGCGGTTTACGAGTTGACAGACTTCCGCAAACGATTGAAGACCCATCTCTTTGACAAAACATACCGCAAGGAGCAAAACATATAAATCCCATATACATCATAACAATGCCTCAAGATATTACCCCACGTACTCCACGTCCCCGTACTCTCCCATTCAATATCTACCCACAGATAAAAACTGTCTACCCCATCGCTCACTTGTTTTTATTCGATCAGCGTAGTAACTCCCCACACCACATCCTTTAGTTTCCACGCCCCTAAGGCGACTGATCTGATCTTGTCATTCTTAATCTGCTCACAATGTAACCCATAATCGAAATGTAATGTAATGTAAGAAACTGTATTCCCATCATTTACAATGTATTGTAAGCCACACTGAGCCCGCAAATAGGTGGGAAAATGTGGGATACAAATGCAACTAAATAAATAAATAAATAAATGCCTCTGATATGCCCTCTTGAACATTGGCCGTCCCTGCGATGGAAAGCAGTTGGGGACGTCCAAAATCAGCTTTCGATTATACCGATTTGGACGACCCTGGGAAAAGGACGCCCATCTTCGGTTTGTGTCGAAAGATGGGCATCCTTCTCTTTCAAAAATGAGCCCAATAGTCTTTGATGCCACTGAGCTGTTGGCTCAATGAATTCTGGGGTTTTGCAAGCTGGAGGTCCATCCTGTTGAAAACTAAAGTACTCAGAAATGTCTCAAACTTCAGGCAGAAGTTTCTGCTGCAGTAGGACATTTTTGGGTTATTTGAAAAAAATGTTGGGGGATCCCCTTTTTTCCGGACATCATGTACATGGAATTAGGTTTGTGTTTTCTATTAGTGAAAAGTTTCACAAATGGGGTTCTGTCTTGGGCTGATGATTATTATCAAAGTGCTCAAACTGTGAATACTGAAATTCTATCGACAATCAGGAAGTTAGCCCCACTAATCCACCTCTACATACGCTCACTTCCCCGCTGAAGGGCCCTTTTACTAAGCCACGTAGGTGCCTACACGTGCCCAATGTGTGTCACTTTGGAATTACCGCCCAGCAACTTCGTGGCCCAGATGGTAATTTCATTTTTTTATGCGCATCCACTACGCGCGCCGGAAAATAACTTTTATTTTCCAGCACGCAGCGCTAACCGGGCAATAAAAGGCATTCTACATGTGTAGACCATTACCACCCAGATAATGCGTGAGACCTCACCACTAAGTCAATGGGTGGCGGTAAGGTCTCAGACCCAAAATAGACAAGCGCCAATTTTCATTTTGCCGCACGTCCATTTTCGGCCAAAATTTTTAAAAAGGGATTTTTTTTTTTTTACAGGTGCACTGAAAAGTGGATCTGCGCGCATCCAAAACACGTGCCTACACCAGCGCAGGCCATTTTTCGGCGCACCTTAGTAAAAGGACCCCTTAGCTTTCCTTCTGGGTAAGCAGGTTTGGGAAGTGCTCACTACGCATTCTGAGCATGTTTGCAACGATTAACTCAGGTTCCCATTTTTTTTCAATAATTAACTAGAAGTTGTGTAAAAAAAACTCCCCCCAAATCCAAACAGCATATAGTTAAGGTCTATTTTCTAAGAAACTATGATCCCATGCCAAGATGCCCACAACAGTAAAATGAAAACCTTCTGTGGTCAGCAGAAACAGTCTGCCTGGGGAGTCTAACACTCTGATCAGAATGTGTGAGCAATGTCTCTGGCATGAGAGTACAGAAATGACCATCCAAAGGAGAAAAAAAGCTTCCATTCACTCACTCAATAAGGATACACCTCTAATTATCTATTTACTTATCCAGTTTACAGCCCGTCTTTCTGGAATATGCTCAAAGAAAGGAACAATAAATCAAACATCAATTATAACACAAAGACTTGGGGGGGTCAGGACTTGATTGGGGTGTTGGGTATGTGCTTACACTGGGGAATTGGAACTTTGACTCAGGGGGTCAGAGCCTGGAACAGGGTGTTTGTGTGTGTGTGTGATTGGGTGGATCGGGGATGCAGGTCTGCTCAGGGGGAGATTGGGGTCTGTGCCACTACACCTCCTGGAATAGTGCACTGAGCTGCCAGACCACCGGTATCGCAACTACACTTATCCCCACCTCAAGAGAAGGCAGTAAGGGGCCCCTTTGTAAGCTTAACGTGGGTTTACCGTACGCTATCCCGGAACTACTGCAGGCCCAATTCGGCCACTGGCAGTAATCCAGCAGTAATCATGCATTGCCATACGCTGCCCAGTTGCCACTGGGTTACCGTGGGAGCCCTTACTGCCACCTCATATAACATGGAAATAAACCACTGAAATTCCCTTGAATCTTTGGTATTATTAATGAAACCCAACTACTAAACCAAAGATATGATGCCACTGATGTAAGACAAATAGCACCGTACCCAAACATATACATTTATTATTATTTTATTGAATCAATCGCTCAATCTGTCCAATCGGATCTAGAATTTCATATAATTCACCACAATTAAGTGAACTTCAGATCATAGTATTCCACTCGATGTTTTCATTAAGACCCTTTGGATTAATAGTCTGGAGTTTATATATCCACTACTGTTCCCTACGTGTCAAAATAGCAATTCGATCCCCACCCTCTGCTAATTCCGGCACATGGTCTATAATGAACCACCTCAACTCAGCAAAGGAATGGTGGTAAGGTAAACAGTGGGGTACTAATGGAGCTGTTAAAGTTTTTGTAGTAAGAGGACTCTTATGCTCCACCAAGCCAATCCTCACAGGTCTAATTGTTCTCCCCACATAGTGTAGAGAACACGGGCAGAAAATCAGATATACTACAAATGATGACTGACACGTAGTGGCATGCTCCACCGAAAAAGTTTGCTGAGTGCCTTCATGTTCCCATTGTGTCACTATACTTGTTTGGGAACAAAACTGACATTTACCGCATGGTTTGTGGCATCCCTGGTTGTTATTAGACGTAGTGTGAACTACTTTAGTATGCACCAGCTGATCTTTAAGATTTCTTCCCCGTGTATACGCTATACAAGGGTGCTGCTGGAAAATAGGGTGAAACGTCAAAACTTGCCAATGTTTATGTATTAATCTTGCGATCTTGTGTCCACCGGGCCCTGAGGGGTCCATCTCGATTTAGGACGAAAAATAGAAGTGTCCCTCATATTATTACTACGTTGTTGGAAAAATAATTTGACTTGTAAATTACGAAAAATACGTGCTAAATCAATACGCGTGTTGAATGGATTATGATGTACCGTAGGTATAAAAGACAAACCTCGTTCCAATACCTGTGATTGCGTAGCTGTAAGTAATTTATCCGAAATATTGATTACATTTGATGTCGGAATTGGCTGGACCGAGTCACAGGACCCATCCTCCCTAAAAAAAGGTGCAGCTGAAGGCACTGAAGATATTTGTCCCGGAGGTAAAGTAGATGTAGTAGGCATAGAGGTTTGAAAGGTAATATGCGGCGCTGATCCAGTTGGGGTAGCTGAAAACGGGATTGTAGATCCTTGAGCATGAACTGTAGTCGGATGTACCTGAAGGGGTACTTGATAAGAATACCTAGTATCTGCCATTGGCCCATGCTATTTTGACACATAGGGAACAGTGGTGGATATATAAACTCCAGACTATTAATCCAAAGGGTCTTAATGAAAACATCGAGTGGAATACTATGATCTGAAGTTCACTTAATTGTGGTGAATTATATGAAATTCTAGATCCGATTGGACAGATTGAGTGATTGATTCAATGTTCTTGTGTTGCAGTGACGTCAGTAGAGCGACAATCGCCTGAGCCTCTTTAAAAGAAAGCGCCCAGTAAGAATTGAGTGAGTGCACTGGAGATCCATGGCAACCATGCCTCAGTCAAGAACAATTTTTTATATTTGAATAGCAGCGTTGGGCGTTTAACCCAAGTCCATGAAGAAAATAGTGAAACCTGCGGTGTTGGGCGTTACCAGGGGAAGCCTCGCGGATTAAGCCTTACGGATTATTGATTTTTATGGACTGAGAGTGGCAAGGACTATAAAATTTATAGCGAAACATGGAAGAGTGAACAATGATGATATATGGAGAAATGAAAAAATGAATATGGGAACAAATAACAACGACTAAAGATAAGTTCACATTTCAGTATTTTAAGTTATGTTGGTTTTGGAGCACATTGCACTTTAGAGCACTGTTGTGTTTACGTAATAGCACATATGTTCACTTAGAAGAGATTGCCTGATGAAAGAGGTGCTATTCCACCGGGCAGAAAGAAATGAGTTCGCCTTAAAAGTGGTGGTTTGTCTGAGGGCTCTCTTTAAAATTTAAAGTCACACACATATACATAAATAAAATAATAATAAATTTATATGTTTGACTACGGTGCTATTTGTCTACATCAGTGACCTCATATAACATAACATAAGAGTAGCCATACTGGGTCAGACCAATGTTCTATCCAGCCCAGTATCCTGTTTTTCAAATAGTAGCCAAGGCAGCTCACAAGTACCTGGCAGAAACCCAAATCGTGGCAACACTCCATACTACAAAATCCAGGGCAAGTAGCTGCTTTCCATGTCTGTCTCAATAGCAGAATGTGGACTTTTCCTCCAGGAATTTGTCTAAACCTTTTTTAAACACAGATACACCAACCGCTGTTACCACATCCTCCTGCAAAGAGTTCCAGAGCTTAACTATTCGATGAGTCAGTGGTGTAGCAAGGGCAGGGCGGTGGAGGCGGTCCGCCCTGGGTGCACGCCGCTGGGGGGGTATCGACTCCGTTGGTTCCCTGCTCCCTCTGCCCCGGAACAGGTTACTTCCTGTTGCAGAGCAGAGGGAGCAGGGAACCAGCGGAACCGACACCCCCCCAGCGGCGTACACATGGCAGGCAAGAATGCACTCGGGGGGGGGGGGGCTTGGGTGATGCGCCGAGGGGGGTGTTATGCTGCACCCGGGGGGGGAAGGGTACGCAGCAGCGAACCACCCCGGGTGGCAGCCGCCCTCGCTACGCCACTGCAATGAGTGAAAAAATATTTCCTCCTATTTGTTTTAAAAGTATTTCCATGTAATTTCCTCGAGTATCCCCTAGTCTTTGTACTTTTGGAAGAAAGTACTCATTCTACACCACTCAGGATTTTGAAGACCTCAGTCATATCTCCCCTCAGATGTCTCTTTTCCAAGCTGAAGATCCCTAACCTCTTTAGCCTTTCCTCATATGAGAGGAGTTCCAGCCCCTTTATCATTTTGGTCAATGAGTGGCAGTAAGTGCTCCCCACCATATGGCCACATGGTAAGAGTACTCTTACAAAGGAAGCAAAGGAAAAACCAAAAGGAATCCCACGTAGAACGTGATAGGCAAATGACAATGGGAAAGTGGAGAAGGCTTGAGAAAAACCAGGAACGCTGGATAGTTATTTATTTGTAGTATATTTATACCCCACATTTTCCCACTAGAGCGAGCACAATGCAACACTTTATTGCTGATTCTTGCAATAACATACGATACCCGACACGGCATCGTGTTTCGGCACTAAGTGCCTGCCTCAGGGGTCACGAGACATTGACATATCCGAAAAAGTGTGTGACTATAACACAGGTTAATGCTGCAGTAATAGCAGAAAGATGGTGGTAAAGGTGAAGCGCCTGTGACAAACAGCAGTATGACTATTTCTGAGGCAGGCGCTTAGTACCGAAACACGGTGCCATGTTGAGTATCGTATCGTTATTGCAAGAATCAGCAATAAAGTGTTTTTGCTATTGATGTCTATCCAGCGTTCCTGGTTTTCTCAAGCCTTCTCCCCTAAAAGTACTCTTACCGCATGGCCATTTTTTAAAGGGACTTTTTCCCGCTGCAGTAAAAGGGGCCCTGGCGCATGGGACAAATGGCCCCCCTTACTACCACAGGTCCCTTTTTCCTGCAGCTTACCGTAAGGACCCCTGAGTGCAGCTTCACTAATTGAGTCACTGTATCATGTGACAGAAAAAAAAAGTTTCTAGTTTATCCTGTTGTTTTGAAGTAAAACCAACATGAAATGACATGCACATCCCTATTTCTAAGTATATAAATGGATAACTGCAACAGCTGTGGCGTAGGAAGGGGGGGCGGTCCGCCCCGGATGCACGCCGCTGGGGGAGTGTCGGCTCCACTGGTTCACTGCTTTCTCTGCCCCGGAACAGGTTACTTCCTGTTCCGGGGCAGAGAGAGCAGGGGACCAGCGGAGCCGACGCAGCTCCCAGCGACGTGCACTCGGGGCGGAGCGGCCCTCCCACCTGCCCTCTTTGGTAAGAATGCGCTCCGGGGGGGGGTGCGTGCGCCGAGGGGGGGTGCGCTGTACTGCACCCGGGAGGGGGTGCGCAGCGACGAACCTCCCCGGGTGTCAACCTCCCTCGCTATGGCACTGTGCAACAGCATACCCATCGCTCAAACATTCAGCCTCCTCCTGCGTCTCCTGTGACCCAGCCATTGAGTCTGCGTTTAGGTAAAGGCAACCCAGGCAACTGATGGGTTGCCAAATTTTGACAGACACCAAATACCCAGACTAAAATGAAGTCTTCTCTGCCTTAATTTAGGAGTAGAGGAGAGTAGCCTAACGGTTTGTGCAGTGGGCTAAGAACCTAGGAAACTGGGCTCAGTTTCCACTGTGGCTCCTTGTGATCCCGGGCAAGTCACTTAACCTTCCATTGTTCCAAGTACAAACGCTTACCCTAAGTCCACTAGGGACAGAGAAAGTAGCTGCCTATAGTAAATATAAAGTGTTTCGGTTGTATCAGAGAAATCAGAAATAAATAAATAGAGGATTATAATCAAGGGCTGCTTCTAATGCCTGGTATTTTGGCCTTATTCATTATGTCTTCTGGCTCTTCAGCATGTTTGGAATCTCTGATACCTTCTGCTTCCCCTCACCCATCCCTCCTCTGGGTCTGGTCTTGCTGTGAGCACCAAAATCCTGCTCTGCTAGTCATGCAGGCATCTGAGTTTCTGTTAGTTATTACTATGTTGGTAGCCAGCCAAAGGGACCCTAATGCTGGTTTAACTCACAAATATTTATGTCAGAAGAAGGAGAAATTTGGCATTACAGATTACAATTCTTCATCACCAGAACAGTCAGACATATTTTCGTTAGTATATACAATATGAATGAATTATATCATGGCTTGCCAAAGAATCCAAAGAATGGGCAGTGTGCAAACATAGCAGAATCTGCTGAATTGATGTCCCAGAAAAAATAAACAGATACAGTTCAGGTTGACATTAGGTTTCGCTCAGTGGAGGAGTAGCCTAGTGGTTAGGACAGGGTCGCCGAAAGGGGGGGACAGGGGGGACAAAATTCCCGGGGCCCGGGCCTCCAGGGGGGCCCGGCGCCACAGTCCCACCCGCCACCGCCACCGGGCCCCTTCCACCCGAACCCCCGAAGCCCTGCAGAGTACAGCGAAGATCAGCTGAGAGGAGCGCATCTGTGTGGGCCACGCACACCGGAGTCAGAAGACAGCACGTCTGCTGGTGGGGGTTCGGGTGGAAGGGGCCCGGCCCGGTGGCGGAGGCGAGTGGAACTGTGGCGCCGGGCCCCCCTCAGGGGGGGCGGCGACAACCTGGAAGTGGCAGGGGGCGGGGCCGGGGGCCCGGGGGCGGCCTTGTCCCGGGCCCGGCCCAGTCTCTTGGCGGCCCTGGGTTAGGACAGCAGACTTGGATCATGTGGGGAACTGCGTTTGATTCCTACTGCAGTTCCTTGTGACTCTGGGCAAGTTATTTAACTCTTCATTGCCCCAGGTAAGAATAAGCAGCAGTATATACTATGTAACTTGCTTTGAATGTAGTTAAAGAAAAGCAGTATATCAAGTCCCATTCCCCTTAATGTGGAGGGGGCATTTTTAATATGATGTTCAAATGGCAAAATAGACATTTATCGGAAAACGTTTAAAAATACAAGTCCATGGTAGAAGAAAGAAGTAAACATTTTCTGCAAAATTTTACAATCAACAAACAAACATAGCAAATCGAAACGCAACTGAAAATACTGGGAATCGTACTAGACAAACGTCTATCAATGGACAACCAAATATCAGCAGTAACATCAAAATATTTCAGAACTCTTTGGAAACTAAGAAGGATAAGAGACTGTTTTCCCAAACAGTCATTCCAGACAGGGCCGCCGAGAGGGGGGCCAGGAGTGACAAAATTTCCCGGACCTCCAAGGGGGGCCTGGGGCCAGGGTCAGGCCACCGGCGCTGCAGTCCCCGGTCTCACCTGCCTGCCTCCTTGGCTCCGGGCTCCCTGCATTTGAAGTGGCAGTCGCAGATCTCCTCTCTTCTGGCCTTCCCTCCCTGTGTCCCGCCCTCGCGGAAACCGGAAGTTACATCAGACAAGGGCGGGACACAGGGAGGGAAGACCAGAAGAGAGGAGATCTGCGACTGCCGCTTTGAATGTAGGGGGCCCGGAGCCATGGAGGCAGGCAGGTGAGACCGGGGACTGCAGCGGCGGGGGGAGTGACAGAGGGCGGCAGTGGTGGGGAGAGCGACAGGGGGAGCGGCAGTGGCAAGGGGGCGGAGGCGGGGTGCCCTTGCCCCGGGCCCGGCCTAGTCTCTCGGCGATCCTGATTCCAGATAATGGTACAATCAACGATACTATCACAATTAGACTACTGTAACGTGACATACATAGGGTGTAAGGAAAGCACACTAAAATCATTGCAAACCATCCAAAACTCAGCAGCAAGACTGATTTTCAAAAAGTCAAAATATGAAAAAGCTACCCCACTACTCAAATCACTACACTGGCTGCCAATCAAAGCAAGACTAAGCTTCAAAGCTATCACCTTCATTTTCAAAATACTATTCAGAATGGCACCTGGATACATGCAAGACATGATAGAACTATCACCTAGGAATGCAAGCCCAGAAACCAGAAGTGACCTACTTCTTCACCTACCCAACTGCAGAAACATAACGTACAGAACCATATACACAGGAGGATTCAGCTACCTGGGATCAAAATGGTGGAACTCAATACCAAAAGCCACAAGAAGCATCTATAATTATCTCAAATTCAGAACAGAACTCAAAACACACTTTTTCAAAAAATTCTATAGCTAACCACGCAAGCCACACACGCCCTCTTAAGTTAAAACACAGTCACGCCCATCCAGTGCTGCAGCCAGAACTGATTCTTTTTAGAGGGAGGGGCCCAAGGTTAACTTGGGGGCACTAGGTATACTGGGTCTGCCTCATTCTGTACCACTCTCACCTCCTCCCATGCCACCAGCCTCCCCCTGTCTTCCAAGCCTCATGCACTACTATCATCTGCAGCAGCCATGCACCCCTCCCCCCCTTCGAGTGGCTCCCTCCTCCCCAATCTCAGCCACAGGAGCAATCAGAGTAGCAGCAGCCCAATGCACAACTCACGTGGCTCTGTAGTGTCTGTCACAAGGTGTTGTTTGCTGATCGGTTTGCTGTTTTTTTGTTCTCTCCATGTTATATAACCACGTGCATACAAAAAGGATTTATCCAAGCCAATCAGCTTCTTTTCAGAGAAAGTTGTTTATGACCCCTGAGGCAGGCGCTTTTGCGCCGAAACATGGACCGTGTTGGGTCCTTGATATGAATATTCTGAATAAACTGCTCTTTGATATTATCTCCCTCTTGGTTTGTACATTTGTCAGCCTCTACTTTTGCTGGTTTGTTCTGTAGTGTCTGTCACCATGCCACATTGAAACCTTGCAGGTAGGCAAGTCCTATTCATGATCTTGTCAGCCAAAGGTACCTCGTATGATCATGACCAGCCTGTGAGGTTTCAATGCAGTACAGCGACAGACACTACAGAACTAGGTGGGTCGTGCATTTGGCCACCTGGCCACCACCATTCTCCGGCTGCTGCTGCTGTGGCTGAGGCTAGAAATGAGGAAATGGCTGGATTTGGGATCCCGAACCAACAGGAAAACTCTTTGGCAAGTGCCTGTTCCACTGACTCCACCCTTATTCCTTTGACTACACCCCTACACCCGTTGATAATTCGGAGAGCTTTCTTTTCAACACACTGATTTCCCGTAAGCAGTAAGTATTCCACTCTCATTGGCAAGTATGAAGACATTCATTTGTAGTAACCACACACTGCAAAAGATCAAAAGCAACAGCTGCAGAGACAAACTTACAGGAAATGAGTCACTGCATACAGAGATCATAACAGAACAGCTGCAGTTTTAGCGATATTATTTCCATTAAAAGTGGAACATAAGCTGTGCTATTCTGGGTCAACGAAAGGACCATTGAACCCAGCAGCCTGATTCTGGCAGCGGCCAGTTCAGGTCACTTGAAATAAATAAGAACCATGTGGCAGATACATACAGTAACACAGAAAATGATGGCAGGTAAAGACCTTCATGGTCCATCCAGTCTGCCCAACAACAGATGCTAATGAGAAGATCCATTCCCGGTTGCTTATTGCCAGAAGAAAGAGATGGTTACTGGACCTCAAGAAACAAATGCGACCCTCTGTTAAACTCAGCTATAGGGCTAGCTTTGACGTCTTCTGGCAACAAATTCCACAGCTTGACTGTGCACTGCGTGAAAAATACTTTTCCAGATTTGTTCTGTTCCTCCAAGTTCTTTCACAGGGTTACCTTAGCTGTAGAACTGTTTGAAAGGGTAAATTGCTGTTTCCTATAAACCTTTTTTTACACCGCTCAGGATTTTAACATCCTCTATCATATCCCCTCTGTCATCTCTTCTCCAAGCTGGAGGACGTTAAAACCATTAAGCCAAGAGTGGGCTGTGGGCAAACCTTTTGGTCTGAGGACCACGCTGGGGATAGATTTGTAGCACCTGGTTCTCACCTGAGCAGCACCTCATGACTTTACTGTTCCTCTGTCTCTTCATAGGAATTCATTGCATCATCTCCATCATTTTTGTTGTCTGTCTATGTAACTTTTCTAGCATCCCTAATTCGATAAACTTGCATGTGCAGGGGTTTTTTTTCCTCTTTTTATTCCTTCCTTTGATGCAATATTGCGAATAGCGGTATATCAAGTGTTTTTGAATAAATTTGATGCATACCCTGGATCCTATATATCACGCTGAGATTCCCACGCAGAAATTGAAATATATTTTATAACAATGGTCATAACTTAGGGGCCCTTATACTAAGCCACATAGGCGCCTATGCGAGCCCAACAAGCGCCAAATTGGAGTTACCACCCGATTATCGCATGGCCCTTGCCGTAATTTCAATTTTGGCGTGCGCCTGAAAAATATTTTTTATTTTCTGGCGCATGGCAGCTACGCGCGTCAAGTGGCTTTTGACACGCATAGATCATTACCGCCCAGTTACCGCGTGAGACCTTACCGCTAGGTCAATGGCTTGTGGTAAGGTCTCAGACCCAAAATGGATGCGTGAAAATTTTCATTTTGCCGCACGTCCATTTTCAGCAAAAATTTTAAAAAGGCATAATTCTGCGTGTGCCCAAAACACGCGTCTACACTACTGCAGGCCATTTTTCAGCGCACCTTAGTTAAAGTACCCCTTAATTAGTTAACAAGTTAATCAGCGCTGATAACTGAATGTTAACAATTATCAGCACTAATTATCAATTAGAATTTATGCACACTACTTACTAAGAGTATTCTGTAAAGTGGATCACATAAATTCTAATGCACAGTGCCAAAAAGGGGCATGGCCAGGGGCCTAGAAAGGGCAGTTCACGAAAAATTTATGCACAGGGTTATAGAATACACCTGCTCTGCGACTAAGTTAGGCGCCAGTATTTACACCAAGTTTTACCTGGAGTAAATGGATGCGCCTAGAGTCAGGGCCGCCGAGAGACTAGGCCGGGCCCGGGGCAAGACCACCCCCCCCCCCCCCCCCGCCCCCCCCCCCCCCCCACCGCTGCCGCCCCCCTGTCATTCCCCCTGCCGCTGCTGCCCCCTGTCATTCCCCCCGCTGCTGCAGTCCGCGGTCTCACCTGCCTGCCTCCATGGCTCCGGGCCCCCTTCATTCAAAGTGGCAGTCGCAGATCGCCTCTCTTCTGGCCTTCCCTCCCTGTGTTCTGCCCTCGTCTGATGTAACTTCCAGTTTCCGCGAGGGCGGGACACAAGGAGGGAAGGTCAGAAAAGAGGCAATCTGCGACTGCCGCTTTGAATGCAGGGGGCCCTGAGCCGAGGAGGCAGGCAGGTAAGACTGGGGACTGCAGCGCCAATGGCCTGACCCCGGCGTCGGGCCCCCCTTGGAGGCCCGGGGAAATTTGCCCCCCCCTGCCTCCCCCTCTGGGCATTCCTGCCTAGAGTTAGGTGCTGGCATGACCACTAGGCATATTCTTTTTATTTATTTATTTATTATTATTTCAATAAATCACAAGTAAATTTACTTGACAGAAAAAAAGCAGCTAAAGAATACCAATTTACAAAGAAATTTCCTCAGAAATAAAAATAAAGAAAAACATCTCCCTTTTTAGGTGCTTTAAAGTCCACAAATGGTGAGTCCAAGTTATCAATAACTGGAGATATAAGGAAAAGAAATTAAACATTTCAAATACACTATAGCCAAAAACAAGATTTCAGCGTTACAGGCTAGGTATAACTTCACCTATAGAGCTCTCTTGGATGTTAAGAAGGAACATAATTGGGAAGGGTCAAAATACACATATTTGACATTCTGATAATTAACCAAACATTTACATGGATATTTTAAATAAAATGTTGCTCCTAATTGGAGCGTCTCCTGTTTTAACTGCAAGAACTTTTGCCTGCGCTTCTGCGTGTCTCTTGACAAGTCAGGAAATATCCGAGTTTGTAATCCTCTAAAGGTTTTCTCTTTCTTTAGGAAAATTTTTTTTAATATCCATGACTTGTCTGAGGTCAACGCAACCGTGGCAAGCAAGGTTGAAGCAGTAGATTTTTCACAATCTAAACTTTCTATCAATGCAGAGACATCTATTGCCTGATTATTTGAATGTTGTTCATCTTTTTTGCCCGGGATATAAAAAACCTGGGAGATAGGGGGAAATTGATCTTCACCAATTTCAAGGATTTCTTTAAAGTAGTTTCTTAACATTTCCCTCGGAGAAACCAGAGGCTGCAAGGGAAAATTTATAAAACGCAAATTATTATTTTTAAGACTGTTTTCAAGAAACTCCGATTTTCTCCTTAGGTTTACTAGGTCTTTAACAGTTGTTGTTTGCACAGTTTGTATCTGTTGTATTTCTTTTTCAAAATTTTCAGTTTGTGAAGCCACAGAGTTAAGTTTAATTTCTACTTCTTTCAATTTCCCATCCAACAAGGCAATTTCTTCTGACATCTTTTTAGTCTGAGGGCATAAAGCCTTACCAAGTTCCACAATTAGATGCCAAAGATTGTCTAAAGTTACTTCGGTAGGTTTTTTAAAAGGAAATATCTCTTCTGTCTCGATGTGTATCAGACTTACATTCCCCTTTGTTCCTACCGTCTCCTCAGCAGGTCTTCTTTCTGTGGGAGCAGTTAGGCTGGGAGTTAACAAACTTCCCAGACCTTCCGACGAGGATAGAATTGCCTCCTGTTCCCCTCCGCTACCTGACTCTCTGGTCTTCGCGGTCGAGTATGCACTCGTCGGAGAACTGCTTCCAATTGGTTGAGGAGGCGGGTCTCTGCCGTCCGGGCTCAGCGAAACTTCCAGCCCAGCGTTCACTCCACTTTCTCCAGCTAGTGGGTGAGCGAACGGGCCGCCCGTCGACGGCGAAACCATGCCTGTTGCTCTCTGTAAGAAGGGCTCAATCGAGCCTAGAGAAAGTAAGTTCCTCGGCTGCTGGGAGGCAGTCGCCGCAGCCCTTCCCCTCCTCTTCGGCATATCAACGATATTGTTCAGGTAAGAGAGAGACGAAAAACGCGTCCGTCTTATTCGGCGGCCATCTTGGACTCTAGGCATATTCTAAAAAACCCCACTTAAGTATAGTCTATAAACAATGCCTAAATCTAGGTGTGGTCTATAGACTACGCCTAGGCGGAAATTGTTTTGGCGCCGATTTTTCAGGCACCATATCTAGAATCTAGTCCATAGTGCACAAAGTTGTACATAGAAGTTATAGAATAGTGCTACTTACGTAGGTAACTTAATTGTTATATTAGCTGTTAATTGATGTTAACCTATAACTGTTATTAATTGATGCTAATTGGCACTAATTTGCAGTTACGTGTGTAACTGCCATTAGTTGGTATTCAAGAAATTGAGCACACAAAATCCATAATGCGTAACTTCAAGGGGGATGTGGACCTGGGAGGGGCATGAGTGGGTCAGGGGTGTGCCTAGCACTTATGCAGGTTGTAGAATACTGCAACAGCCAAAGTCAGGAAGATCACATCTCCACAGGTAGGTTCAAGCAAAGGTCAAGCTGTGGAGAAGCAAAGCAAGAACCAAAAAACACAGCAGTATACGAGCACATAAAAGTTCTTTATTCGGTTAATCCAAGATCCAAAAGGCCTACATCAGAGATCCAAAACTCTCTGGATTTGATGTTTTTTATAGCAAACGAGACCACTATAAAGCTATTGAATTGCTTGGTGAATGAAGGTTCGAATCTGAGACCACTAATCTTTAGTGAAGGGAAATCTTGCCTCACCAATCTACTACATTTCTTTGAAGGGGTGAGCAAACATGAGGATATAGGCGAGGCAGTCGATACTGTGTATCTGGATTTTCTAAAGGCATTTGACAAATTACAGAAAAACAGAGTGGGGTTCACACTCTCCACAGCAATCGAACACAACAGAAGAAAGAAGGGTGGAGAGGGCCCAATGTCAAGAGATCAGTCACCACACTCAAGGGTAAGATGCTCCAGAAAAGCCTTTATTAGGACCCAAAACTGGTTAAAGGATAGAAAACAGAGAGTAGGGTTAAATGGTCAGTAGTCTCAATGGAGAAGGGTAGATAGTGGGGTCACCGACCAGGAAAGGGATCTAGGTGTCATTGTCGATGATACGTTGAACCCTCTGCTCAATGTACGGCAGCGGCTAAGAAAGCAAATAGAAGATGAAAGAGCAGATTTGTTTGCTTCTTGATATTTCAAGGCTTGTTTCTGAAAGGCTCAACTCCTGGAGCTGTAAAGAAAGAAGCACTGAAAGACCAAAACAAACAAACCTGCTCTTCCATCTCCTAAAAGATTAGTGGTCTCAGCCCTGAAGCATCATTATCATTCACCAGGCATTCGATAGCTTTATAGCGGTCTCGTTTGCTATATTATATAGAACATCAAATCCAGAGAGTTTTGATGCAGGCCTTTCGGCCATGTTGGATGTTGGATTAACTGAATAAAGAACTTTATGTGCTCGTACACTGCTGTATTGTTTGTTTTTTAGCTTTGCTTCTCCCCTGTTTGACCTTTGGTTGTAGAATACTATCATCTGTGTGCCTGACAGCAGTTAGGCGAGAGTTATTTACAGCAGCCATTGAGCTAGTGTAACTGGCTGTACCTGAAGTTAAGCACATAACTGTGGCCTTACACTAGTATTCTATAAAGGCGATTATATGCGTAATTGCCAGTGCAGAATTTGCATCTAAATGGAAAGGGAATGGGACTTGATATACCACCTTTCTATGGTTACAATCAAAGCAGTTTACATATTATATGCAGCTGCTTATTTTCTACCTGGGGCAACAGAGGGTTACGTGACTTGCCCAGAGTCACAAGAAGCTACAGTGGGAATTGAACTCAGTTCCCCAGGATCAAAGTCCACTGCACTAACCACTAGGCTACTCCTCCACTAGCAACATTCCATGTAGAAGCCTGCCCTTGCAGATCAGCAATGCAGCCGCGCAGGCTTCTGTTTCTGTGAGTCTGACGTCCACGTTCTCATTACCTCTCGCCTGGACTACTGCAACTTACTCCTCACCAGCCTCCCACTTAGCCATCTATCCCCCCTTCAATCTGTTCAGAACTCTGCTGCACGTCTCATATTCCGCCAGAAGCGATATACTCATATCACCCCTCTCAGGTCACTTCACTGGCTTCCGATCAGATACCGCATTCAATTCAAGCTTCTCCTTCTTACCTACAAATGCACTCAGTCTGCTGCCCCTCACTATCTTTCTACCCTCATCTCCCCTTACGTTCCCACCCGTAACCTCCGTTCACAGGATAAATCCCTCCTCTCAGTACCCTTCTCCACCACCGCCAACTCCAGGCTCCGCTCATTCTGCCTCGCCTCACCCTATGCTTGGAACAACCTTCCTGAGCCCTTACACCAAGCCCCCTCCCTGCCCGTCTTCAAGTCTTTGCTTAAAGCCCACCTCTTCAATGCTGCGTTCGGCACCTAACCCTTACCGTTCAGTGAATCCAGACTGCCCCAATTTGACTGCCCCTATCGGACCGACCGTTCACTTGTCTATTAGATTGTAAGCTCTTTGAGCAGGGACTGTCTCTCTTTGTTAAATTGTACAGCGCTGCGTAACCCTAGTAGCGCTCTAGAAATGTTAAGTAGTAGTAGTAGTAGAAACCTCCGTATAGTGAATAGTATCTAAAAATAATATTTTCAAATGTGTTTCCCATGTATAGTCTCAAACATATTACCAATGACAAAAAACAGCACTTACCTTATTCTGGCCCAATAAGAAGATGTTCATAACTTGGGACCAAAAATAACTGCGCACAATGCAGTAGGCCTCGAGCACAGGAACAGAATAGTGCAGGTCCCGACAAGGACCCGTTTCGCTTCAGGCTACCTCTGGAGACGTCACTGCACAATACATTTCACTCAGTGCTATCTGACTGCAAACATTCAATATTCAAGGAGGCCTTTTCCTCCTTTCATTAAAAACCTTTTTCAAGAACTTTTCTAGATCTTTGATAGTCACTATTCTGGTTTAGGACTGTTATTTATGCAGACATGTTAGGCTGATTAACTTAAGCAGCTAAGGGCTGAATATCGGCATTTATCTGGTTAATTGTCGACTCTGCCCCAGACCGCACACACAACAGCTGGTTTTGGCTTTTAGCAGTTACAGGGGATATTAGGTGGCATGGGAGGCAACTTTTCAAAACGATCGGGGGTGGAAAATCCAACAGAAATTACCCCTCCCTGGTCACAGGCAAGGATATCGAATATTGTGTTCAATTCTGGTCATCGCATCTCAAAAAATATATAGTGGAATTAGAAAAGGTGCAGATAAGGGCGACGAAAATGATAAAGGGGATGGGACGACTTCCCTATGAGGAAAGGCTAAAGCGGCTAGGGCTCTTCAGCTTGGAGAAAAGGCGGCTGAGGGGGAGATATGATAGAGGTCTATAAAATAATGAGTGGAGTTGAATGGGTAGATGTGAAGCGTCTGTTCACGCTTTCCAAAAATACTAGGACTAGGGGGCATGCGATGAAGCTACAATGTAGTAAATTTAAAACGAATCGGAGAAAATGTTTCTTCACTCAACGTGTAATTAAACTCTGGAATTCATTGCCAGAGAATGTGGTAAAGGCGGTTAGCTTAGCGGAGTTTAAAAAAGGTTTGGATGGCTTCCTAAAGGAAAAGTCCATCGACCGCTATTAAATGGACTTGGGGAAAATCCACTATTTATGGGATAAGCAGTATAAAATGTTTTGTACTTTTTGGGGATCTTGCCAGGTATTTGTGACCTGGATTGGCCACTGTTGGAAACAGGATGCTGGGCTCGATGGACCTTTAGTCTTTCCCAGTATGGCAATACTTATGTACTTATGTGTTTGCTCAATATTGGGGGTGCTCAAGCACCCACAGCACCCACAGAGCTGGCTCCTATGTTCAGTGGCACTATCCAGGTAAATGCCACTAAATATTCCGTCCGGGCCTGTTCAGAACCAGTTAACCAGGCAAGAGGTTCTCCTACACTGTTTCCTCTAAATTGAGCAGGAGTCCTCCACAACTGCATTGCTGCCAGTGGGTGGTGGTACTTCAATATTGTGTTTTCAATTGCTAGGGACAGACAGCTTCCCTGGACTCTTGCAGAGCTCGCCTGTTCCTCACTATTAAAAATGTGATAGTGAAACTGCTCCCCCCCCCCCTCCTACTAGCAAGACTGTATGTGGAGGACTCCCACTCAACTTAGAGCAAACAGTGCTCTTCTACCTGGTTAACTGTCTTTAAATACTGAACCCTAAGTTTGAATCTGAGGCAATGGAGGGTTAAGTGACTTGCCCAAGATCACAAGGAGCAGAATGGAAATGGAAGTGGGACTTGATATACCGCCTTTCTGTGGTTTTTGCAACTACATTCAAAGCAGTTTACGTCTTATATACAGGTACTTATTTGTACCTGGGACAATGGAGGGTTAAGTGACTTGCCCAGAGTCACAAGGAGATGCAGTGGGAATTGGACCCAGTTCCCCAGGTTCAAAGTCTACTGCACTAACCACTAGGCTACTCCTCCACTAGCAACATTCCAAGTAGAATCTCAAATTGTAGCAACAGAATCTCAAATTGTCAGACTTGTGAGTTCTTGTACCAAGTAGAGCACTGCTGAGCCCGGTACTCGGACCAGGTTCTGCTTGGCAGTCGGATAACCCCAGGTTTCACCTGCACTGACTGCCATTCCCCAGAGGTTGAGCCCCTAGGTGCGGGCGGCCAGCAGGACTTACGAGATGGAGCAGGAAGCGGGGTGGTGAATGTAACGGCCAGAGAGGTAGCAGGCAAGAGAGTGATCCAGGTATAGGCAAAGTCAAAAGGCAGGCAGCAGGTCAAGAGAGTAATCCAGGTACAGGCAAAGTCAGTAGGCGGGCAGCAGGTCAAGAGAGTAATCCAGGTACAGGCAAGACCAATAGGAGAGAAGCAAGGGAAGCCAGGCAGAGAGAGAGCATACACAGGTGCGTGGAAGCAAAGCAATCAAGGAGCCTGCAGCCAGAGAAGAACTACACACACATGGCTCAGGGCTGTGCCAGTCAAGTGTGCGTGTTGACGGGACCCCGCGCAGCCCAAGGATGCCGCTTGTGTTGAGGTAGGGGACATGACACAAATAATAGCAACATTCCATGTAGAATCTCAAATAGGGAAAGGGAAATGGGACTTGATATACTGTCTTTCTGTGGTTTTTGCAACTACATTCAAAGCAGTTTACATGTTATATACAGGTACTTATTTGTACCTGGGGCAATGGAGGGTTAAGTGACTTGCCCAGAGTCACAAGAAGCTGCAGTGGGAATCAAACCCAGCTCCCCAGAATGGGATTTGACTACACCAGTTGTCAGCCTGGTGCTCTAAATACCAGACAGAGAAAAGAAAAGTGAAAACAGAAACATAAAGATCAGTGCCAGATAGATGTAGAGAAGGAACGGGAGGAGGGAGAAGAAATGGAAAAGGCAAACTTGGAAAAGAATTTAGAAGATCCACATAAGAAAAGTGGGACGGACTGGGAAAAACCCAGTCAGAAAAATAAAATGCCCAAACAAAGGTAGAAAAAAAATCCAGTTTTTAAGGATTGGAATATGCATCTCTTTTCATTATGTAATTTGTAAAACACAGGAGGGAACACATTTCTGTTTCTCTTTTTCCAGTATTGCATCCCTCATAGAGTCTAGGTTTTGGGGGATTTCTATGTCATTTTTTGTTTGCACGTTTGTTTCCAATTTGTGGTTCCATATTCTATATTAGCTGAGGGTCTTTCCTTGTTTTGAGTGTTTGAGATTGAGGATATTTTTTTTTCTCTTATATGGTTTCTAGAATTCTAGCATCATTTGTATTGATTTTTAATTTATTTTTGTTTTTACTATTTTGTATTTATAGAGTCATTCCCATTTTGCTGCTAGACAATATACTGCCCTGACATCATTATTACACCTAGGGCCTTTTGCTAAGTAGCGCTAAACACTGGCCTCCACTATATAGTGTGGATTTCCCATGCGTTGAGGCCACTTTTAGTGCAGCAGTAAAATGGCTATGATTTCTATTTTCCCCTTATTGGCCAAGCGCTAATTTCCCAATTAGCACATGGCCATTAGTTCATGACCCCTTACGGCCATCTATTACTAAGCTATAAGGGCTCCCACACTAATCGGGCAGCACGTGGCGATTTACCTGTGCTACTCGATTAGCAAAGCATACACCTACTCTCTGCCTCCAAACAACCCCCCCCCCCCCCCCCCCCTGCCGATCCTAGAACTACCACGGGGCACTTGAGCACATCCTGTGCTAGTGACTTTTTAGCATGCAGTAAGCATGCGTTAGTACTTACCACTGCTTTATAAACGGGCCCCCTAGTTTTTAGGAAGCCCCTGAAGCAGGCTTTACACTGAAATATATTGGGCATTTAACACTTACTGATTTCAGTTACAACAGTGATTGCAATATACCATCTTGTATGATCTTTATGGTTTGTATGTTTTTGTATGTAATATATTAGTTGATGTGATTAAACCAGGGGCGTAGCCAGACTTTGGTGGGAGGGGTTCCAGAGCCCGAGGTGAGGGGGCACATTTTAGCCCCCCACCACCACCATTTTTTACTTCCGCCTCCACCAACTTTGACACCCCCCCCCCGCCGCCGACCCTCTCGACCCCCCCTCCTGCCGCCAACCCTCCCTCGCCGCCGCCGTCACCATCCTTTGCTGGTGGGGGACCCCAACCCCGCCAGCCGAGGTCCGCTTCTTCCAGCGCAAGGCTTCATTCTGTTTCTGTGCAGGACGTCAGACTCACAGAAACAGAACGAAACCTTGCACCGGAAGAAGAGGACCTCGGCTGGCGGGGGTTAGGGTCCCCCACCAGCAAAGGTAGCCGACAACGGCGGCGGGAGAGGGGGTCGAGAGGGTCATCGGCAGGGGGGGTCCAGGGCTAAATCTATGGGGGCCCAGGCCCCCGTGGCCCCATGTAGCTACGCCACTGGATTAAACATTTATCATTTTTGTACACCTTGATAGCTAAAAGTGACAAGATATTCTTGACACAAAAATCTTGCTACGTGTCCTTTCCTCCAGAACTTTCTTCACTGGTTATAGGCCTGTCAGCAACCTGTGATTTTGGAATCTCTCTTTTTTTTTTTTTTCAGGTCAAATGTTATTTTTGCCAATTTATGTTACTTTATTTTTCCTAATCACAGATAGGAGGATATCCCCCTTGGTCTTTTCATTTTTGATATCACTCTTTATTGGTGAATTCAAATTTTCTGATTTGAGATATGTTCGTTTTTTTAGCAATCTCATGAAGAATGAGTAAAATAATTGTAATGCTGACAGGAGTATTGCCACACTGTGACCTCCCTGCCTGCTGCTATGGCTGCTTCTGCCACTGCTATCCTGTCCACTCTCAAGCACCCAGTCAGAGCTCCTCTGTGTTCCTGAGGCAACAGCAGGGCCACTGGCATCATGAGGGCCCCTCCCCCCCCCCCCCCCCCCACCCCGCCATGTGCTCATACTCAGCAGGCTAGCAGATGCTGGAATGGAGACACAGCATGCTCATCCAAGTCTGAGCGTGTGCCGCACCCGAACTGATCACCTCTCCAACTGTACTGCAGAAATTGAAGTTGCTTACCTGCAATGGTAGTTCTCCTTGGACAGATGATCTTCCGACAACACAACTGGGTGACATCACAGTGACGGAGCCGACCCGGCCAGATCTCCTTGGACAGATGATCTTCCGACCACACAACTGGGTGACATCACAGTGATGGAGCCGACCCGGCCAGTTCAAAAGCTGCGAAAGCTCTAGAAAAGCTTTGTTCACATGTGCGAGTATTCCCACCTTACTGTAACTACTGTACTTACTGTTAGCCCCGCCTCCCGTCTGTTAAGTCTTAAAGCTGGCGACAACTCCAGGAGGGAGTGCAGGCTTGTGTGGCTGGAAGATCATCTGTTCAAGAAGAACTAGCATTACGGGTAAGCAACATCAATTACTCCCTGGACAGAGTGATCTGGCAGCCACACAACTGGAGACTCCCAAGCTCCACAGGTAGCGGTCATGTACAACATGTGAAACTTTTACCTGATACTGCTTTCCAAGTTAAATATTTAACATCTATGAGATCCATATGCTCAAAGAGTGGTAGAGTGAGCACATGGAGATCTAAATTTAGATCCCATGCAGGGGGTGGAGCACGAATCGGAGGATATAAATGCAGCAGTTTGCTCATGAAACGCTTAGTGATATGGTGCCATATAAGACTTGCACTACCTACTGGGTCATGAAACACTGATAATGTTGCAAGATGCACTTTTACTGAAGTATATGACAGCCCAGTCTGTGATGGATGAACGAGATAACATAACACATTAGGAAATTGTGTAATGGCTGGATCCAGGTGATATCAAGTACACCACTAATGGAAGTGGTTTCATTTAGCTGAATATGACTTTTTAGTCTAGAAGGACTCAAATGGCTTCCTGTGACAAACCTACATTCGTTACATCTTTGGTTGTATGAGCCAAGCTGTGAGGCGAGAGTGTGGAGATTGGGATGCAGTAGGTGGCCCTGGTGTTGTGTAATTAGGTCTGGCTCTTGGGGCATAAGTACATAAGTAATGCCACACTGGGAAAAGACCAAGGGTCCATCGAGCCCAGCATCCTGTCCATGACAGCGGCCAATCCAGGCCAAGGGCACCTGGTGAGCTTCCCAAACGTACAAACATTCTGGCAAGCAGACCAGAGGTTGTGAAGTCATACCGAGTAAGACTGGAAACCATGGCTGTCTGAGCCAATACAGGGTTATTAGAAGGAGGTTGCCTGCCTCTGATTTTGCTTTCTGTAGAGTCTTCGAAAAGAGTGGTATCGGAGGATAGGCATTCAGAAGGCCGTCTTTCCAGGTGAGTTGGAAGGAGTCTTCCGCTTCTCTTTTTGGAGTCGAATACTTTGAACAAAATTTGGGACACTTGCAGTTCAGTGGGGATGCAAACAGGTCTAGGAGTGGCTCACCCCATTTCTTGAAGAGGGATTGAGTAACTGTGATCTTGAGCAACCACTCGTGAGGTTCCATTTTCTTGCTGAGCATGTCTGCTACTATCTTCGATTTTCCTGGTAGGTAGGATGCAATTAAGGTGGAACGTATGCTGATCACAAACTGCCAGATCTCGAGTGGTTCTCGGCACAGAGTATGAGATCCTGTTCCTCCCTGCTTGTTGATGTAATGCATTGTTATCTGATTGTGCATATATGTATAATATGATTTTGTAATTGTTCCTGAAACGTTCACAGAGCTACTTTGACCGCATGCAATTCCAGAAATTTGATACTGCTTCTCTGTTCAGTAACAGTCCAAGAACCTTGGATAGAAATGGCTGAGATGGGATCTCCAATCCTTCTTTGATGCATCCGTGATGAGATAAATTGCTGATTGCGGAGGGTGGGAAGACATATCTATTACCAGATGTTGCATATCTGTCCACCAAGTGAGTGACTCCTTGAGTTGCTGGGTTAAGCTGATTTTTGTCAATAATAGCTGTGTGGATTTGGTCCACTAGTCTCTGAGGTGCCATTGAAGGTGTCTCATATTGAGTCTCACCAGTGGTACTGTTCTGCCCCCATATTCATGGTAGCAGGCTGCATTGTTATGTATATTTAGTATGAATATTATTTGTATTCAATTGCATTGTCTGTGTAATAAATAACACTGTGTATCTGTAGTTTGCAGTTTTCTGTGATTGACTCCTTGTGAGTCTTCTCTATTGGCTTTGCCCTCTCTCTCTCCCCCTGGGGGTTGTGTGAGAGAGTCCCAGTCTTGCTAGCATACCTTTATGATCAGCAGCTGTTCTAGGGCTGATCCCTCCTTAATCTAGTGTGATTCCAACAAAATTCTTCACCATTTTTCCCAAGGTATTTATTCCCAATTGATTCCCAATATTCCCACACTTTCCCCTTTGAGTATTACAGCTTTTCTTCTCAGCTGGGCTGAGGTTCTGTCCATCTCCTTGCCTCCGAGATGGCTGAACATAGGCTCTGTTTTGCAGAAGGCAACAATTCTGTCCAAGCATCTGATTTGTAAGTTGATTTTCTTGCCACATTAAAGAAGAGTTGGATTTAAGAATTGAGAGGCTACTGGTAAAGGTTTTGCTTGGGAATAGGTTTAGCTGGTGGATGAAGCTTTGTGACCTCACCTAGCCTAGAACAGCACAGGCAGTACATGGACTGCGGCTGCTACGTGGCCCAACAATACCAGCAGTGTACTGGCTGTTGTGTCACTGAGAGAAGATGGAGAACTATTGCTTTTATTGTTTCTGCTCTGGAAAGGAGCAGCTTTGCCAACGCCTGGGGTGTTAGAATAATTGCTCCAATGAATTGTATTTGCTGTACTGGAATCATCTGAGACTTTTCTTGATTCAGTAGAAAACCCAAATCTGTAAGAAGTTGTACAATCCTTTGCAATGCTTGGAGGGTGCTGTCTGATATCGGAGCTGAGATTAGCCAATCATCCAGATACAGAAACACTGCTACACCCTACTGGTGAAGGTATGCTACTACCATGATTACACACTTTGTGAATACTCATGGAGCTGAAGTAAGTCTAAAGGGTAAAACCCGATACGGGTAATGTTGGGCCCCCATTTGAAATCATAAATATTTTCTGGAGGATGGGTGGATTGGTATGTGCAAGTAAGCATCTTTCAAGTCCAGCGATGCCAACCAACCGTCTTTGCCAATAGTGGCAGAATCATAGGTAGAGTCATTGTTCTGAACTTCTCCTTTTTGATTATATTTGTTCAGTGGCTATAAGTCTAGGATGGGACAAAGTCCACTTTTCTTTTTTGGTATAGGAAAATACCTGGAATAGAAGCCTGTATTTTATTGTGATGGCTGTTCTAGTTTGATTGCATTGATTGACAGTAAATGATTCCTCCTGCAATTGACTGTCTGAGTTGGTGGAATTGATGTTTTACAGTGATGTTTGAAGGGGGCAGATGCAGGGCCGTGCTAACTCGGTAAGCGGGGTAAGCACCGCAGGGGGGCGCCTGCCTACAAGGGGCGCCGCGTCTGGCGCTGCCGTCCAGTTGTATTTCAAAATCCAAATAAAAAAAAAAACTTACCGCGTCGGCGCGTTGGCGCGTATACGCTGCTGCCTTCCCGCCTTTGGCACCGCCCGGCGCCCAGCTCTTCCCACGCGCGGATGCAGACTTGCAGAGTACGTCTTAACTTTTTTTGTTGTTTTTGCTGATGTTGATTTAGCTGCTAATTGGTGATAGAAATTGTCAAATAGGTGGCAGATAGAGACCTTGGAGCAGCGCTGAGTTTCTGAGGAAATTCCCCCAGCTCCCTCTGTCCGAGGTGTAAACACGAAACTAGTTCAATGGTTTTGAAATACCTCTGGAAGGAAGCCTCACATGCAGGGACTGGTGGGGCTGTTTAGTTTTGCACAGGTGCTTGAATCTGACGGGCTCAGGTCGGTGATGCACACTGCACGCAGTATTTTCAATCTGGTGCTGCCTGTACACTAATGACCCTGCTGCCTGCGTGATTATGTAAGTGACTTTGAGCCTTTGGGTGGTTAGCATTTGCAGTCGGAGGGAATCTATGCAATAATGCAATTCCTATTCTTATTTCCCAACGGATGGAAAATAGGGCAGTTGCTGCTATAGAAACCTTTGGGATCGGGAAATGGTTTTGATTTCCTGCGTGTCCCAGCCTTGTCCTGCGAGAAGGGTACACTGCAGTGGCTGATGTGAGCCTGAAATATCAATAGCAGTTGATTGCATCCCCAGTTCTGCTCAGGAGGTATCCCCTGGCTGCATGTTTTCTTTGAAGATTGCTTGCCAGCTGCAGGGTGATCGCTGTTTTTTTCTCTGAAACTGGTTAGGGGCGTGTATTCTCTCCGATGCTATGATGAGGTGCCTTTTTTTTTTTTTTGCCTGTGCCAGGGACAGTACTGTGGATTTTGCTGCTCTGCCTTCTGGAAACCAGCCACTCCTCCTTCTCCTGGCTACCCAAAGGCGTAAACATGAATGTAAACATGATGGAACAGAAGATACAGAGAGGGCGGAAAGAAACAAATAAAAAGCCTTTGAGTTTCGAGGACTGGTTGTCTCGATTCGGGTTGGGTAGACTGAAGGACTTATAACCTTTGGTAGCCATACAGTGAGTCCTAATCTGTAGTGTTTTTCTGATTTTTTGGAAGCAGAATACATTACTAATTTAACTTGGGCACCTTTTACATTTTATGGCAGAAGTTCTGATTCTGTTTTCGTGCAGTACTGAGCTTGGTACTTGCCCAATGAGCAGTAAATCAGTGTTTCCCAAGTCAGTCCTGGAGTACCCCCCCCCCCCCCCTTGTCAGTCAGATTTTCAGGCTATCCACAATGAATCTGCATGAAAGAGATTTGTATGCAATTGAGGCATTATTATTATTATTATTATTTATTGCATTTGTACCCCACATTATCCCACCTTTTTGCAGGCTCAATGTGGCTGTAAATCCATCTCATGCAGATTCACTGTGGATATCCTGAAAACCTGACTGACAAGGGGGGGGGGGGGTACTCCAGGACTGACTGACTTGGAAAACACTGCAATATTTATAACTTGTGCTCCTAATATAACATTTGGGAGTGGCCTCGTGGTTAGGGTGGTGGACTCTGGTCCTGAGGAACTGAGTTTGATTCCCACTTCAGGCACAGCTCCTTGTGACTCTGGGCAAGTCACTTAACCCTCCATTGCCCCATGTAAGCCGCATTGAGCCTGCCATGAGTGGGAAAGCGCGGGGTACAAATGTAACAAAAATAAAATGTTAATGTTGCTATTGCACTAGCGTAGAAGCTGCCCTTGCAAAAAAAAGCCCAGCAGTTCTTCTACTCCCAAGAGACTGGGCTCCCAGTGAGCCAGCAAGGTCAGACTGTGTAAATGAGATGAAGAGACCCAGGTAACAAAGACAGGAACATGCATAATCAAAGCTTAGGTCTCTGCAGTTACAAGGGCTGGCCATTCCTAATTATGCTAATAGTTTTTAATAGGCTTAGTCCCACTGAAAAGCCTCTTTATAAAGGCAGTGCTTTCTCTGGAGAGCAGTGTTAAGAAACAGCAGGAATTGTGTTTATTTTTTTAAACTGCTTTCCTGTGTAAGCTAATTTACAGTTTTCTAGTATATGCTTGACATTGAAGGGTGTGGTAGACCCTTTTCTCAGGTCTGGCTGGGCCTGTAGTTTTCAGTCTAAAGGAAAGACAGGTAGCAACCCAGAAACATCTAATGAAGAAGGGGGGGGGGCGCCAGCTGATAGTCTGCAGGGGGGCACCAGAGACCCTTGGCACGGCCCTGGGCAGATGGACAGAGTTTAAAAAGGGGTTAGACGGTTTCCTAAAGGACAAGTCCATAAACCGCTACTAAATGGACTTGGGAAAAATCCACAATTCCAGGAATAACATGTATAGAATGTTTGTACGTTTGGGAAGCTCGCCAGGTGCCCTTGGCCTGGATTGGCCGCTGTCGTGGACAGGATGCTGGGCTCGATGGACCCTTGGTCTTTTCCCAGTGTGGCATTACTTATGTACTTTTGTACTTATGACAAAGTTGAAATTATAGCCATATTGTATGATAGACAGCACCCAAGTATCCATTGGTATTGTTGTCCAAGCATGGGCAAAGGACTGCAGGTGACCTCTATGGGTATGTGCTGTTCAAGAGAAGTGTCAAAAACTATTAGTGTTTTTTGCTGCTTGGGACAAAGTAGATTTTGTTGTTTTCTAGTCCCTGTAAACTCTAGTCTGTGTCTAAGACTTTTGTTAGTGATTTCCCTTATAATTGGTATACATTTTGTTGTAAGGGAACTGCTCTTGAGGTAGAAATTTCTTTTTAGACATGTAATATGGAGAGTTCCTATAAGATGCCTTTGGTTGTTCAATATTATCGTCCTCCAGTGTGTCCAATGTAGTGCAGTCATTTTTGATGGTATCTATTATTTTTTTTTACTTTATCGCCAATGAGGGTCACGTGGAAATAATTATTGCAGCTCCACATACTGAGATGTCATATGAGTCACGCAAAACTCTTATCATATTTTGTGAACACTCCTCAAGGTCCTTCATCAAAGATTGGAGAGGAGTTTGAGATGGAGCTGACAGTGTATCTATTGCTTTATGGAGACCGTATATGATAGTGTAGAGATATTGCATATAATGGAAGTGATGTATCATGATACGTGCATTCAATATGGCATTTTGGTACAATTTTTTACCCAACAGATCCATAAGTTTCAAATCTTTTGTTGGAGGAAAATTTGAATAATCCCTTGAACTCTTATGTTTCCTTATAGCAGAGTGGACCACAATTGAATGGTGAGACAGTTGCTGTTTGTTGTGGCCCATGATATTTTGAGCCCTGTATTTTGTCTCTAAGCTCTTCTTCGTAGGCCTGGATGCATAAAGGTTGGTCCAAATTATTTTATGTTGTTCTAACAGTACCTTGTGTAGAGGGAGAGCAATTATCTCACAAGGTGTGTCCAGGTATAGAAGAACACTGAAGGTGTTTGCTCTCAAGTCAGGCTTCGTTGAGGCTAGTATTTCTAGAGCCTTTGCAAGTGTCCTCTGGTTGTGATGTCTTTGTGGGTCCAGGAGGAGAAGGATCTGAAGGAAAGCCCAGCATTCCTCTACTAGATGTTGTAGGCAAATCTGGGGATGGAGTTCTGGAACCATGTTTTGAATGAGCTGGTATTGACCCATAGTCAGAAATAAGTTCAGCTTCCATTGATTGCAAAGTTGAAATTGACCAAGAGCACTTCCTTTGTGTTGGTGAAGGCCTGGGAAGGAAGTCCGATGCAGATGTGGTACGCTGATTGTAGAGAGCTTGCGCCTGTAATTGCTATGGTTGTTGCTGTTGAAGCAATTGACGAAGCAGCAGTAGGATGTCAGTGGACAGCTGAGAAGTAGTCCGTTGAGGCTGTGTGTAATGTGCACAGAGGTGTGGAGGACACACTGATTGAGTTTGTGAGGCACAGTGATGGTCTGACCAGCTTGTTTCAGTGGAGATCATGGCTTGTTTAATGGCTGTGGTGCCTTTGATGAGAAGAGTGGCTTATGGTGATGACGAGCTACTCCTGTCACATGGCTGATGACTTAGCTTTGAAGCAGGGCTACCCTGATGAGCAAAAGCCCCTGGAGATCGGGACTCACTGTGCCAAACCCTTTTTGACGGAGATGTGTGCTGTGTCGGGTCCAATGAGATGCACTTCAACACCGACAATAGAGTCAAGTGGTATCAAATGACCAACAGCAATTGAGGCTGAGAGTGCTGCACTTGTCTGGTCTTCGTGCTGTGGAGCAGTGGAGAGCAGTGGCATAGCCAAGGGTGGGCTTGGGTGGGCACTTTGGTCTCAGGCCCACCCAGTACCAGCATAGATATCATGTGGCTGGCAGGGATCCCCAAGCCCCACCAGCTGAAAACTCCCAACAACTGTCCCTCCTGCATACCTTGTAAATAGCAGATCTTTGCCTGCAGCGAGCAGTGACTGATGTATACTGCTCGCACCAGCCCCATAGCCTTCGCTCTGATGTATTCTTGCCTAGACGGAAACAGGAAGTTGCATCAGAGGGAAGGGTATGGAGCCAACGTCAGCAGTGTGAATTAGTTGCTGCCCATTGCCGGTGAAAATCTGCTATTTAAAAGGTATGCAGGAGAGGGAGGATATTTGAGAGACCACATGGTATGCAGGTGAGAGGAGAGAGCACATCATCTGTGGGATGAGGCAGGGTTCTTCTGCCCACCCACCCATCTTAGGACCAGGCCCACCCAAAATTGGATGTCTGGCTACGACCCTGGTGGAGAGAGCTGGGGTGTGAGTACTTGAAGGCTTATTTGAAGGACCGACCGTTCACTTGTCTATTAGATTGTAAGCTCTTTGAGCAGGGACTGTCTCTCTTTGTTAAATTGTACAGCGCTGCGTAACCCTAGTAGCACTCTAGAAATGTTAAGTAGTAGTAGAAACCTCCGTATAGTGAATAGTATCTAAAAATAATATTTTCAAATGTGTTTCCCATGTATAGTCTCAAACATATTACCAATGACAAAAAACAGCACTTACCTTATTCTGGCCCAATAAGAAGATGTTCATAACTTGGGACCAAAAATAACTGCGCACAATGCAGTAGGCCTCGAGCACAGGAACAGAATAGTGCAGGTCCCGACAGGGACCCGTTTCGCTTCAGGCTTCCTCTGGAGACGTCACTGCACAATACATTTCACTCAGTGCTATCTGACTGCAAACATTCAACATTCAAGGAGGCCTTTTCCTCCTTTCATTAAAAAACTTTTTCAAGAACTTTTCTAGAACTTTGATAGTCACTATTCTGGTTTAGGACTGTTATTTATGCAGACATGTTAGGCTGATTAACTTAAGCAGCTAAGGGCTGAATATCGGCATTTATCTGGTTAATTGTCAACTCTGCCCCAGACCGCACACACAACAGCTGGTTTTGGCTTTTAGCAGTTACAGGGGATATTCGGTGGCATGGGAGCCAACTTTTCAAAACGATTGGGGGTGGAAAATCCAACAGAAGTTACCCCTCCCTGGTCACAGGCAAGGATATCGAATATTGTGTTCAATTCTGGTCATCGCATCTCAAAAAATATATAGTGGAATTAGAAAAGGTGCAGATAAGGGCGACGAAAATGATAAAGGGGATGGGACGACTTCCCTATGAGGAAAGGCTAAAGCGGCTAGGGCTCTTCAGCTTGGAGAAAAGGCGGCTGAGGGGGAGATATGATAGAGGTCTATAAAATAATGAGTGGAGTTGAATGGGTAGATGTGAAGCGTCTGTTCACGCTTTCCAAAAATACTAGGACTAGGGGGCATGCGATGAAGCTACAATGTAGTAAATTTAAAACGAATCGGAGAAAATGTTTCTTCACTCAACGTGTAATTAAACTCTGGAATTCGTTGCCAGAGAATGTGGTAAAGGCGGTTAGCTTAGCGGAGTTTAAAAAAGGTTTGGATGGCTTCCTAAAGGAAAAGTCCATCGACCGTTATTAAATGGACTTGGGGAAAATCCACTATTTATGGGATAAGCAGTATAGAATGTTTTGTACTTTTTGGGGATCTTGCCAGGTATTTGTGACCTGGATTGGCCACTGTTGGAAACAGGATGCTGGGCTCGATGAACCTTTAGTCTTTCCCAGTATGGCAATACTTATGTACTTATGTGTTTGCTCAATATTGGGGATGCTCAAGCACCCACAGCACCCACAGAGCTGGCTCCTATGTTCAGTGGCACTATCCAGGTAAATGCCACTAAATATTCCGTCCGGGCCTGTTCAGAACCAGTTAACCAGGCAAGAGGTTCTCCTACACTGTTTCCTCTAAATTGAGCAGGAGTCCTCCACAACTGCATTGCTGCCAGTGGGTGGTGGTACTTCAATATTGTGTTTTCAATTGCTAGGGACAGACAGCTTCCCTGGAGTCTTGCAGAGCTCGCCTGTTCCTCACTATTAAAAATGTGATAGTGAAACTGCTCCCCCCCCCCCCCCCCTCCTACTAGCAAGACTGTATGTGGAGGACTCCCACTCAACTTAGAGCAAACAGTGCTCTTCTACCTGGTTAACTGTCTTTAAATACTGAACCCTAAGTTTGAATCTGAGGCAATGGAGGGTTAAGTGACTTGCCCAAGATCACAAGGAGCAGAATGGAAATGGAAGTGGGACTTGATATACCGCCTTTCTGTGGTTTTTGCAACTACATTCAAAGCAGTTTACGTCTTATATACAGATACTTATTTGTACCTGGGACAATGGATGGTTAAGTGACTTGCCCAGAGTCACAAGGAGATGCAGTGGGAATTGGACCCAGTTCCCCAGGTTCAAAGTCCACTGCACTAACCACTAGGCTACTCCTCCACTAGCAACATTCCAAGTAGAATCTCAAATTGTAGCAACAGAATCTCAAATTGTCAGACTTGTGAGTTCTTGTACCAAGTAGAGCACTGCTGAGCCCAGTACTCGGACCAGGTTCTGCTTGGCAGTCGGATAACCCCGGGTTTCACCTGCATTGACCGCCATTCCCCAGAGGGTGAGCCCCTAGGTGCGGGCGGCCAGCAGGACTTACGAGATGGAGCAGGAAGCGGGGTGGTGAATGTAACGGCCAGAGAGGTAGCATTCAGTATGGCATTTTGGTACAATTTTTTACCCAACAGATCCATAAGTTTCAAATCTTTTGTTGGAGGAAAATTTGAATAATCCCTTGAACTCTTATGTTTCCTTATAGCAGAGTGGACCACCCACCCATCTTAGGACCAGGCCCACCCAAAATTGGATGTCTGGCTACGACCCTGGTGGAGAGAGCTGGGGTGTGAGTACTTGAAGGCTTATTTGAAGGAACTCGTTGATTAGGAAGTTCAGTTGAACCAAGAGTTGGCTTGGATTTGAGGATGACTTCTTCAGCGTCTTACTAGAAGCATTAGTTGATGGCTGTGGGTTAGACTGTAAATAATCTAATCCCTAAATTTTAAATCTCTGAGTTTTAGAGCACAAGGTAACATTTTCGCACAGTCAGTGCAGGTACTGACTAGACGATCTTTTCCAAGACAGTGAATGCAAGCCCTGTGCAGTTCTTTTGTGGACATCTTCTTATTACAATAAGTACACTGCTTAAATCCCAGCTGTATTTCAGTCATTTTAAACAAAAAGATGCCAAATCGAATTCAGTTAATTGATGCCATTAAGGAATGGTGGTAATAGAATTATGAATCCCTGAAGGGAGAAACTGGTAGACAGTTCTGACCATGACCGTGGAAAAATAAAAACTCATGGGAGGTGTGGCTCACAGTAGGTACAGCGGTTACAGTCAGGCAGGAATACCTGCACATTTGAGCAAAGCTTTTCTAGAGCTTTCGCGGCTTTTGAACTGGCCAGGTCGGCTCCGTCACCGTGACGTCACCCAGTTGTATAGCTGCAAGATCACTCTGTCCAGGGAGAACACTCTAGCCACAATCCTAGTGGTTTCTCATGCAGTTATGTTATAGTTTTAGCTAGGGTTGTGGATTAATCGTGCTAACTAATATAATTAACACATTAACATTTTCTGCAATTAAAATGTTAATGTTAGTTAACAGTGTTACAGTACCAGGCTACTCTCTCCCTTCCTTCCCTAGTTCCTGCCAGTCAACTATCGCCTTGCATCACTGTACCTGCATTCCTCTGCCAGTCCCCAGAGCCTTCCTGCAGCTGCATCCCTCTTCCTCTGATGCAACTTCCTGTTGAAAGCAGCTGCAGAAAGGCTGTGGGGGCATGGCAGAGGAAAACAGATACAGTCATGCATAGTGAGGGGGTGGTTTGGAAACAGCTCCATTGAGTAGGGACTGTAATGGTAGCAATACTGTGGGCCAGTGATTGACATGCTGCCAGTGTCAGCATGGGGCTAGGGAAAACAGGGGTGTAGCTAGACAGCAGATTTTGGGTGGGCCCAGGCAAGAAGTGGGTGGGCACCAAGTGTTCTTCCCCCACCCAAACACACACACCAAAAAATATCTCAGCTGGTGGGAAAATGCTTCTCTCCACCTTGGCAGTCTGCAGCAGGCATGCGCTGAAAACTGAGCATGTGTGAGTGGCAGTATCGTGAAGAGCAGTGTTTTTGTTACTATCAGGGAAGAGTCTTCAGCTGGCGGAGCTTGGGATCCCCAACAGCTACCATTAAACATGTGCTACTGTTGGGTGAGCCTGAGCCCTAACTGGGTGGGCCTCGGCCCACCCAGGCCTACCTGTGGCTACGCCACTGAGGGAAAGGGAGAGGTATTGGACCCATGGGGAAGGGAGGGAGGGAGGGAAGGGAAGGGAAGGGAGAGACGCAGATTGTGAGCCTACTAGGGACAGTAAAGTACCTGCACATAATAAATGCAAGTTGATTTGGTTGTACCACAGAAAGGCAGTTTATCAAATCCATGACCCTTTACCCTGGACCCATAGCAAGGAGACGGAAGATATTTGGGACCTTCAGTGGGGAAGGGACATAGAGATGCTGGACCCTGGAGGGAGAGTTACAGGAGAGATGCTGGATAATGGGGGGGGGGGGGGAGTTAATGCAAGATTAATTATTTCAATCATGAGATTAATCACAATTAAAGTTTTTAATTGCCCAGCAGCCCTACTTTTAATACAGTTTTCACAATAATAAGGTAAGACAAGATGAGTTGTCTTACTTTATTAGTGTTATTGGGAGCTGGTAGACAGAGGAGTCACGCAAGTGTAGAGGTTGATTTATGATTCAGTTTATTTGATATACTACCTATAAATAGTAATTAGCTAAGCAGTTTACAATAAATACAACGTCTATGGATAGCTGAAGACTAGGGAAGGCACAATAAGAGGCCTAGGTTACAAGTAAATTCATTAAGAAGAGTTTTAACCATAAAACATAAAAGGGGGGAAAGGAGTGGTGAAGGTAGAACAAAAATGCGAAGCTAAAAATTATGAGATGCTACCGCCAGACACCAGCTACACACGGCAATAGGCTTAGAATATGAGGCAGACAAAAGTAGCCACAGATGAGTCCTGGGAAAGATCTGCATATGCAATTATTCCAATGCAGGAACATGAACTAAACTTAAAGCACTTTTGGGCTTCACCCATTAGTTCCAATTTTTTAACACAAGCCCTAGAGGTGAACTGAAATGTATACATCATTTGCTTTGCTGGGAGTAAATGGGAGGACCAGATTGGTCTATTTTTATTTATTTATTGTATTAGGATTTATTTACAGCCTTTTTCTGAATGAACTCACTCAAGGCGGTGTACAGTAAGAATAAATCAAACATAACGATAGACAATTACAGCAGTAAAAATATTCAAATAACAATAGAAAGCATGGCATAGTATACAACTTACAATGTCAACACAATACGTAATAGAACATTTTAATAGAAGCGTAGGGAAGAAGCCAGTGGTTCCCAAACCCGGCCTTGGAGGCACCCCAGCCAGTCAGGTTTTCAGGATACCCAGCATGAATATTCATGAGAGAAATTTGCATGCACTGCCTCCACTGCATGCTAATCTACCTCATGAATATTCATTGTGGATATACTGAAAACCTGACTGGCTGGGGTGCCTCCAGGGCCAGGTTTGGGAACCACTGGTATAAGTAAAGATGGAACATATAGATTTGGCTGCCCTCTCCCTCTCCAATACCAAAAAGGTATTCTGGAGAACCTGAGAAGCCTGTAAGTTTTCCTTCGGTTTGTCTTGGAACCATCTCAGGTCTTTCTACTGTACAAACTATCGCTGCCAGGCTCCTGTGACGTAAGTTTGTGACGCAGTTTTTCTGGCATCCTGAAGGATTGCTTGTGTTAGGAGTGGAGGAGTGGCCTAGTGGTTAGGGTGGTGGACTTTGGTCCTGGGGAACTGAGTTCAATTCCGGGCACAGGCAGCTCCTTGTGACTCTGGGCAAGTCACTTAACCCTCCATTGCCTGCCATGAGTGGGAAAGCGCAGGGTACAAATGTAATAAAATAAGTAGATCACATCTGACTATGTTCATTTCATGGTTACAATAAGCATGACGGTGGCTGTATTATTCTAGCAACACTGCGTATGCTACTGAGGGTGTTGGAAAATCCTAACAGTTCGCTTGATCAAAACAGAGGAATAGGAATTTCTTTTTCTACCTGTGAAAACGCCGCTCCTCAGTTCAGGTGGAGTAATTCAATTACATCCCTGTGTACAAAATACTCTCAAATACAGTTAACATGAGTCACTGTTGTTGTTGTTCTCATGCACCAGTATAAAATATAGCATGGCAAACAGGGATGGGCATCTGTTACCATGTATTCGATGTGTTATTGCGCCATAAAAAAAATGTAGTGGATGCAAAACTGATTTACTATTGATTTGCAGAATTTAATAAATGCATTAATGAATTTTTATAACAAATATCCAAAATGAATGCGGAGGAGTGGCCTAGTGGTTAGGGTGGTGGACTTTGGTCCTGAGGAACTGAGTTCAATTCCCACTTCAGGCACAGGCAGCTCCTTGTGACTCTGGGCAAGTCACTTAACCCTCCATTGCCCCATGTAAGCCGCATTGAGCCTGCCATGAGTGGGAAAGTGCGGGGTACAAATGTAACAAAAATAAAATAGATACTATTGGAGATTCTACATGGAATGTTGCTACTATTGGACATTCTACATGGAATGTTGCTACTATTGGAGATTCTACATGGAATGGTGCTATTCCACTAGCAACATTCCATGTAGAAGGCTTCTGTGCAGGACGTCACTCACAGAAGCAGAAGCCTGCGCGTCCACATTGGTGATCTGCAAGGGCCGACTTCTAGTGGAATAGCGACATTCCATGTAGAATCTCAAATAGTAGCAACAGTGGAGGAGTGGCCTAGCGGTTAGGGTGGTGGACTTTGGTCCTGAGGAACTGAGTTCAATTCCCACTTCAGGCACAGGCAGCTAGCTCCTTGTGACTCTGGGCAAGTCACTTAACCCTCCATTGCCCCATGTAAGCTGCATTGAGCCTGCCATGAGTGGGAAAGCAAAGGGTACAAACGTAACAACAACAAAAAACCCATCAAAATGAGGAAAAAGTCTGAAAATTAATTTTTATAACAAATATCTAAAATGATAGAGGTATATAAAATAATGAGTGGAGTGGAACAGGTGGATGTGAAGCATCTGTTCACGCTTTCCAAAAATACTAGGATTAGGGGGCATGCGATGAAACTACAGTGCAGTAAATTTAAAACAAATAGGAGAAGATTTTTCTTCACCCAACGCATAATTAAACTCTGGAATTCGTTGCCAGAGAACGTAGTGAAGGCGGTTAGCTTGGCAGAGTTTAAAAAGGGGTTGGACGGTTTCCTAAAGGAGAAGTCCATAGACCGCTACTAAATGGACTTGGGAAAAATCCACAATTTCGGGAATAACTTGTATAAAATGTTTGTACGTTTGGGCAGCTTGCCAGGTGCCCTTGACCTAGATTGGCCATTGTCGGGGACGGGATACTGGGCTCGATGGACCTTTGGTCTTTTCCCAGTATGGCATTACTTATGTACTTATGAACCCCCCCAAAAAAAAAACCCCATCAAAATGAGGAAAAGGTCTGAAAAATCTGAAAACCAACCAATTTTTTGACTGTACACATTCCTAATACAAACTAATTTCAGGTCATCATGAAAGCTTAGCCTGCTCTTTATTACCTCAGGCACTTAGGTAACGCCCGGATTCTATATAGCGTGCCTAGAGATCTACACCGATTTTGGCGTTTCGGCATGGAATCTATAACAATGCACATAACTTAACAAGTTAATGAGTGCTGATAACAGCACTTAACATGCAATAATGAGCACTAGTTGGCACTAATTAGAATTTAGGCCTACAACTCACTAAGCACATTCTGTAACAATGTGCGCCGAACTTCTAACACGCACAGGCAAAAAGGGGCATGGAAACAGTGGCGATCCTAGGTCGGCTGCCACCCAGGGCGGATCGCCACTGCGCACCCCCCCTAGGTGCAGCACGACACCCCTCCCCTGACGCAATGTCACCCCCACCAGTGCATCAATCCCCCCCCCCCCCCCCCCCCCCCCCCCGGGTGTATTCTTGGCTGCTGGAGGGTGCAGAGAGAAGCCGTGCGCCTATTGGCTCCACTGGCTCCCTGCTCCCTCTGCCCCAGAACAGGAAGTAACCTGTTCCGGGGCAGAGGGAGCAGGGAACCAGCAGAGTCGACAGGCGCACGGCTGCTCTCTGCACCCTCCAGCAGCGTGCACCTAGGGCGGACCTCCCCGCCCTTGCTACGCCACTGCATGGAAATGAGCATTTCATGGGCATTCCAAAATTTACATACCTAGTAAATTCTATAGGCCCTATAGAATATGACCCAGTGCACCTAAATCTATGAACCAGGATTTATGTCACGTTTTTGTTGGTGTAAACGGATCCACGTAGATTTAGGTGCTGAAATATCAACTAAGCATATTCTTTAATTGGCACCTAAATCTAAGCACTTTAATACTTAGGGATCAATTCAACTCTAACCTGGTGTTACATCTTTGTACAGATATTTCCAATTACACCAGAATATCCTGCATATTAATCAATTCATTCACAAGGTATATTTTTTCTTTTTTAATTTGCAGTGCTCAGTAGTGCTGTAGTGCCTTTTACCATAAACAGGGAGTAAGACATCAGCTGCCAAACATCACAGCACTTATCCTTCCTTCCTCTCCTTGTTAATTACCGTATTTTTCGGACTATAAGACACACCGGACCATAAGACGCACCTAGGTTTTAGAGGAGGAAAATAGAAAAAAAAAGTTTGAAGCAAAACGTGTGGTAAAATATTTAATAACATACCATAAATAACAATATTTAACCAATGTAAATGTAAACAGAACTCAACAGCAGCATTAACAACCATTATTACTGACTTTAAGCTTTAAGTACAGAAACTACTCTAATCATCAGGGAACCCCCAAGAACTCCTCGTCACTACTGTCCACATTTATGAGGCTCAGTTCCTCAGAATCACTAGCATCACTGTCTTCACTCTGTTCATAGAGGATGTCATCTTCAGAGCCGTCTAAGGCATTGCTGAGTTTCAGGGCCCCCCTCCCTCCCTGAATTCCAGCGGGGCCTCCCTCCCTGAGTTCCAGGGCCCCCCTCCCTGTTCCAGGCCCCCTCCATTCCAGGCCCCCCTCCCTCCCTGAGTTTCCAGGCCCCCTCCCTCCCTCCAAATTCCAGCCCCCCCTCCCTCCCCCTGAGTTCCAGGCTCCCTCCCTCTGAATTTTAAGTCATCCTACCTCGTCAGGTCAGCGCGAGTGAAAAGCATGCAGCCCTTCCCTTCTCTCTTGCTCAGCTCTGGTCCCGCCCTCATTTCCTGTGGACCAGAGCAGAGCAAGAGAGGGGGAAGGGCTGCACGCTTTTCACTCGCACTGCCCCGACGAGGTAAGACTTAAAATTCAGAGGGAGGGAGGGACTAGGCTGGCGGTCGGTGAGATATTGGGGGTGCCTGAGCACCCACAGAGTTGGCGGGACACCCCCTCCTTCCAGCCCAGGGCCCGCAGCATCGCCCACTCTGCCGCCGCCGGCTTCCTGCAGCGGCGATCCTGCTCCTGCCTTCCCGCTCCACCGCGAACCGCTACATTCGAACTATAAGACGCACCCCCCATTTTCCTCCCAAATTTTGGGGGAAAAAAGTGCGTCTTATAGTCCAAAAAATACGGTAAATAAATCTTGTGCTGACCCAGAACGATATGTATTGAATTGAAAAAGATAAGTGAAGAAGTTTTAAAGACATTTTTATGAACTGTTAATTCAATACATATTGTTCTGGGTCAGCACAAGATTTATTTAATTAACAAGGAGAGGAAGGAAGGATAAGTGCTGTGATGTTTGGCAGCTGATGTCTTACTCCGTGTTTATGGTAAAAGGCACTACAGCACTACTGAGCACTGCAAATTAAAAAAGAAAAAATATACCTTGTGAATGAATTGATTAATCTGCAGGATATTCTGGTGTAATTGGAAATACCTAAATCTAAGCACCAATTATGGTGATTTCAGCGCTGATTTTTTAGGCACCATATATAGAATCTCCCCCTTAATGCTTTGTTGATTTTGTGGCTTTATACCCTTCAGCTGTAGCTCCTTTCCAGGGCTATTTGAAAATTGCCCACTACATCAGCTGGTAATGTGCATGCTTTTGCAAATGTTACTATTGTGGCAAGCGCAGAACAGGGATAGCAAATAACCTGCAGGATTTTGTACTTCCCAAACTACACGTGCTGTGTTAGCTGGAAAAACTCCCCAAAGAAAAAGTTTGGCTAGTTTTGAAAAAGACGTCTGCCATCAGCATGGGATGCTGGTATAAGCGCATTGGTGCTCATTTTCAAAGCACACAGACTTACAAAGATAGACAGAGCGGGCATTTTTGATATGACGTTTAAATCCAGCTTTGGATGTTTGGCTCTAAATGGCCAATTTTGAATAGGAAATATAACTGTTTTTGAAACAGCAAAATGTTTATCTTTTTGTTTCAAAAATGGCCATTTGTTAGATGTATATATATATATATATATATATAAAGTAACTATAGTAACATAGTAGATGACGGCAGAAAAAGACCTGCACGGTCCATCCAGTCTGCCCAACAAGATAACTCATATGTGCTACTTTTTGTGTATACCCTACTTTGATTTGTATATATGTTTATCTTTTTGGTCCATTTTCAAAAAAAAATTTCCAAGTGAAAAACCCACAAAAACAAGTCATTGGGATGTGTACTCATTAACATGTACATCTAGTAGCACTATAGAAAGAGAAACAGTAGAAGTTTTAGTAGCGGTAGTGACTAACAGAGCCCTACAATTTAAACTATGTAGGACACTGCCTAATAGTCAAAGAAATTTAAGCGGCCCTGATAGGCTTCTGGCTGTTTATTATTTATTTATTTTGTATTTTAAAATATATATATATATCTCCTATGACCTGGGGGATTTACAGATCAAACATGCCTAATAAAACACACATTAAAAGAGTTACAGCAAACCACATATCATACAACACCATAATCTACAAATGCTGCTCTTCATTACTAATTATAACACCAGCTGCTCCTAAGTACATATGTACGTAAGTATTGCCATACTGGGACAGATCCCAGAATACGCCACCAGAACCCTTATTCACACCCTTATTATTTCTCGCTTGGACTATTGCAATTTTCTTCTCACTGGTCTTCCACTCAATCATCTTTCTCCTCTCCAATCTGTCCAGAATTCTGCAGCTCGACTTATTTTTTGCCAAAATCGCTATGCCCACACTAGCCCACTCCTCAAGTCACTTCACTGGCTCCCTATCCGCTTCAGTATACAATTCAAACTCCTCTTACTGACCTTTAAATGCATCCACTCTATGACCCCTCACTACCTCTCCTCTCTCATTTCTCCCTACACTCCTCCCCGTCAACTCCGCTCTCTGAACAAATCTCTCTTGTCGTCCCCCTTCTCCTCCACCACTAACTCCAGACTTTGTTCCTTTTATCTTGCGGCACCTTATGCCTGGAACTGTCTTCCTGAACCCATACGTCTAGCTCCATCTCTACCTGTTTTTAAATCTATGTCGAAAACTCACCTTTTCACTACTGCCTTTGGCCTCTAACCGTTACTCATTTGCCCTCCTCCTTCCCTGTTCCTCTTTACCCTCTAATTCCCTTGCCCGTAATGTTTTGTCTGTCTGTTTTACTTAGATTGTAAGCTCTTTAAGTAGGGACTGTCTCTCTATGTCAAGAGTTCACAGCTGCATGCGGCTGGTAGCGCTATATAAATGTTATTAGTAGTAGTAGTAGTAGTAGTAGATCGAAGGTCCATCAAGCTCAGCATCCTGTTTCCAACAGTGGTCAATCCAGGTTGCAAGTAACTGGCAATATCCTAGAACAGTACAATACATTTTATGCTGCTTATCCTAGAAATAAATAGTGGATTTTCCCCAAGTCCATTTTATAGTTTTATGTTAAGCCCCTGATGCAGCCCTTGAGCGGGCGAAACATGGCCAAGTTGGGTAGTTGGAGAAAAGTGATACGCTGATTTTATGTATCTGTGCTGAATAAATTTTGTTTTATTGCGCCGCGTGGGTCTGCTTTTCTTTTCTGCTGTTCTGGATCTTACAGACTGCTTGCGTGTGTGCTTTTTGGGACCTGATTTGATGTGCCTGCAGTTCATCTGAGCTTATTGCTAAACTTCTTGCCAGGTATATCCGGTGCTTACCCACACTCACTGGGAATTTCCTCTCCACACAACTGTAAAATGCTTCATGGGTATGAATCGAAATCTTGCACTCTGTATAGTTATTTACCTCTCATAATAACCAAGCCCTTAACAATGGCAGATTTATGCCGCAGACTTGTTTACCAGATAAAGAACTCCTCATTACCTGCTAGACTGAGTCACTGTGAAAACACTGCCAAAGAAATCTAAGACACTTTTTTTCACTTGAGGATTTATGAGCTTCAAGGCAGGGCAAGATTAAGAGAGAGGCAAGAAAAGGGCATACTTAGAGCTAAGGGGTCCTTTTACTAAGCTGCGGTAAAACGCAGGTTAAAATGCACTACCGCGGAGCGCACTCAGGCATCCCGTGGTAGATTTAGCATTTGCACACACTTCCAAAGTACTAAAGAATAAAACGTATTTGTTGTGCTGGGGCATGTTCGTGGGCGGAGAGTGGGCGTGGCTATGCTAATCGGTTAGCGCATGGGCTAACCGATTAGTGCAGGATTAGCATATGAGCCTTTACTGCCTACAACATAGGTGTTGGTAAGTGCTAAAATGCTAACAGCCACGCGCTAATGAGAAAGTTAGCACGTGGCCACTATTGCAGAAATGTCAACATCGGTCATTTACCAGCAGAGCTACTACTTACTACTACTACTACTTATCATTTCTATAGCGCTACTAGATGTACGCAGCGCTGTACACTTGAACATGAAGAGACAGTCCCTGCTCGACAGAGCTTACAATCTAATTAGGACAGACAAACAGGACAAACAAGAGATAAGGGAATATTAAAGTGAGGATGATAAAATAAGGGCTCTGAACAAGTGAATAAGGGTTGGGAGTTAAAAGCTGCATCAAAAAGGTGGGCTTGCAAGGGCAGGCTTCTGTTTCTGTGAGTCTGACGTCCTGCACGTGCCCTTGCAGATCAGCAATGCGGCCGTGCCAGAGAAAAGGGCAAATAAGGGATAAGGACAAAGAGTAGCAAGATTCCAGAATCCCAAAGAGTTGCAAGATTCCATGTGGAATCCCAAAGAGTTGCAAGATTCCGGAATCGCGATGACTACTACTACTACTTATCATTTCTGTAACGCTACTAGACGTATGCAGCGCTGTACACTTGAACATGAAGAGACAGTCCCTGCTCGACAGCGCTTACAATCTAATTAGGACAGACAAACAGGACAAACAAGAGATAAGGGAATATTAAAGTGAGGATGATAAAATAAGGGTTCTGAACAAGTGAATAAGGGTTAGGAGTTAAAAACAGCATCAATAAGGTGGGCTTTTAGCTTAGATTTGAAGACGGCCAGAGATGGAGCGTGACGTATCAGCTCAGGAAGTCTATTCCAGGCATATGGTACAGCAAGATAAAAGGAATGGAGTCTGGAGTTAGCATTGGAGGAGAAGGGTGCAGATAAGAGAGATTTACCCAGTGAATGGAGTTCCCGGGGAGGAATTTAGGGAGAGATGAGATTGGAGAGGTACTGAAGAGCTGCAGAGTGAATGCACTTATAGGTCAATAAGAGGAGTTTGAACTGTATGCGGAAACGGATAGGAAGCCAGTGAAGTGACTTGAGGAGAGGGCTAATATGAGCATAACGACCCTGGTGGAATATTAGTTGTGCAGCAGAATTTTGAACAGATTGAAGAGGAGAGAGATGGCTAAATGGAAGACCTGTGAGAAGCAAGTTGTAATAGTCTAAGCGAGAGGTGATAAGAGCGTGGATGAGGGTTCTGGTAGTGTGCTCAGAAAGGAAAGGGCGAATTTTGCTGATATTATAGAGAAAGAAACGACAGGTTTTAGCAGTCTGTTGAATATGTGCAGAGAAGGAGAGGGAGAAGTCGAAGATGACCCCAAGGATACGAGCTGGTGAGACAGGAAGGATGAGAGTGTTATCCACAGTGGCCTTAGAGCGTGGGATAAACCCGTGCTGGGGATAGCAGAGACCACTTTTTAGTGCTCTTTAGTGATAGTGCCCCGAAATATGTGGGAGGAGCCTTCTTAGATGTTACCACCACATTGCTTCTATTTTAGCCACTGACTGGTTTTGCAAATGGATATTTCGTGATAACACATTAGTAGCTATTATTAAGAATAAAAATGAGCAAGATATAAATTCACTTTTATTTAATGCTTATCAAAAACTGTCGTTTTGTTAAAGAGCTAGTTTTTATTTTTGTTCCTCCATGTGCTGATACATCGTATGCTTGTTTATCGGTACACATATTCTGTGTTTTGGAAGTGTGGGATGACAACAACTGTCTAAGACATGTAATTTTGATACAATGCAGACTGATTTATAACGTGACCAAAACCTTTGGTCACTAGTTCCCATGTTATATCGGATGTATAGTGCAATTAAACAGCCCCAAGACACATTTTGCTCTAGTAAGTTTTCCTGCTAGCAGAAAAATGAGGTGGGGGGGGGGAGGGGAAAGACCAGAGCCACTGCTGCCCATATTGAGCTGTCTGTTCTCCCCATCCCATGTGCATCGTCATCCAGTCAGTCAGTCTTATCTGCTGCTTCCTCCTCTGCTGGTTTTCTCTGTAGCCAGAACCACACAATTCTTTTTAAAAATGTATTTATATTACAACGGGGAGCCCGACCGCAGATGTAGGGACTAGAAGAGGGTTAATCCTGCTCTGCCTGCAATTCTTTCGGAACCAGCCTCTATGAACCCATTTTCTCCTCCTCACATGAGCCTCAAAAAACTAGACACGTGTGCTACTAAAACTGTTTTTGAAATAATGTTGAATGATAGACTGTAGTATTCAACATGAACACGTCCATCTTTCTCTTAAATCTAAACATGAGATAGTACCACGCCTCTTTTTCTAAGAACTTGTTTTCCAATTTCTTTTTTCTTTACTTTCCAGTTGTTTTTTTTCTCACTTATTTTTATACTAGCCGTTCAGCCCGTAAAAACGGGCTAGTATAGGAGGAGGGGTTGAAAGGCCCCCCCACCCCGCCGCTGCCGCTCCCCCTCCGAGTTCGTCCCCCCCCCCCCCCAGGAGCCGTCGCCACCCACCTTCCATCCGGTCGGGCCCTCGCTCCGCTATTGAAACAGCGAGGGCACGCAGCACACAGCTCTACTGCTGAGCTGCTGTGGCCTTCCTTCTTCTCTGCTTGTGTCCTGCCCTCGTGTGACGTAACGTCGTCGAGGGCGGGACACAGGCAGAGAAGAAGAAGGAAGGCCAACGGCAGCTCAGCAGAGCTGTGTGCTGCGTGCCCTCGCTGTTGCAATAGCGGAGCAAGGGCCCGACCGGGTGGAAGGTGGGTGGCGGCGACTCCGGGTGGGGGGAGCGTTAGCGACGGCGGTGTCCCTCGCAAATGCGCAGTAGAGACCCTCTCTGTTCCGCCCTCATCATCATGTATTGACGCGGGGGTGGGGCAGAGAGGGTCTCTACTGCGCATTTGCGAGTGAGTACGACACTCGCCATTTATATATATTGATATGATATATTATATATATTGATATAAGAACATAAGTATTGCCACACCGGGACAGACCAAAGGTCCATCAAGCCCAGCATTCTGTTTGCAACAGTGGCCAATCCAGGTCAAAAATACCTGGCAAGATCCCAAAAAAGCTCAATACATTTTATGCTGCTTATCCCAGAAATAAGCAGTGGATTTTCCCCAAGTCAATTTAATAACGGTCTATGGACTTTTCCTTTAGGAAGCCGTCCAGACCCTTTTTAAACTCCATTAAGCTAACCGCCTTTACCACATTTTCTGGCAACGAATTCCAGAGTTTAATTACACGTTGAGTGAAGAAACATTTTCTCCGATTCGTATTAAATTTACTACTTTGTAGCTTCATCACATGCCCCCTAGTCCTAGTATTTTTGGAAAGAGTAAACAAATGATTCACGTCTACCCGTTCCACTCCACTTACTATTTTATAGACCTGTATCATATCTCCCCCTCAGCCTTGTCTTCTCCAAGCTGAAGAGCCCTAGACGCTTCAGCCTTTCCTCATAGGGAAGTCGTCCCATCCCCTCAAAGCAGGGCTGATTTCTCCATTAGGAAAAATAAATCATCCCTTAGGGTGCCAAAATTAGGGGACAGTGAAACTGGAAACCTCCAGGTGCCTTCCCACCCAGGGGCTCTCATCCCTTTCTCCCTAATGCTAGTGGCTCTCTTTCACCTAACACATCTTCTGCCACCTTCACATGGCAGCCCAGTCCCAGTTTCTGTAATGTGCTCCTGCTGCTCACCCAGTTCACAGTTGTTTGACTCAAACATTTCTCCATGCAAGTATACAGATGTCAGAGCACTTCACAGTTCAAACAGCTGTGGCCCATGTTAGCAAGAGTTTTGTATTAGAGAAGTGACGGGTTGACGCTTGCTCTGTTTCCCTGCCACTGTTGGGAGGAGAGTGGGGACTTGAGGTGAGGTGAGGACATGAGAAGGTAGAATGGGTGGGGATGGGGCAGGGGATTGTCAGGGAAATGGGGGAAGGGAAGATGAGATATGACACAGGACGATGCAGGGAACAGCAGGTGAGTTGGAACCCAAGAATGGGAGTGGGATAGAGCTGCCAAGTGACTGAGTTCAAGTAAGGAGACTTTGGGCGAGTCCTCATTTTTGAACTTACATTCCAGTGCATTGTGGCTTTTGGAGTCAATGCTTGTTCCTTTTGAAACCGGTACTGCACATCTGTCTTTAAGAATCTGCTAATTAAATATCTTTGTGTGTCTTCGACAGCCATTTTGTCTAGACATTGCCTTCCTGAGGGGCCCTTTTACAAAGGCGCGCTGAAAAATGGCTTGTGTTAATGTAGACATGTGTTTTGGGCGTGTGTAGAATAATTTTTCAGCACACCTGTACAAAATGCCTTTTTAAAATTTCACTTTTAAAATTTTTATGTGTTCTTCACTGTACTTAAACTTAAATAATAACATATGTGTTTATTTTTATACTGTTACTTCAGTACTTTGACCTAGTGCTTTGAACAACACTGCCAATCTCCCCTACAAGTATGCCTCCGCCATCCTGTCTCCGCCTTCTAAACCCTCTAAGCTGACGCTGTTCTCAGTTCGGTAAACTTCTCCAGCATCACCTGCACCACCCCCTTTCTCTGGAGGACAGTTGCCAGCACTTCATCTAAAAAATGTGCTCTGTTTCTTGAAGCACTATGTGGTGGACTGACTCCTGGCCTATTCTGACAGTCCTACAATTATGGTGCAGGAATTAGGACGTCATGAGGCTCAAACTCACAAAGACCTAGAAAAAACAAAATGGCTGTAATGGGCACAGCACTACCGTGTTTCCCCAAAAATAAGACACTGTCTTATATTAATTTTTGCCCCCCAAAATGCGCTAGGTCTTATTTTCAGGGGCTGTCTTATTTTTCGGGGAAACATCGGGGTTGGATCAGGGTTGGCCCGCCCGCCCTCCGTTGCTCCCGGAACTAACCTTAAACGCCTCCTTTCACCTTCGCAGCAGCAGGGCAGGCTACTCCTTCCTTCCGTGTCCCACCTTCGCCTGACGTAACGTCCGTGAGGGCGGGGCATGGAAGGAAGGAGAGGTCTGCCCTGCTGCTGCTTGCTGCGAAGGTGAAAGGAGGCATTTAAGGTTAGTTCCGGGAGCAACGGAGGGTGGGTGGAGGGGGGGGCCCAGCAACCTCGGGTGGGGGGGGGGGCGGCGGCCCAGGGGCGGCCTTGTCCGGCTCTCGGCGGCCCTGCTTTCAAACAAAAATTTGCTAGGTCTTACTTTCGGGGGAGGCCTTATATCTACCAATTCAGGAAAACCTCTTCTAGGTCTTATTTTCGGGGGATTCTTACTTTCGGGGAAACAGGGTAGTTGAAAGCCTCCATCGTAGGATGGGGAGAGTATATTCTGGGGGAAGAGAGATTGCTGCTGTTATTAAGGTGATTCTTTTTTTTAAATTATTTATTTATTACATTTTAACAAGAGTACACTTGTCAATTGAAATACAGCCATATTTTTTTTTACACAACATAAAAAGAAAATTTAAAGATTTATCTAATCATCGATTTCAATCCTTTTAACATAATAGTTTTGCTTTCTTAGACCACTACTTCATGAGGGGGGTGAATGAATTAGAGAAGATTACAAACACAGTTATTAAAAGTAACTTAGGCAGCGTTCTACTCCCATATATATTTTCTTGATGTCATTTCAGTTGTTTCAGATCTAGAAATGACTTTAGCTGGTCAGGAGAATAAAAGGTATATTTTATCTGTCCCAGTTTAACAATGCATTTACAAGGATAGGCTAAAAAGAATAACCCTCCCATTTCAGATGTTCTTGATTTCATTGCCAAAAGGCTTTCCGTCTTTGCTGGGTCGACTTGGTTACATCAGGGTAAATCCACACTTTAGCTCCTCCAAAGCAAGTATTCAAATGTTTAAAATAAAGTTTCAAAATATTATTTAAATCCTGTTCAAATACTAATGAGACAATCAAGGTAGACCTTTCTGTTGTTTCTTCTAAACATCTAAACCTTTCTGTTGTTTAAATTCAGATTTGTATTTCCTGCAACTTCCATTTTTCTTTCCTCTCCTTTAGGATTAGAAATATAATATATTTTATTTATAGGAGGAATAGCTTCAAGGGGGATTTTCAACACCTCATTTAGGTATCTCTTAAATAATTCAATCGGGTTAATCCCAAGGAGTTTAGGAAAGTTCAATAAGCATAAGTTCAAGCGTCCACACTCTCATCACCTCTCGCTTAGACTACTGCAACTTGCTTCTCTCAGGTCTTCCACTCAGCCATCTCTCTCCTCTTCAATCTGTTCAAAACTCTGCCGCACGACTAATATTTCACCAAAGTCGTTATGCCCATATCAGCCCTCTCCTGAAATCACTTCACTGGCTCCCTATCCGTTTCCGTATACAATTCAAGCTCCTCTTGTTGACCTAGAAGTGCATTTACTCTGCAGCCCCTCACTACCTCTCCACCCTCATCTCTCCCTACACTCCTTCCCTAGAACTCCGTTCACTAGGCAAATCTCTCCTAATTGCACCCTTCTCCTCCATCGCTAACTCCAGACTCCGCTCCTTCTATCTCGCCGCACCTTATGCCTGGAATAGGCTTCCTGAGCCATTACGTCTTCAAATCCGGGCTAAAGGCCTACCTGTTTGATGCTGCTTTTGACTCCTGACTTGTAACTTTTATCTTATCCTTATGTGTCCTTCTGTCTGTCTGTCCTTCCCTTATCCTTTTTGGTCCTGTCTGTTTGTCCTGATTTAGATTGTAAGCTCTTTTGAGCAGGGACTGTCTTCTTCATGTTCAATGGTAAAACGCTACGTACAACTGGTAGCGCTATAGAAGTGATTTATAGTAGTAGTAGTAGTAGTCTATTAAAGTTTTCAATCTGTTCAATTCTCCTACGAATGTCAGTGTTATCTTTAACCACCATTTGTTTAAATTCTAAGGTGATTTTTTTCAAGATACAAATGGTAATGAGACTTAACAGTTTGCTTTCAACTGACAATTTTCGTTTAGTGATGCAATTGTGATGCCACACTTAGACCTACTGTAACACCCTTTACAATGGCCGTCCCCAGGTTTCTTTGAAAGCATTGCAAGTGGCTCAAAATTCAGCAACACATGTGATTGGTGGTGTCAGGAGGATGGAACATATCTCCCCTCAACTGATGAAATCACATTGGCTCTCTGTTGCCTTTCGTGTTTGGTTCAAAGCTCTACTGTTGGTTTTTAAGGCATTATATAATGAAGCACCCATAGACATTTCACAAAGTTTGAAGATTTACTGTCCACCTAGAATGTTGAGGTCACAAGAAAAACGTCTTTTTGGATTTTTCTTCGTTTCATCAGGTCCGCCTAGAGGGGGATGGTGCACAATTGTTTTTTATATAGCCGGACCCACTATATGGAACAATCTTCCTCTAGAGTTGCATCAATTATCTTCTTTGCCTATGTTTAAGAAACTGTTAAAAACATATTTGTTTTCTGAACCTTTTTTTTGAGAGCTAATTAATATATATGGCAGCTAAGTGAGTGAGCTTACATTATTTGGGGCACTAAGTTTGTAATTTATTTGCAATTTTTGTATTGTGTTTTTTATGATTTGTGTATATTTTTTCTTTGTAACCCACTTAGATTGAGTGGGCAATATGGGATATATGTTTGATAATAAACGAGAGAGAGTCAGGAGCCACCACGGGTTCTTGAGTCTTATACGGAAGGTGACTGGTGTAGGTGGTATACAGACTGAGAGGCCACTAGCTACATTTGAAAAGACGTGATAATCTCCTTGTGACTATGATACAGCATTCACTCAAACATGGCCACATGTCACATTTAATGACTCACTCTAAATTGCTATTGTGTATAGCAGAAATACATTGAATACTGAAAGGTGTGGTTTTTAGACATCCTTTCCAGTGGATGAGCCATGAGATAGTACAGCAGATGGGAACATTTGCAGTTCTTTGTCATTGGACTGTGCCTGGCTGGTGATTCTAGGGGCCAGATTAGTAATTACTAACATTTCCTATGGAAAATGGGAAACTCCTTTTGTTCACCTGGCCTTAACAGTTGTATTCAATAAAATTTCTTCCACATGAACAGAGGAGGCAATTCTATATAACCTTGGTGCTCACATTTACATATGGTGAATGGAGTTCGCTCAGAGGAGGGAAAGGTGAGTAGTGGAGTGCCTCAGGCAGGGCCGCCGAGAGGGGGGGACAGGGGGGACAAAGGTCCCCGGGCCCAGGCCTCTAGGGGGGCCCGGCGCCGCCGCCCCCTCCGTGCGACTCCTAGGTCCCTCCCTCCCTCCGTCCGACTCCCAGGGCCCGCCTCCGTCCCTCCCTCCGAATTGCAAAAGCAATCTTCTTCTTACTTCTTCGGCGGGGGTTACGGCGAGAGCAGCACGCAGACGCAGTGAAAAGCGTGCAGGCTCCCGCTTCAGCCTTCCCTCGTTGTCTGTCTCTCAGCTCTGGTCCCGCCTTTGAGGGCGGGACCACAGACAACGAGGGAAGGCTGAAGCGGGAGCCTGCACGCTTTTCCCTGCGTTCTCTTCTGCATGCTGCTCTCGCCAACCCCCAACGAAGTAAGAACAAGATCGCTTTTGCAGTTCGGAGGGAGGGACGGAGGGGGGGCCTTGGAATTCAGTCGGATGGACGGAAGGAGAGGGGGGCCTTGGATCTGGGAGCGAGGGAGGGAGTTTAGTAGCGGTATAGAAATGATAAGCAGTAGTAGAAGGGCCTTGGATCTTGGAGGGAGGGGGTAGGCCTTGGAGGGGGGCAGGCCTTGGATCTCAGAGAGGGGGGGGAGAAAGAAGAGATTGCTGGACAAGAGGGCAGGGCAGGGGGGAGAGAGAAGAGATTGCTGGACAAGAGGGCAAGGCAGGGGGGAGAGAAGAGATTGCTGGACATGAGGGCAGGGGGGAGAGAAGAGATTGCTGGACAAGAGGGCAGGGGGAGAGAGAAGAGATTGCTGGACAAGAGGGCAGGGGGGGAGAGAAGAGATTGCTGGACATGAGGGCAGGGGGGAGAGAAGAGATTGCTGGACAAGAGGGCAGGGGGAGAGAGAAGAGATTGCTGGGCAAGAGGGCAAGAGGGCAGGGGGAGAGAGAAGAGATCGCTGGACAAGAGGGCAGGGGGAGAGAGAAGAGATTGCTGGACATGAGGGCAGGGGGAGAGAGAAGAGATTGCTGGACAAGAGGGCAGGGCAGGGGGGAGAGAAGAGATTGCTGGACATGAGGGCAGGGGGGAGAGAACAGATTGCTGGACAAGAGGGCAGGGGGAGAGAGAAGAGATTGCTGGACAAGAGGGCAGGGGGGGAGAGAAGAGATTGCTGGACATGAGGGCAGGGGGGAGAGAAGAGATTGCTGGACAAGAGGGCAGGGGGAGAGAGAAGAGATTGCTGGACAAGAGGGCAGGGGGAGAGAGAAGAGATCGCTGGACAAGAGGGCAGGGGGAGAGAGAAGAGATTGCTGGACAAGAGGGCTTGGGGAGAGAGAAGAGATTGCTGGACAAGAGGGCTTGGGGAGAGAGAAGAGATTGCTGGACAAGAGAGCATTGGGGAGAGAGAAGAGATCGCTGGACAAGAGGACAGGGGGAGAGAGAAGAGATCGCTGGACAAGAGGGCAGGGTGGAGAGAGAAGAGATTGCTGGGCAGAGGGGAGAGGAGAACTGCTGAACATGGATGGATGATTGGAGGGGGCAGGGGAGAGAGGAAATTTACTGGATATGGTTGGATGGAGGAGAGGCCAGGAGAGAATTAGGAGTTGCTGGACATGGATAGATGGAGGGGAGGGAAGTCAGGAAGGAGATGCACATGGATGGAGGGAAGGGAAGAGAGGAGAAATGCTGAACATGGATGGATGGAGTGGAGGGCAGGGAAGAGAGAAGAAATGATGGACAAGGATGAAGGGAAGGAAAGACAAAGGAAGGAGATGCACACGGATGGAGGGAAAAGGAAGAGAGGAGACATGCTGGATATGGATGGAGGGGAGGGAAGACAGGAAATACATGTACATGGATGGAGGGGAGGAGAGTGAGGAGAAATGCTCAATTTAAGGGCTGGATCGGAACACTTTCAGGACAGATGCCGAAACTTGAGGAAGGATAGGGACAGGGTTACAGATGGTAGACAGGACGCATAAGGACACAGGAGGATGGTGAGAGAAAAAATATCAAATGGAAAGAAGACACTGCATAAAACAGAAGATGGGACCAAAGCAAATAGAAAAACTATGATCAGACAACAAAGGTAGAAAAAATATTTTATTCAGAATTTATTAATTAGAATAGAATATATCAGCTTTTGGAAATGTGTATCTGTGATATTTTTCATGCAAGTTTCAATTTTTCTAGTATTGCTGCATGCTGAGTCTGACTTCTTGAGGTAACTTTCTAGTTCAGTATTTTGCCTTCATATTTTTTTATTTCTAGTTCCTTGTGTCATATCTGTTGCCATGTGTTTTTCATGTGTGATCAAGGTACAGTATTCTGCTAGTGTGTAGTATTTGCAGCCCTTTTTGTTTTGTTTTTCATTAGGTTGTGTACTGGTGTTTTAGAGCCCGGTGTAATTATAGTGCTGCCTTTCTACGCATAAGGTTGTAGTTCGTCCTGTCCTTGGAATTAGTGCTGTTATGCTGTTATGGTTTGGTAAGGTTATGAGTGGGTTTTTGCACAAGTTTGTGTATAGTGTTTTGCAGTGGAGAGATTGTGTTTTGGCTTTACTGAGGTGGCACCAAAACATCAGAAACGGTGTAGAGCCTAAATCATGACACACTACCTCTTGAAGGATCTACATATAGTGCAAGGGCCCGGCAGTGGGGGGGGGGGGGGGGCCCAGGGGCGGCCTTGTCCCGGGCCCGGCCCAGTCTCTCGGCGGCCCTGGCCTCAGGGATCGGTGCTGGGGCCGATTCTGTTCAATATATTTGTGAATGACATTGCCGAAGGGTTAGAAGGTAAAGTTTGCCTATTTGCGGATGATACTAAGATTTGTAACACAGTGGACACCCCGGAGGGAGTGGAAAACATGAAAAAGGATCTGAAAAAGCTAGAAGAATGGTCTAAGGTTTGGCAATTAAAATTCAATGTGAAGAAATGCAAAGTGATGCACTTAGAGAGTAGAAATCCAAGAGAGGCGTATGTGTTAGGCGGTGAGAGTCTGCTAGGTACGGATGGGGAGAGGGATCTTGGGGTGATAGTATCTGAGGATCTGAAGGCGATGAAACAGTGTGACAAGGTGGTGGCCGTAGCTAGAAGGTTACTAGGCTGTATAGAGAGAGGTGTGACCAGCAGAAGAAAAGAGGTGTTGATGCCCCTGTACAAGTCATTGGTGAGGCCCCACCTGGAGTATTGTGTTCAGTTTTGGAGGCCGTATCTTGCTAAGGATGTAAAAAGAATTGAAGTGGTGCAAAGAAAAGCTACGGGGATGGTATGGGATTTGCGTTACAAGACGTATGAGGAGAGACTTGCGGACCTGAACATGTATACCCTGGAGGAAAGGAGGAACAGGGGTGATATGATACAGACGTTCAAATATTTGAAAGGTATTAATCCGCAAACGAACCTTTTCCGGAGATGGGAAGGCGGTAGAACGAGAGGGCATGAAATGAGATTGAAGGGGGGCAGACTCAAGAAGAATGTCAGGAAGTATTTTTTCACGGAGAGGGTGGTGGATGCTTGGAATGCCCTCCCGCGGGAGGTGGTGGAGATGAAAACGATAAAGGAATTCAAACATGCGTGGGATAAACATAAAGGAATCTTGTGCAGAAGAAAGGGATCCTCAGGAGCTTAGCCTAGAATGGGTGGCAGAGCTGGTGGTTGGGAGGCGGGGCTAGTGTGGGCAGACATATACGGTCTGTGCTGGGGCTGGTGGTTGGGAGGCGGGACTAGTGCTGGGCAGACTTATACGGTCTGTGCCAGAGCCGGTGGTGGGTGGCAGGGATAGTGCTGGGCAGACTTATATGGTCTGTGCCAGAGCTGGTGGTTGGGAGGCGGGGTTGGTGGTTGGGCGGCGGGGATAGTGCTGGGCAGACTTATACGGTCTGTGCCAGAGCTGGTGGTGGGTGGCAGGGATAGTGTTGGTCAGACTTATACGGTCTGTGCCAGAGCTGGTGGTTGGGAGGCGTGGTTGGTGGTTGAGAGGCGGGGATAGGGCTGGCCAGACTTATACGGTCTGTGCACTGAAGAGGACAGTACAAATAAAAAAAGTAGCACATATGAATTTATCTTCTTGGGCAGACTGGATGGACCGTGCAGGTCTTTTTCTGCCGTCATCTACTATGTTACTATGTAAAGTACGTAAATGTTTAGAATACCAGCATTTTCATGTATATATGTGCACCTAAGCACTATCATGCAAATACCTGCTTATCTTAAATACAGTCCGCACGATATTCAGCCTATGGCAGTACATGGTGTCTAAGCCGCTCTCAGCCGCGGGCTGACCTGACACCAAATATTGGGTTCCTGCCAGGTACTTGTGACCTGGATTGGCCACTGTTGGAAACAGGATACTGGGCTAGATGGACCATTGTTCTGACCCAGTATAGCTATGTCCCTATGTTCAATGATGCGGTATGCACAGCTCCCAGCATTGAACATCTGGGTCTCAGCGTTCGCCCAGATGTTATCCAGCTGATATTCAGAGAGGTGCCCGGTGAACTTTAGCACTTGACGTTAGGATATCCTTTTAGCTCACCTAACTTCATGTGGTTACATAGCTGATTAGTGGATTGAAAATCGCCACTAACTGGATAAGTAAGCACTCAACCCATGCTCCGCCCCCGGCCTGCCTCTAACATAACCAATTAGGAGATGACCAGTTAGTGTTGATATTCAACAGCATTAACTAGTTAAGTGTCTCAGAATATCATGTGCCTGGTCACTCACTGGGGTTTAACCAGGCAGGAGCCTCTACTGCCGGTTAAACCCATTTGAATATTGGGCTGAATGTGTATCTGCAAGGAGACATGCACATGGGCAGAGTATGGGCCGGACACAGGTGGGGCTCCAAATTACACGTACAACTTGCAGTATACCATAAGTTATGAACATCCCTGCTCCACTTAATTGCTCTCACTTACACCAGCTCTATAGCAGACATGACCACAAGCACCTAAAGTTAGACGTGCTAATACCCAGTCAGGATAGTATTCTATAAAGAAAAGTAGGTGTCGAATACCCCGTTAGACTAATATTCTATAAAGGAAAGTAGGTGTCTAATACCCAATTAAGCTAGTATTCTGAAAAAGGAAAGTAGGTATCTAATACCTAGTTAGGCTAGTATTCTATAATGGAGAGTAGGTGTCTAATACCCAGTTAGACTAGTATTCTAAAAAAAGAAAGTAGGTGTCTAATACCTAGTTAGGCTAGTATTCTATAAAGGAAAGTAGGTATGTAATACTTAGGCAGGCTAGTGTTCTGTAAAGGAAAGTAGGTGTCTAGGCTGGTAATCTAAAAGGAAAGTAGGTGTGTAATAGTTAGTCTAGCATTCTGTATAGGAAAGCAGGTGTGTAATATCTAGTTAGGCTGATCATTTTGTTCAGTGCAGCAGTCAGTTTTGGTTGTTTTTATCTGTTTATCAACATGCCTGCCAGTGAGACATCTTTCTAGACTTTTTGTGACTTGTACAGCTGGGAAAACTAATGCAGAATGCTTTAGCACATTTCATGTGAGGCCATTTTTTTCTGCATTAGGTGTGTGTTAACACTTAATGCAACTTAATAAAAGGGCCCCTAGCTTATGGAAACTTGCACATGAAGTCAGAAAAGGTGCAGTACAATAATTTCAGTTACAGTAGGAATGCATGAGCAAGTACTGCTATAGTATATGCAATCAGTTTTATATTTCCTTTTTTTTTTATGAATGAAAGTAAGTGTAATTTCAGAAAGAATCCCTGAAACATTTCCTATGATCCTGAGAAAACAAAACATTGCTGTTTGGACTGGGGAAAATTCAGAAACAGATTTTGTGGAAATTCCAATTTGACACCATCTGGATTGGGGGATATCCAATTAGGTATTCTTTAAAATAGCACTAGTGATTTAATCCTACTAAATTGGTGCTGTTGGGGCATTATGAAACCTGGAAAAAACCTTAAGACAATTTGAACAGAATCAAGAGGGGCTTGTTTTCTACCTGAGAGGTGTTGTTTACGCCGGAGTACTACTTTAGACAAATGGAGAAAAGTGAGGTAAAGAGTCACACGAAAACAGTACCAATTCTACTACTACTATAGCAAATGATCTTTTAATGAATAAATTCTAAAATCATCAACCAAAGTCAGTGACACTATCATGGGAAGGGACTTGACACGGCCATGTTTCAACAACTAGGCATATTCTATAACAACGCGCGTAACTTTATTGACTTAACAAGCTAATCAGCGATGATAACAGCACTCAACAAGCAATAATGAGCACTCATTGGCAATAATTATAATTTACGCACACAACTCACTAAGTAAATTCTGTAATGAAGTGCGCCTAAATGCTAATGTGCACAGTTCAAAAAGTAGGGAATTGGTCATTTCACAGGTGTTCCAAAATTTATGCGTGCAGATATAGAATATGGCCCAGTGTGCGTAAATCTACACTCAGGGATTTAGGCCACATTTTTGTTGGCCTAAATGGACACACGTAGTTTTAGGCACTAGGTTTCTGATCACATGTATTTTATATACCACGGCTATATCTGAGTACAGCTTATAGCAGTGGCGTATCTACGTGGGGCCACGGGGGCCTGGGCCCCTGTAGATTTGGCTCTGGACCCCTCTGCTGATGACCCTCTCAACCCCCCTCCCACCGCCAACCCTCCCCCGCCACCGCCACCGGCTACCTTTGCTGGCGGGGGACCCCAACCCCCGCCAGCCGAGGTCCTCTTCTTCTGGTGCAAGGCTTTGTTCTGTTTCTGTGAGTCTGATGTCGCAGGACGTCAGACTCACAGAAACAGAACGAAGCCTTGCACCGGAAGAAGAGGACCTCGGCTGGCGGGGGTTGGGGTCCCCCCTCCCAGCAAAGGGCGTTGCTGGCTGATCTGCAAGGCTTCATTCTCTTTCTGTGAGTCTGACGTCCTGCACGTACAACGTGCAAAGGTAGCTGAAGGCGGCGGCAGGGGAGGGTTGGCGGCAGGAAGGGGGGTCGAGAGGGTCGTCGGCAGGGGGGGTCAAAGTTGTTGGTGGTGGTGGCAGCAGGGGGGGGTCGGCAGCGCCGGGGGGGGGGGGAGTAAAATGTGCCCCCTCACCTCGGGCTCTGGACCCCCTTCCCACCGAAGTCTGGCTAAGCTCCTGGCTTATAGAATACACTTAGGTGGAAATCTGCACCACGCGGATTTTCTAGGCACAATATATAGAATCTGACCCTTAGTTCATGGGAAAGTCCCATGTAAGGATGCGATAAGCCCATTTCTTAGCGCAGCTTAATAAAAGGGTCCCTTTATCACCCTTACTTCTACTACTACTACTACTATTTAGCATTTCTATAGCGCTACAAGGCGTACGCAGCGCTGCACAAACATAGACGAAAGACAGTCCCTGCTCAAAGAGCTTACAATCTAATAGACAAAAAATAAAGTAAGCAAATCAAATCAATTAATGTGTACAGGAAGGAGGAGAGGAGGGTAGGTGGAGGCGAGTGGTTACAAGTCTGTCTGTATGTTCCTCCTCTGTTTACACCCTATGCTATTAAGATGTTTTAATGTGTATTGTGTTGACATTGTAAGCAGAATGCTATGCTGTAATCATTATTTGAGTATTTTTATTGCTGTAATTGTCTATTGCCTATGTTCAGCTTATTCTTGCTGTATACTGCCTTGGGTGAATTTCTTCAAACAGGTAGTAAGTAAATCCTTAAAAATAAATGAATTAATTAATTATAGGTCATTTATCTTATTAGGAAACATATTAAAATCTTGGCAAAAAAGTTATATTTAAAGCTGTATGAAGTCATGTTCCACAATTCACTTTTGATAAGACTAACTTCATCAAAGGTAGATCATCAATCAGCAGTACCACAAGAATCTAATACAATTCATCCTGCTAAAAAGAAATAATCCCTGAATTCATTTTGTCCCTTGACACAGATGAGAACTTTGATCAACTAAATTGGTTTGTTTTATTCTTTGTCCTCAAATGTAAAACACTGATAAGCTAAAACACAGCTGTTAGGGAATTGCGCCTTTCAAACTGCCCCCTCTCCTTTCAGCCAACACGGGTATAAACACCCACAAATGCAAACTGATACACAGAGACACACCCTCTCATTGATGCAGACAGAAATACAGACATGCATAGGCATGCACAGACAGATACAAACACACACAAGCATACACATACAGACACATGGACACACACAAGCACACACAGACATCTATCAACATACTCACACTCACACATATTTTGACCAGGAAATCATGCCACTGTATGGGAAAAACAAGAAAGGAGGGAATATTTCCTTTCCTATTCTATTAAGGAACTCTAGTAACCCTATGAGAAGAGGGAGAAAAGAACCTATTTCCCTTCCCCTACACAGGACCCAGGGAGGATCAGATCTCATACAGGAGAAATACATATAATACAGAGAGAGTGGCTGTAAAATTGGATGGAAGGAGAGAAATAGTTCTGAACCTTGGGGGAGGGGTAGAAGGAGAAATTATGACTGAGTTCGGTCAACTAGGGAGGAGGAGAGGATGAGGTCAGCCTATCTGAAAGGGTGGTGGAGTTTCGACACCTGAGACACGAGGGGAAGGAAGAAAATGCTTCCATAAAGTATCTAGAAAGGGACCGGAGCTTCCAGAGTTTTCAGAGAAATGGAGGATATGGAAATCTCTTTAGAGGAGTTAAAAACAGGATGTATATCTAGATTTTCAGAAGGCGTTTGACAAAGTGCCTCATGAAAGACTCCAAAGGAAACTGGAGAGTCATGGGATCGGAGGCAGTGTATTATTATGGATTAAGAGCTGGTTAAAATATAGGAAGCAGAGAGTAGGGTTGAATGGCAGGGCTGTGCCAACACGGTAAGCGAGGTAAGCACGGCAGGAGGGCGCCGTCCTCTGGGGGCGCCCCGCCACACCATGCTTACCTCGCCCTCTCCTATGTCCCAACTGCCCACCCTCTTCCCCCCCCCCCCCCAACAAGATCCCTTTTAAATTTACCCCCGGCAGCGAATGAAGGCGCAGCGTCAGTGAAGGAGGCAGCGCTCCTGACGTCTCTACTAGTCTTCCCTTCGCTCAGTGTTCCGCCTTCTTCTGACGTCAAGGAAATGACGTCAGAAGAAGGCAGGACATTGAGCGAAGGGAAGACTAGAGACATCAGGAGCGCCGCCTCCTTCACTGACGCTGCGCCTTCGTTCACTGCCGGAGGTAAATTTAAAAGGGATCTTGTGGGGGGAGGGGAGAAGAGGGCGGGCAGTTGGGACATGGCCCAGGGAGCGGGAGGGCAGTGATCACCTTCATGGGGGGGGGGGGGGGCGCGCGCAACTGTTCGTCTGCGGGGGGGCACCAACTGATCATCTGCAGGGGGGCGCCACAGACCCTTGGCCGGCCCTGTTGAATGGTCCTTGAGATGGGGGTAACCAGTGAGGTAATTAAATTCGCAGATGACACAAAGTTATCCAGGGTCATCTCATCGCAGGAGGAGTGTGAAAGATTACAAGAAGACCTCATGAGACTGGGGGATTGGGCGTCCAAATGGCAGATGAAGTTCAACGTTGACAAGTGCAAAGTGATGCGTGTGGGAAGGAGGAACCCGAATTACAGCTATGTCATGTAAAGTTCCGCTTTAGGAGTTACGGACCAAGAAAGGGATCTGGGAGTCATCGTGGATAGGACGTTGAAATCTTCAGCTCAATGTGCTGCGGCGGCTAAGAAGGCGAACAGAATGTTGAGTATTATTAGAAAAGGGATGAAAAACAAGAATGAGGATGTTATAATGCCGTTATATCGCTCCATGGTGCGACCGCACCTGGAGTATTGTGTTCAGTTCTGGTCGCCTCATCTCAAAAAAGATACAAAGGAATTGGAGAAGGTGCAGAGAAGGGCGACAAAAATAATAAAAGGGATGGGACAACTACCCTATGAGGAGAGGTTAAGATGGCTAGGACTCTTTAGCCTGGAGAAAAGGCGGCTGAGGGGTGATATGATAGAGGTCTACAAAATAATGAGTGGGGTAGAGCGGACTGATGTGAAGCATTTGTTTACACTTTCTAACAATAATAGAACCAGGGGACATAAGATGAAAGTAGAATGCGGTAGATTTAAAACAAATCGGAGAAAGTTTTTCTTTACTCAGCGCGTAGTTAGACTCTGGAACTCATTGCCAGAGAAGGTAGTGACGGCACTGGCCTTGCTGAGTTTAAAGGGGGTCTGGACAGATTCCTGAAGGAAAAGTCCATTGATCATTATTAAATTTTGGGTTTTTGCCAGGTTCTTGGGGCCTGGATTGGCCGCTGTCGGAGACGGAGTGCTGGGCTTGATGGATCTTTGGTCTTTTCCCAGCGTGGCAGTGCTTATGTACTTATGCTTATTTACTTATGTACGAACCTCCACAAATCAATCCAAAGAGAACAACAAACAGTGGAGAATAAAAATACACAACAGTGTGCAATGATGTGGTGCTAATTTAGTTCATTATTCCAAATACAAAGGACCTGACCTGTGTATTGGCTCAAATGTCAAAGGCGTGTTCGGTGTGGGTTCTTCTGACATTGGATGTGTGTTTACAGATTCCTTATTTCTGGCTTTACTTAAAATTGACACCGTGGACACACGACACTATGTGGTGGTTTTAATAGTTTTTGAGTACAATTTGGTGATCAGAGACAATCTACAGGATAGTTCTTTCATTAATCATACCCTTCAAATATAGTAATATAAATCAATTTCTTTATTTCAAAAAATCATTATTCTAATAAATAAATACAGATAATTGTCCAGCCCGACACAAAATCTGTGTTTCGCTCAGTTGGTGTCCTGTTCAGAAGGAATGGATCCTAAGGAGCTTAGCCGAGATTGGGTGGCAGAGCCGGTGGCGGGAGGCGGGGATAGTGCTGGGCAGACTTATACGGTCTGTGCCAGAGCAGGTGGTGGGAGGAGGGGCTGGTGGTTGGGAGGCGGGGATAGTGCTGGGCAGACTTATACAGTCTGTGCCAGAGCCGGTGGTGGGAGGAGGAGCTGGTGGTTGGGAGGCGGGGATTGTGCTGGGCAGACTTACACGGTCTGTGCCCTGAAAAGGACAGGTACAAATCAAGGAAGGTATACACAAAAAGTAGCACATATGAGTTTATCTTGTTGGGCAGACTGGATGGACCATGCAGGTCTTTTTCTGCCGTCATCTACTATGTTACTATGTTACTATGTATCAGGAGCTGTTAGTCCAAAATACACAAATGGTGTTTCACCCAATTGGCGTCATCACAAGCTGTCAATCTGTACATATAAAATCAACCACATTTACTCTCATATTTTGTAAACCAAACTCATAATGATATAACATAATTCAAACTCACCTAGACATTAATAATACAGAATTTCTAGCACACCATCGCTCGGAAGCTCGACCCGGCCAGCCATCCATTATATGCCCAGAGCTTCTGTGTCCACGCATGTTCTCTAACACTGCCCCTCTCTCCTTATACGATGTTTCCAATTAGCCCATATCCAATCACAGTATCACTAACCACCCAGGGGCGTTACCATCTCACATCACCATTTCCCATTCTATCTCTCAATTTAAACACAGATTTTCTGTCGAGCTGGACAATTATCTGAAAAGTGGAATACGAGTGAACCTTATATCAGCTAATGGTTCATGGATTACGGAGTTTGAAAAGATCTCCGTGGGAGTGAATTGAGACTGTGTGGAGAGAAGAACTGGACTAGTTCGGGTTGTGCTAGGACCGCTGCTTTTTAATATATTTATAAATGATTTAGAGATGGGAGTAACTAGCGAGGTAATAAAATGTGCTGATGACACAAAGTTATTCAAAGTCGTTAACTCGCGACAGGATTGTGAAAAATTACAGAAGGACCTTACGAGACTGGGAGACTGGGCGGCTAAATGGCAGATGACGTTTAATGTGAGCAAGTGCAAGGTGATGCATGTGGGAAAAAAGAACCCGAATTATAGCTACGTCATGCAAGGTTCCACGTTAGGAGTTACGGACCAAGAAAGGGATCTGGGTGTCGTCATCGATAATACACTGAAACCTTCTGCTCAGTGTGCTGCTGCAGCTCGGAAAGCAAATAGAATGTTGGGTATTATTAGGAAAGGTATGGAAAACAGGTGTGAGGATGTTATAATGCCGTTATATCGCTCCATGGTGCGACCGTACCTTGAGTATTGTGTCCAATTCTGGTCGCCGCATCTCAAGAAAGATATAGTGGAATTGGAAAAGGTGCAGCGAAGGGCGACTAAAATGATAGCGGGGATGGGACGACTTCCCTATGAAGAAAGATTAAGGAGGCTAGGGCTTTTCAGCTTGGAGAAGAGACGACTGAGGGGAGACATGATAGAGGTATATAAAATAATGAGTGGAGTGGAACAGGTGGATGTGAAGCGTCTGTTTACGCTTTCCAAAAATACTAGGACTAGGGGGCATGCAATGAAACTACAGTGTAGTAAATTTAAAACAAATCAGAGAAATTTTTCTTCACCCAACGCGTAATTAAACTCTGGAATTCGTTGCCGGAGAACGTGGTGAAGGCGATTAGCTTGGCAGAGTTTAAAAAGGGGTTGGATGGTTTTCTAAATGACAAGTCCGTAGACCGCTACTAAATGGATTTGGGAAAAATCCACAATTCCAGGAATAACATGTATAGAACGTTTGTACGTTTGGGAAACTTGCCAGGTGCCCTTGGCCTGGATTGGCCGCTGTCGTGGACAGGATGCTGGGCTCGATGGACCCTTGGTCTTTTCCCAGTGTGGCATTACTTATGTACTTATGTTTGAAAGACCAGTGTCTCATTTACATAGAAAAAAAGTTTTCACCACGGATGGACTCCTAATCTTGGCTAAGTTTTTTTTATTATGTAATGATGTGGGGTATGAATGAATGGATGTGGGGTTATGATTTGTTTTGATAATTTGCTGTGTTTATTTATTAGAATAATGATTTTTTTGAAATAAAGAAAGATTTATACTACTATATTTGAAGGGTATGATTAATGAAAGAACTATCCTGTAGATTGTTTCTGATTTAAATATTGGGGGAAGTTTTATGTATTAGATTCCTATTTGAGTATTACTGATATACAATTCGGTGATGTCACATGCATTTGCAACTGTTATTCACACAGAGGTTTCCTTGGCATATCCTGTTATTTATTACAATCTGCCATTTTTGGTGTTTTGGGGCATAGCAGTGGCGTAGCCACAGGTGGGCTTGGGTGGGCCAGGGCCCACCCATTTATGGCTCAGGCCCACCCAACAGTAGCACATGTTTAGTGGTAACTGGTGGGATCCCAAGCTCCGCCAGCTGAAGATTTCCCCCTGATGGTAACAAAAACGCTACTCTCCACGACACCGGCACCTGTGCATGCTCAGTTTTCAGTGCATGCTCAGTTTTCAGTGCATTCCTGCTGCCAAGGTTGAAAGAAGCATTTTCCCACCAGCTGAGATAATTTTTTTTGGAGGGGGAGGGGGGTGAACACTTGGTGCCCACCTAATTCTTGCCTAGGCCCACCCAAAATCTGTTGTCTGGCTACGCCCCTGGGGCATAGTGATCTATATTTCATTTGTCTAGGGGACTAGTAATTTTCTACAGGTCCTTTTTTCTTGAGGAACACCGAAGTCTGTATCTATTGTTCACAGATGGTTTTTTTTTTATTTATATGAAGTCTTTAATAAACAGTAATAAAATACAATGGACTCTGAAGCCAAGTTAACAAGATACAAATACAGAACTTTCAAGCCAAACAGAAGCACCGGACTCTCGCAAATTTCTTTTCTTAAAACATCCAAAGTTGTATCGCAGTAAACTTCATGAACTTTTTAAGAGTTTATAGTTAATGAACTACCCCCCCACCCCCACCCCTCATCTGTTGTTCACAGATGTTTTGACCCTGATGCAAGCTTTCGAGCCAAAACACAGCCGGTGTTGGGTCCTTTGTATTTGGAATAAAGAACTGGTTTAGTACCACATCATTGCACACTGTTGTTGTATGTTTTTATTCTCCAATGTTTGTTGTTCCTTTTTAATCTCTTTAGAGGATAGAGAGAACAGCTCTCAGAAAGCCATGGCTATAGAGTACATAAGTATTGCCACACTGGGACAGACCAAAGGTCCATCAAGCCCAGCATCCTGTTTCCAACAGTGGCCAATCCAGGTCACAAATACCTAGCAAGATCCCGAAAAAGTTCAATACATTTTATGCTCGTATCCCAGAAATAAGCAGTGGATTTTCCCCAAGTTAATTTAATAATGGTCTATGGACTTTTCCTTTAGGAAGCAGTCCAGACCCTTCTTAACCCCCGCCAAGCTAACCGCCTTTATCACATTCTCTGGCAATGAATTCCAGAGTTTAATTACATGTTGGGTGAAGAAAGATTTTCTCTGATTTGTATTAAATTTACTACTTTGTAGCTTCATCGTATGCCCCCTAGTCCTAGTATTTTTGGAAAGAGTGAAGAAACGATTCATGTCTACCCGCTCCACTCCATTCATTATTTTATAAACCTCTATCATATCTCCTCTCAGGTGTCTGTTCTCCAAGCTGAAAAGCTCTAGACATTTCAGCCTTTCCTCATAGGTAAGGTGAGTATGTGAGCCTACTTCTGCATTTTGGAGGGGGGGGGGGGTTAGCAGCTACTGAGCTGGCAAATGGAAGCTTGGGGGGGGGGGACCAAACAATGCACGGTAAGAGGGTGGTGCCTCCCCCCCCCCCCCCCACCCGTTTGCCTTGCTTCCACTCCTGAGCAGGCAAACCTTTAACAAAAGGGAGCTATTTGGAAGCTTTTGTCATTCAAGCAAAGATTGACCAAAAGTAAGGAAGAACTGCTTTTGTTTCTTACTTCAGAAAAACATTGCTACCTTAAAAAGCCAGTTTTGAACTAAAGGCTTGTGGCATTCATAAGGGCAAACTCCAATTTTAACTCAAAATTTAAATATACAAACAATGAGTAGATTAAAACATTTTTTTATATGTGCTCAGTTTTTAGGTGTATACACTTAAACTCAGGAACTGAGATGTTATAGCACCTTTCCATACATCATAGCACAGCCTGCCTCCTCCTGATAAGTTATAACTCAATCAAATCTTCAAAGTAAACCAAAAGAAAATTTTTTTGTTAATGCAGATTATGTAGCACTGTTACACTTAGCTTAATCAGTGGGTTTAATGCAGTCAATGGTGTGTGTAAGTAGTTTCATACAGATTCCTGGTTAGTGTATAACTTTTTTTATATATAGTGCAAAACTTCTTCATTCAAAACAACACAACTCATTGTTTGTATATTTAAATTTTGAGTTAAAATGGGAGTTTCTGATTTTTACTTATATTCATACATAAGAAACTGACTTTAAGAATACCCAGTGCCTATATTCATAAGGGCAAGCCACAATCTGGGGATGTCACTGCTGAGACTTCTTTAACCTTATGGTAAGCACCAGCCTAGCTCTGGCAGAACATTTGAGGATTGTTTTCCATTTGAGAAGATTTTAATTTCTGTTCAAGGATTATGAGAGAAACCCTCTGCAGCTTTTCTGAGACTCCCCTATGCAGACTTTTCCTGAGCTGCTTTTCCAGTTTGTAATACCGCATCAGACCATCCTCAAAGACTCCCTGCAGATGACCTTGGTGGCTAAGGTGACCAGATCCCCTCAACAGACCGTGACTCTCAAGGTGGCAATATGCACTCACACACATACATAGACATGCATACACACATATACACATGTGTACAGACATACACCCAGGCATACCCATGCAGACACAAAGATACATACATGCATACACATGCAGGCATGTGCACACACACACAGATAGATCTACCCACACATTTATGCATGTACACAGACCACACACAGACGCATATAGAGAGGTGTTGGAAATAATTGCAGGAGGCATGTCTGCATGCTTTCCCCATCACACATCCCTACTGCTGTCATACCCCTATCCCTGTGTGGTTGGCCCTTTTCAGTTCAGATGTGTATTTCATTTGCAAAGTCTATTGGCTGAACCTTATACCTTTAACGGTTGTTATGTACAATGACTCTGAGTAACAGAACCAGGTACTTTGCTACTGGCTGCCATGTGCTCTGTCTACTAGTGCTGGCAAAACATAGTAACACCTGTTGTTGTGGGTCAGTGTCACCCTATAGTTAAACTGTAAAATCCGTCTTCTGAAATCTGTTATGAGTGACATCTGATGGTTACTTATATTTTCACTCTTAGTTTCATTTTTTCCCCCCAAAACCAACATAATGTTTGGGAACTGCTCTCTTCAAACCACCTCACACCTCTCCCGGAGACACATGCAGAGGGATTGAAAAGAATTCCATGTGCCATGATATGTATATTTTCCCCACTTATTAAATCTGATTTAAATGCTATACAGTACTCTGTCTTCCTTTTCCTGAGACTACATATTCATTCTTATGTTTATTTTCTTACTTGCATTTATTTAAATGAATATGTGTATAAGTAAATTCAATGTGCTTGGTTTAATTCCCACAAACAGATGCCTCAGAGCAGTAACAATAAAATAAGGTATATATACATATATAAAAAAAAATTTTTTATTTATTTACAATTCTATTCCACGTAATCCATAGTTCTTAGCAAATCACGTAGATACATACATAATACACAATAAAATAAATTACAACTTTAAAATAAAACCATCCACCCATCCACATTCCCCAATAAGTGCAAACTAATTCCAAAGGAACTCATACATTCAGTGAGATCCATATTAAAAAGCCAAACTTTAACGTATTTCCTAAACTAGCAATGGTCCAAAATACATCTAACTACATTTGACAATGAATTCCACAGTATGTGGCTACCCTGTGTCTCGTTACTCCTAACCCCAGGAATATCCAACAATACAGACTATGACAGCGATTGCAGTGTTCTAACAGGACAATAACGGTACACCTACATAGTCAAATAGGCTGGGAATAACACATGCAGTAGGTTAAAGTATCTTCACATGACCAAAACACCACTGGTGATCAACAGAGCTTATAAAGAAGGAGGATGACTGGATCCCAAGATTTCAAACCTCCCACTATTCGAGCCACTGTATTCTGAATGAATTGTAACTTTTAGAGCGTACACATGATGCCTTGTGTTTTTGGTTTTGTATGTGACCAAACTGCTTGTTATGACAGAGTATCATTAATGATTAATGTGTGAAAATGGTGCTTTCTTCAACTTAGCCATGCTGCAATGAGCCCCAGATTAAATAAAGTGCATTTTATTATTTAGATTTTGCTCACACCTTTTTCAGTAGTAACTCAAGGTGAGTTACATTCAGGTACACTGGATATTTCTCTGTCCCAGGAGGGCTCACGATCTAAGTTTGTACCTGAGGCAATGGAGGGTTAAGTGTCTTGCCCAAGATCACAAGTAGCAGCAGTGGGATTTGAACCTGCCACCTCTGGATTGTAAGACCAGTGCTCTAACCACTAGGCCATACCTCTACTCCATGCATGCAGTTAGAGCACACGCTCCATATACCAATAGTTCTGTAAAGTTCCATCCACTCCAGCAGCAATAGAGGGCAAAAACACAGAAAATCGTTGCTTCAACTAGGCCCTGCTAAAATGACGTTCAAGTTCCATGTTTATGTGGTAAAGCACCTGTTGGTAAGCCATCTAGACAGTTTACAGTAAAGCTATATTTTGCAATATATTGCATGATAGAAATGGAAATTACAAATTAATCCCCATCATCAGTGCAGCACAACACAAAGATATGTGTAGGTCCACAGTCCTGGAGATACCAAAGAGGCAGCTGCTCTTGGGTTGGCAGATCTTCTGCAGGACCAGGGAGCAGCTGGAAGAGAAGAGCCAGAGGACATGACCAGGTTCTCCAGTCTCTTCAGCTCCTCCTTTCCTGACATCTGTGATCCCAGGAGGATACGACATCCATCAGCTTTCAAGTCACGAGAGCACAAAATAAAAGCCAATGTGTTGGGACAATCAGTGCAATGTTGATGGCACGTACCCTATTGGGTGCAGCTGAATCCAGATGCAGAGTGAAAAATAAATAAATTCACAAACGCTGATGTTCACTAAAAGGGCATGAAATACATGTAAAAAGTACGGTCTAAGATACACTAAGCAGAAAATCCATCTTCCTACACACAGCATGAACACAAATGGCTGGCAAACCTCAGCCGATTCACTTCTATTTCCTCGAAGAAATGCACCTGCTGATCCTCGTCTCTCTTTCTGCCATTAAAATAGTCCAGGATCACTTTTCTTTCTTTTCGTTTGACTGTTCCTTTGAGGTCCAGGATGACACTGAGATGTTCCTTCCTTTTAAAAGATTACCAAGAATTATTATAAACCAATAATGAAGATGAACAGAATAAACTCCCTAATAAGGGATCCAACCCTTGACCCTGCTAAGTTATATAGGGCACAGCCTGAGCCACAGAGCCAACACCAGCTTCTGCCCCCTTCTTACATAGATGTTCTGCTTTTCACGTAGTCAGTTGTTTGTAATCCACCATGGTGCATACTCACCATGTATTTCTTATAAGCCTTTATGGGTACAGAAGCAGTACCTCTTATCATGAAGCCAAAATGCAGCAGTGAGTAGAGGTCACAGACCAGGGGCGTAGCTACTATGGGGCCATGGGGGCCTAGACCCCCCTGCCGTGACCCTCTCGACCCCCCTTCCCACCGCCAACCCTCCCTTGCCGCCGTCGCGTATCTTTGCTGGCGGGGGACCCTAACCCCCGCCAGCCGAAGTTCTCTCTTCAGCCGCGCGGTGTTGTACGTGCAGGACGTTGGACGCACGCACAGAAACTTGATCAGATCATTCAGCAAGCAATGCCGCGCGGCCAAGGAGAGGACTTCGGCTGGCGGGGGTTGGGGTATCCTGCCAACAAAGGTACGCGATGGCGGTGGGGGAGGGTTGGCGGCAGGAAGAGGGGGTCAAGAGGGTTGCGGCGGCAGGGGGGGTCAGCAATGCCGCATGGCTGAGAAGAGGACTTCGGCTGGCAGGGGTTGTGGTCCCCCGTCAGCAAAGGTACGCGGCGGGAGAGGGTTGACGGCCGGAAGGGGGGTCGAGAGGGTTTGCGGCAGCGGCAGGGGGGGAAGTTGGCAGCAGCGGGGGGGGGTCAGCTAAAATGTGCCCCCTCACCTCGGGATCTGGACCCCCCCTCCCGTCGAAGCCCCTGGCACAAACACTTTAAAACTCATGTGATATGCATATTTATACAAATGAAAGACTTTCTTACCTTAAATCAGAATGATTTTCTAGGAAGAAGAATGTTGTCATTTTAATGGCTTCAATATTAGTAGCTTGAAGAAGGTCTAGAAAGAAAATGAGAGGATTCCCCAGGGCAGCAGCATCGGGATTCTAGCAGATTACAAAGAAAGGTGGAATTTAGAGCAGAAGACTGGCTTGGAAGGGCTGACAGTGAGGTGGAGTGCTTCATGCATGGAACTGGGAAGCTGGAGACCCTTTCCCATTCCCCCCTCTGCTGTCATGGTTGCTTCTGTGGGAAGGCGAGTACTGCTGGCATTTGTTTACAGCAGCAGCAAACTAAAGCAAAGGCACTGGAATGTCCAACTGTTCCAGTGCTCATTCAGCTGGTGTTGAGGTTCTGTTGTTTCAGGAGGGCAGTGAACAGAACTGCACATCCTTTGACTCATTTGGGGACCACGTTGTAAACTACCTGCATAGACGCAAAGTACTTTGGGTGCTTGTTACCTATAGTGTCTGTTTATACCACTTATCTGGAGCGGGAGTGAGTTCCATAGAGTGAAAAAAAATGTCTTCTCCTATTTGGTTTTAATGCACTACTTTATAACTATGTCGTGTACACCAGTTTTGTACCTTTTCAAGAAGTATACTAGAGGCCAACCAAATTTCAGTTTTGGTTTTGGTGCTGAAACTGGCCTGAAATCCATTTTCAACTAAAACTAATTACTCTATACCTATGGTGCCCACTCTCCCCTCAAACAGGAGCAGGCTCAGCTCTTTCCTTCCCTCCCTTTCTCTCTGCCTCCTCCCCTCCTCCCCCCAAGAATGGGCTCAGCTCGTTCCTTCCTTCCTTCCTTCCTCCTTCCCTCTCCTCTCCTCTCCCCTATCCTCCCCTCCCCTCTCCTCTCCACCCAACAGTGGCAGGCTCAGCTCCACTGTTCCCTCTAATCTGAGCAGGAGTCCTCCCCGCCAGCAAAGGTAGCAGACTGCGACGGCAGGTTGACAGCGGGCTGGCGGCGGGAGGGGGGGTTGAGGGGGTCATCAGCAGGGGGGTCCAGGGCCAAATCTAAGGGGGGCCCAGGCCCCCGTGGCCCCATAGTAGCTACACCCCTGGTCTGGAGACGCAATCTACAAGCACGTGGCTGTCGGCTCTGCTGGTCCCCTGGTCCAGAACAAGAGGTTGACATCAGAAGGGGCAGAGCCAACAGTCACACTCCTGTAGACTGTGGCTCTGTGAGTGCTTGATGCAGCCCCACCTTAACAGGGCTGCTGAGAAACTGGGCTGGGCCTGGGGCAAGGCTGCCCCCCGAGGTCGCTGCCCACCCCCAGGCCGCTGCGGCACCGCCCTCCTCTCCACCCGCCCCCCTCCCCCCCCCCTCCCCCGTCTGCCACCAGGCCGAGCCCCCTGCATTGAAATCACAGCGCCTCACCTCCTTGTGAAAGCGCAGCAGGCAGTGGCAGATCGCCTCCCTTCGGACCTTCCCTCCGTGTGTCCTGCCCTCGCGGAAGTTACGTCAGAAGAGGGTAATTTCAATGCAGGGGGCCCAGCCCGGTGGCGGACGGTCGACGAAGCCGAGGGCGGGTGGGCGGGTGGTACTGTGGCGCCGGGCCCCCCTTGGAGGCCCGGACCCAGAGAATTTTGTCCCCCCTGCCCCCCCCTCGGCGGCCCTGCACCTTACTACTTAGAGGGGGAGGGGTGACATACCTGGAGGGGGAGAGGTGCTCCACCCCAGGTGGCAATCAAGCTAGGTATGCCACTGATTCCAACCTCTTTATCATTTTGATCACCCTTCTCTGTTCCTTTTCCAGATTTTCTAACACCTCTATTCTGTGTAAAATGGGCCTGCTGAATTTCTAAGAGATAGCATTCATGCAACATGGACGCTGGGGTTTGTACACAAGGACACTAAGGTGTTTATTTTAGAAGCTCTGTTCATGTTTTGCAAATCTAAAAACTGGCATTCAGACATCCATATTGCATGGATGTCCAAATCCCGACTGTAAGCTCTTTTGAGCAGGGACTGCTTCTTTGTATCAGGTGTTCAGCGCTGCGTGTGTCTGGTAGCGCTATACAAATGCTAATAATAATAATAATAATCTCACAATGCAGCACGTCCATATTGCAAAGGGGAGTGGTGTGGGCGTGTTTTGGGCAAGAGTAGGGAGGGTTCAAATATGGATGTCCAGCTCCAATTGCAGACAGGGAAAGGATGTCCGTATTCAAAAAGATGGAGGTCCATATTTAAACCTGGCACGTGGCACGTCCAGGTTACAGAAAGGTGCTCTGATTGAGCAGTTCTCCACTGAATGGAGATAAAGGAAGTCACAGTAGGTATGTTTCTGTCCCTGGAGTGCTCACAATTTATTTTTTTTTAATTACAAAATACTGCAGAGGGAATCAAACCAGCAGCTTCTGGATTTCTGCTTTGGCTCTTAACTATTGCTTTATCCATTAGGCTAGTCTACCACATGAACACCTTCGGGAGGTCATTTTATAATACGGACATTCTTCTGCTGCCACACAGACCTCCGTGCCCTTTATTTTGCCCCGTTCATAATTTAGACTTTTCAAATTATAATTTTGGATGTTCATGCTGGACATTTCCAGCACATGCGTTTTAGAACAGGCCTATTTTAAAATACACGTGAGGTGGACATTCATTTGGGATCTACTGATGGGGGGATGTCCTCAATCTGAGTTGGATGCCCTTTTAAAAATTCCCTCCTAAGGAAATATCTTCAGCCACCAGCAGAGCAGTCAGTGGTGTCAGCATGTCTTCTGCGTCTAGAAACGAAGGAGGCTGCATCATTAAATGGACACTTTCTTTAAGGTAATTGTGTAATTAACTGGGGTCTAAGACACAGTCCAGTTTAGGGACTATGGTATTTTACATCGATAACAAATGGGATTTCCTTACAGAATACAGTCACAAGTTCCAGGATTACAGTAAAGGCAAAATGGCTGTTCCAACTAGGTTATTTGTCACATGTATTTGGTGTCTACATTCACTCAACTGGTGTCTCACAGAAGATAAAGAAACCATTTATTCTGCCATAATCCAGAAGCTGTTTCAGTGATTCAAAATTCTTTAGAAATACAGGTCTATCTAATATTGTATATGGCGCTCCACCAAGTACCTCAGGGAAGGGTGTTTCTAGAACTATCTGTGTTGAGTATTTTGGTGTAGCAAAACTTTGGTTAGTGCTGTATAGACTGAGATTAGTCTGAGCGAGCCATGTCTCAGTGATCGAGCATAGACAGGGAAGGAACTTGCTGCTTCTCTCATGCGAAGCACATGTGGCACCGTTAAAAAAAAAAAATCTAGAATATGCCAACAACAAAAACACTCACCAAGCATCTTTGAAAAGTGTCTTTGACCTTCTCGCCATCCTTTTTGATCTTAGAAGTGATGTGGGGCAGGTCCGCTGATGTCGATTTCCTAGCAGATGTCAGAAAGGCTCGAATGTACTCCACAACAACTCTGTGGTGAGCAGACGTTACAAGTCTCTGTGGAAAGGAAAAAAGGCAACATCTCTGCAGGAGCCTTACTAGAGAAGGGCACGTTATTACACGATCAGTCTTACATTTCCATTTAGTAACAAGCAATGAAATTTCTCTAGGTTTGGAGGGAGACAGCAGGTGGAGGTGGGGTAGGAAGATTGTTCAAACAATTGATGTGCTATGCAGTGGCGTAGCCAAGGGTGGGCTTGGGTGGGCCCAGGCCCACCCACTTTGGGTTCAGGCCCACCCAGTAGCAACACATCTATAATGTGGCTGGCAGGGATTCCCAAGCCCCACCAGCCGAAAACTCCCAACAAGTGTCCCTCCTGCATACCTTGTAAGTAGCAGATCTTCGCCTGCAGTGAGCAGTGACATACATACTGCTTGCACCGGCCTCACAGCCTTTCCTCTGATGTATTTCTGTGTAGGCGGAAACAGAAGTTGCATCAGAGGGAAGGGTGTGGGGCCAACATGAGCAGTGTGTATTAGTTGCTGCTCGCTGCTGGTGAAAATCTGATATTTAAAAGGTGTACGGGAGAGGGGGGATGTTTGAGAGACCATATGGCATACAGGCGAGAGAAGGAGAGACCAAATCACCTGTGGGACGGGGCGAGGTTCGTCTGCCCACCCATCTTGGGTCCAGGCCCACCCAAAATTGGGTGTCAGGCTACGCCCCTGGTCCTATGTCCCTCAGCGGGAGCATTGGCAATACTTATGTTCTTATAACTATAAAAGATGCAGGTCAGATAGCTGTTTTGAGCTGCCAAGGGAGCCCAATCTTTCAGAGGGAGATTTTAAGACATGGTCTTTGCCTAGGGTTACCGTATGGCTCCAGAAAAAGGAAGACACATTGATCCAGTCTGGGTTTTGCTTCCATTGAAAGCAATGGAAGTAAAACCCAAACTGGCTCAATCTGTTTGCCTTTTTCTGGAGCCATATGGTAACCCTATTACAGGCTCCAGAAATAGGAGGACAGATTGAGCCAGCTTAGCCTTGCCCCACTCCATCCAGCCATTCCCCCAGTCAGTGGTGTAGCTATGTGGGGCCATGGGGGCCTGGGCCCCCGTAGATTTGGCCCTGGACCCCCCCCCCGGTCGACGACCCTCTCTACCCCCTCACCCACTGCCAACCCTCCCCCGTCGCAGGACGTCAGACTCACAGAAACAGAAGAGGACCTCAGCTGGCGGGGGTTGGGGTCCCCCGCTATCAAAGGTAGGTGACGGCGGGGGAGGGTTGGTGGCGGGAGGGGGGGTCGAGAGGGTCGTCGGCAGGGGGGGTCAAAGTTGGTGGCAGCGGTGCCAGGGGGGGCCTAAAATGTGCCCCCTCACCTCGGGCTCTGGACCCCCCTCCTGCCGAAGTCTGGTTACGCCCCTGCCCCCAGTCCTGATCATTCCAACTCCTGGCTCCACCCCCTTTAGGACCTTATTTCTGTGGCTGCGGCACCAAGCTGCCTCCCCCTCGGACAGCAAGAGATGCCTTAATAAAACATTACTTCCTGCTGCCACAGGACCAGAGTCATGATAAGAGCTGTGAGATTATTAACTCATCTACCAATGGAAAGAGAGGCTGCTCAGCAGGAGGTCTTGACTTCTCAACGGGAGTGTGGCAGATCAGCTCTTTTGAAGTTAAATGGGATTACCGTACTCCCACATAGGTAGGCCTCACATATAACTCATATCCTAACTTTGAACCTTAAGTAGAAAGAAAATACGATGACTCACATAGAAAAATATGCTTGCACTCAGTTTGCTACCATTCAAAAACATGCATATGAAATCCATCGGAAACATTATATTCAAATGAAGGCTAAATAAATGTGAATATAATGGTTCTGATGGATATCTTATGCCTAATCTAAGGGTGCTTGCGGTACCATTACACTATTTTCATTATGGGCCTGATATTCAAACCGCAGGAGGCAGCCCGCAAAAGTGCTGCAATTGGCGCTGAGCCTGGGTATTCAATGCCAGTCCGCAGTGGCTTACCATGGGCGAGGCGGTGGGGCCGGTCCACCCCGGGTGCACTCTGCAAGGAGGTGCAGGGAGCAGCCGCACGGCTGTCACCTCCACCGCTTCCCTGTTCCCTCTGATGTTACTTCCTGTTCCGGGGCAGGGAACCGGCAGACTGCTCCCTGCACCCCCAGGAAATGATGCGCCGGGGGGGGGGGGGTGGAAGTGATGCACTGGGGGGGGGGAGGGTGATGCGCCGGTGGGGGTGGAGGTGATGTGCCAGGGGAGTGACGTGCCAGGGTGGGGGTGCGCAGTGGCACCCGACATGCCACTGCCAGGCCATTTCTGGTGACTAGCATTGAATATCTTTTTTGGTTTTGGGCTGGCTCAAACTTAACCAGCTAAGCATAGGCTAAAAGGGGCGGGGGTTAGGGGTGGAGCTTAAATCCATAATTGTCTGATAATACACAGAAAAAATAAATAAATAAAAATAAAAGTCACAATTAATACCTTTTATTAAATTTAGATATTAGATATGTATCATATGTCAAAGAATAAAGTGGTTGCTCAAAGCATATACTAACCACAATCGCTCAACTGTAAAACACTATGCACAAATTTGTGCAAAAACACACTCAGAACCTTACTGTACCATAACACTAGGCAGACCCTAATACACCAATATACCACCCATATGGAAAATGCAGACCGTCAACAATATGAAACAAGGGATCATAATATCACAATTCTCATGTAGAGCCACAAAACACCCTTTTAGGGTGGATAGTGTTCACAATGAGCTCCTTTTATTAACGACTATATGTAGATCCTTCAAGAGGTAGTGTGTCATGATTTAGGCTCTAAAACCCTTTCTGATGTTTTGGTGCCACCTCAGTAAGGCCAATACACAATCTCTCCACTGCAAAACACTATACACAAACTTGTGCAAAAACACACTCATAACCTTAGCAAACCATAACAGCACTAATTCCAAGGACAGGACGAGCTACAACCTTATGCGTGGAAAGGCAGCACTGTAATTACACCGGGCTCTAAAACCTAGTGAAACAAAAAAAAACCCAAAATGGGTTGTAAATACTACACACTAGTAGAATACTGCACCGTGATTACACATGAAAAACACATGACACAACAGATATGAAGGCAAAACTGGAAAGTTACCTCAAGAAGTCAGACTCAGCATGCAGCAATACTAGAAAAATTGAAACTTACATGCAAAATATCACAGATGCACATTTCCAAAAGCTGACATATTCCAGTTAATAAATTCTGAATAAAATACTTTTTTTTACCTTTGTTGTCTGATCATTTAGTTTTTCTATTCACTTTGGTCCCAGTGTCTTCTTTCCATTTGATATTTTTTCTCTCACCATGTCCACCATCCTCCTGTGTCCTTATGCGTCCTTGTGTGTCTTTATGCGTCCTGTCTACCATCTGTAGCCCCGTCCCTATCCTTTCTCCAGTTTCAGCATCTGCCTTCAAAGTGTTCCGATCCAGCCCTTAAATTCAGCAATTTCCCCTCCATCCATATCCAGCATTTCTCCCCTCCCCTCCATTCATGTGCATGTACTTCCTTTCTTTCCTACCCTCCATCCTTGTCCAACATTTCTCCTCTGTTCCCTGCCCTCCACTCCATCCATTTCAGATTTCTCCTCTCTTCCCTCCCCTCCATCCATCCATCCATGTCCAGCACCTTCCCTCTTTCTCTCCTACCCTTCCATCCAGTGTCATCCCTCTTTCTCTCTGCATCCTTCTACCCATTACCCTCTCCCAATCCTTCTGTCTATTGTCTCCCTCTCCTTCCATCCATTGTCTCCCTCTATATCTCCTTCCTTCTAAACAGTTCTCTCTCTTGACCCTTTTCCATTTAGCATGTCCTCTCTATCCCCATCCTTCCAGTGTCTTTCCTCTTTCCCTCCCTACCCTTACGTCCATTGTCTTCCCTCTTTCTGCCCCCTCCTTCCAGCTTTTCCCTCTTTCTCCCTCCTTTCATTCAGCATTTCTCCGTCTGACAGCTAGGGTCTCCCCCAGTTTCTCCCCAGCAGCTTCTCTCTCCTGCCCATGTCCCCTCTTTCTCCCCCCATCTTTCCACTAATCTCTCTCTCTCTCTGTACCCCTCTTCCATCCAGCATCTTCTCTCTGGCTCTCCCCTGCTCTTTTCCATGGCCCCTCTTTCTCTCCCCTGCTCTTTTCCATGTCCCTGGCTTTCCCCTGCTCTCTTCCATGTCCCCTTTTTCTCTCCCAATCTCTCTCTGGCTCTCCCCTGCTCTCTTCCATGTCCCCTCTTTCTCTCCCCATCTCTCTCTGGCTCTCCCCTGCACTTTTCCACTTTCTCTCTCTCTCCTCCAGTGTTCTCATGCATCCCACCTTTCTCTTCCCTCCCCTTCTTGTTTCCATCACTCTTACTCCTTTCTCCACCCCCTTTTCCCATTCCCATGCCCTGCCATTGCTTTCCTTCCTCCCTCTTCTCCTTAGATGTGGCATCTCACATCCTCCTCTCTCCACCCCCCTTTCCCTTTGGTCGGTCTGTCTGGCATCGCTTCCCCCCCCCCCCTGACTAGTGTGGTACCGTATTGCTCTCCCCCTCTGCTCCTGTCACGTCGTCTTTCAACGAGGCTTCCTGTTCCCATAGCAGCAGCAGCAGCAATGATGTAAGCGCCGTTGCTTTCAGCCTGCCCCGGAAGCACTCTGAACAGCTTCCCGCGTAGGAGGGGCGCTTTCCAGAGAAGGCTTCCGGGGCAGGCTGAAAGCAGCGGCGCTTACATCATTGCTGCTGATGCTGCTGCTGCTACGGGAACAGGAAGCCTCGTTGAAAGACGACGTGACAGGAGCAGAGGGGGAGAGCGGCACCGTACTAGTCGGGGGGACGGGGGGGGGTAAAGATCGGGACCGTCGCGCACCAGTCGGGGGGGGAGGGAGCCGGGAGGGAGATGTTCACGAGCTGCACCCGCCCCGCCCTTGCTGCACTTCTGGCTGGGGAGGCTTAGCCTCCCCAAGCCTCTTATACCGGGCGCCTATGCAGCTAAGTTAATATTTGGCACCAGCCGGTTAAGTTTATAGGGGCCAAAGATACGACTGCTATTTAGTTGGTCCGATTTGGCAGCTAAATTTAGCCAGCCAGCACTTGAATATCTGTGGCTATCATATGATACAGCCGGTTAGCCGCTATGTGCTAACCGTGAATATTCAGTGGAGAAAACCAGCTATATCCCGCTGAATATTTGCAGTTAGCTGGCTGAACGCTATTAACCGGCCATTAAATAGCACTGAATATCAGACAGATTATTTATTTATTTATTGCATTTGTACCCCATATTTTCCCACCTATTTGCAGGCTCAATGTGGCTTACATAGTACTGTCAAAGGCGCTTGCCCAGTTGGTTGATAACAAATACCAGGTTGTATAGTGATCGAATGAGGTATATGTGGAGGATCGGAAGGGATGAAGATTGCATGAAGCCCAGTACGATCATTAGTAATGTTATGTTCCTGGGTGAAGAGGTTTACGTTGGGTCGTTGGGGTAGGCCTTTTTGAAGATTATGTTTAGAAATAGGCTATTTATATTCAGAAGCTGTAAAACAATATAATTATTGCCTCTAGCCCTTAAGCTCATGGCAGAAGTATGTCAAAACAAATAGTGAAGAATGGGATCTTGGCTCAGCTCACATGTAGGTCGCCTCCCTGACTTCTATTTTCCAAATAATTCCTAAATGTTATGACCTATACACAAGTATCATTAGTAAGTGGAAAAGAATGCTTTCTATCCCCAAGAATTGTCAGGCTGGAAGCATTCTGGCTGGAGCTTATCAAGCTGGAAATAACGGATTTATTTAATATTAAAGGAACAATTCAAACTCAAATCCCTGCTCAGTTTTTAGTTTTGAAAGACAATTGATGAGAAGGTTGTAGTCTTGGAAGGTCAAGTGTCTGTTTTGCATTATGAGTACCACTAACTACCCTTCTCCATTGTGAATACTGCCCATTTAACCCCCACTCTCTGTTTCCTATCCTTCAACCAGTTTTTAATCCACAATGGAATTGTGTTCATTTTTCTTTCATTCTGTTTTGAAAACAAACGAAAATAAAAGTAGAAATCTCACTCAGACGTCCTGTTTGATTTCAAATGAAAGCACATCCCCGATTAACAACCAGAATTACAGAAGCTTTATTCTTACCTCATAACTTTCAGTTTTATTCCCCTCAAAATCTGTCAGCCTTTGATTTAAATAATTTAGAGCATCATCAAAATCTTCAGAATCATTGCAGAAGTGATCCTTCAATGCTTTCTAAGTGGGGGGAAAAGAAGCTCCATTAGAACATTAGTTTGACATTTAAAGACATTGCGTAGCCTGAACAAACTTCAGTAAGGAAGGGGTTTCAGTATTAGGGAGCAGAAATGAAAGACTGAACAGCTACCAAATTTTCTTCATTAGGCTGGAAATTCCTGCTCTTGTGAATCATATGCCGCACACCTGCTGCTACAACCAGAGGCAGAGTGGCTCAAAAAAGTGCATTTCTAGTTTTCTTTTTTTTCCTGTGCCTCTGTTTGCTGCCGCATGTAGCAAGCATGGGGAAAGAAAAACCCAGGATGGTTTCTACCATCAGCCTGTGCACTGTTGCCTGCAGCCTTTCAGCTCTGGCTGCTGTCTTAGCAGTCAAGGTTGGGGTTACCAGAGAGAAACTTCAGTCAGGGACAGTGGCGTAGCCAAGGGTGGGCTTGGGTGGGCCCAGGCCCACACACTTTCGGCTCAGGCCCACCCAGTATCAGCACACCTATGATGTGGCTGGAATGGATCCCCAAGTCTCACCAGCCGAAAACTCTCAACAACTGTCCCTCCTTGCATACCTTTTAATAGCAGATCTTTGCCTGCAGTGAGCAGTGACTGATACATACTGCCTGCACTGGCCCCATAACCTTCTCTCTGATGTATTCCCGCCTATGCGGAAACAGGAAGTTACATCAGAGGGATGGCTGTGGGGCCAACATGAGCAGTGTGTATTAGTTGCTGCTCGCTGTCGGTGAAAATCTGCTATTTAAAAGGTAGGCAGGGGAGGGGGAATGTTTGAGAGACCATATGGCATGCAGGTGAGAGAGGGAGAGACCAAATCACTTGTGGGACAAGGCGGAGTTCTTCTGCCCACCCATCTTGGGCTCAGGCCCATCCAAAATTGGGTGTCTGGCTACGCCCCTGGTCAGGGATAGAGTGTGCGCTGGCTACAGTGTGAGAGTTATTCCAGAAGGTAGAGGGATGAGGGCTGAATTGCTGGGGATAAAGGCCTGAAGGTGAGATGAGGATAACTTATCGTGGGGGGGGGGGGGAAGAGCTAAAGAAGACGAGGAATGGATTATTGGTAGATTAAAGGCTGAAGGGGGGTGAGGAGTGAATTGCTCAGAAAGGAAAGGTGAGGGATAAGTCACTAAAGAGGGTGAGGGCTCAACTGTTCTGAGAAACAAGCTGAGGGATAAGTTATTTTGGAGGGTGGCTAAAAAAGGTGAGGGATGAATTGATGGTGGATTGAGAGATGAATTGCTCTGGGTGGAGGTGTTCGGGGAGATGAGGGATGTTTGCACAGAATGGGCTGTGAGTCATTTCCACTATCTATTCTTTGATCCCCCTTCTCTTACTGATCAGAGCCTTAATGTCAGTGCATGGATCCTGATCACCGCTTTCATGAGAGGCAAGCCTAAGAGAAGAACAAGTAAGTAGCCCCACCAATACATAGAAACCTGAGCACACTTTCTTGCATACTTGCCTCCTCCAGCTTATGCACTTACTTGAAGTCACCAAGGCCCTTTCCAGTCTGGATCAAGAAAATCCGCCACAGGCAGAGAACTCGAACGCCCCACGAGAAAAACAGGTATAGAAGAAAGTGGGATGTTTGACAAGACTTTTTTTGCTTTCAGGCTGACATCTCGATTGTCCAAGAGCAAGCTTTTCCGAAAAGGTCTTTTAAAGACCAACATCATTGCTTACCACACTACGTGTTTCTAAGCGGCTGCATCATCTGTTATTCATCTACAGAGACCCATTTCACTAATCACCGTACCACGTGTTTCTATATGTGGTTATCATCTGCTCTCTGTCGACTGAGACTCCTGATGCAGGCCTAACGGCCGAAACACAATGTTTGTGTCAAGTCTTTTTTCATCAATAAACAACTGTTTTAAGAATTCAATTGTTCAGTGTTTTGGTTTCCCGTGGTCAAACATCCCACTTTCTTCTATACCTTTCCAGTCTGGAAAATGTATGCAGGTAACTGCTTAGGGGCCCTTTTACTAAGTAGTATAAGCGTCTATGCATGTCCAACACGCACCAAAATGGAGTTACCGCAGGGCTACCGTGTGGCCCTTGCGGTAATTTCATTTTTGGCACGCCCGAAAAATAGTTTTTTTTAATTTTCTGGTGCGTGTCAGCTACGTGTGCCAAGTGGCATTTGGTGCGCGTAGGTCATTACTGCCTGGTTACTGCGTGACTTTTTATCGCTAGGTCAATGGCTGGCGGTAAGGTCTCAGACCCAAAATGGATGCGCGGCAATTTTCATTTTGCCACACGTCCATTTTCGGCAAAAATTTTAAAAAGGGCTTTTTTTTACAGGTGCGCTGAAAAATGGCTTGGCGCACCCCCTAAACCCATGCCTTCACTACCGCAAGCCATTTTTCAGCACACCTTAGTAAAAGGACTCCTTAGTTAGCTGAGCAAATTCCTTTCAAATTGACTCGTATTGCTTCCTTTCTGTCTATATCCTTTCAGATACTTTATAAAAATGCCTTGACAATGGCCACAGTTTTAAAAAATGTAATTAGTGTTTACCTAGAATACTGACGCAATTGCATCAGCCAGAGTGGCAACTCTAATGTCCTGCACAAATGATTATAAAGGAAGCTGACAGTAGAATAAACTGAAAAAATGCATTTTTCTTTCAGTACAAAAGTAGAATGTAGAGATAAGTGAAATTATCAGGTGATCATTCAGAGTACCTTAAATGTTGAAGATAGTGTCTGCAGAAAACAATTTCTTCCCTGGTCTTCTGTTTTCTTTATTGATTCTTCCACTTTCGTATTTATGTTCTGAGGAGCAGAGAGTAACTGTACAAGTCTGTGCCACGTATCCCTGTAAAAACCCGGAAAAAGAGTAGGACATGATAACAGTCTCTCTATGGGCCCAATGCCCTTGTTGAAAAGCATATGAGACATGATGAACTTCCACATGGCTGCTTTGCAAGTTATCCACACAGTCTTACTAACTTATCACCGAGGAGGATTTGGGGGGGACACCGGTGCCGGAAAGAATATTTGAAGCGGGGGAGTCGGAGAAACTAAACAAATTCTCTGTAACCTTGGAGGATGTAATGGGTCAGTTCAGCAAGCTGAAGAGTAGTAAATCACCGGGACCTGATGGTATTCATCCCAGAGTATTAATAGAACTAAAAAATGAACTTGCGGAGCTACTGTTAGAAATATGCAATCTGTCCCTAAAATCGAGTGTAATACCGGAAGACTGGAGGGTAGCCAATGTTACTCCGATTTTTAAGAAAGGTTCCAGAGGAGATCCGGGAAATTATAGACCGGTGAGTCTGACGTCGGTGCCGGGCAAGATGGTGGAGGCTATTATTAAGAATAAAATTGCAGAGCATATACAAAAACATGGACTGATGAGACAAAGTCAGCACGGATTTAGTGAAGGGAAGTCTTGCCTCACCAATCTAATGCATTTTTTTGAGGGGGTAAGCAAACATGTGGACAATGGGGAGCCGGTTGATATTGTATATCTGGATTTTCAGAAGGCGTTTGACAAAGTGCCGCACGAAAGACTCCTGAAGAAATTGCAGAGTCATGGAATCGGAGGTAGGGTATTATTATGGATTAAGAACTGGTTGAAAGATAGGAAGCAGAGAGTAGGATTGCGTGGCCAGTATTCTCAGTGGAGGAGGGTAGTTAGTGGGGTCCCGCAGGGGTCTGTGCTGGGTCCGTTGCTTTTTAATGTATTTATAAATGACCTAGAGATGGGAATAACTAGTGAGGTAATTAAATTCGCCGATGACACAAAATTATTCAGGGTCGTCAAGTCGCAGGAGGAATGTGAACGATTACAGGAGGACCTTGCGAGACTGGGAGAATGGGCGTGCAAGTGGCAGATGAAGTTCAATGTTGACAAGTGCAAAGTGATGCATGTGGGTAAGAGGAACCCGAATTATAGCTACGTCTTGCAAGGTTCCGCGTTAGGAGTTACGGATCAAGAAAGGGATCTGGGTGTCGTCGTCGATGATACGCTGAAACCTTCTGCTCAGTGTGCTGCTGCGGCTAGGAAAGCGAATAGAATGTTGGGTGTTATTAGGAAGGGTATGGAGTCCAGGTGTGCGGATGTTATAATGCCGTTGTATCGCTCCATGGTGCGACCGCACCTGGAGTATTGTGTTCAGTACTGGTCTCCGTATCTCAAAAAAGATATAGTAGAATTGGAAAAGGTACAGCGAAGGGCGACGAAAATGATAGTGGGGATGGGACGACTTTCCTATGAAGAGAGGCTGAGAAGGCTAGGGCTTTTCAGCTTGGAGAAGAGACGGCTGAGGGGAGATATGATAGAAGTGTATAAAATAATGAGTGGAATGGATCGGGTGGATGTGAAGCGACTGTTCACGCTATCCAAAAATACTAGGACTAGAGGGCATGAGTTGAAGCTACAGTGTGGTAAATTTAAAACGAATCGGAGAAAATTTTTCTTCACCCAACGTGTAATTAGACTCTGGAATTCATTGCCGGAGAACGTGGTACGGGCGGTTAGCTTGACGGAGTTTAAAAAGGGGTTAGATAGATTCCTAAAGGACAAGTCCATAGACCGCTATTAAATGGACTTGGAAAAATTCCGCATTTTTAGGTATAACTTGTCTGGAATGTTTTTACGTTTGGGGAGCGTGCCAGGTGCCCTTGACCTGGATTGGCCACTGTCGGTGACAGGATGCTGGGCTAGATGGACCTTTGGTCTTTCCCAGTATGGCACTACTTATGTACTTATGTACTTATGATATGAATAGAATTTTTATTCTATCTTTGTCATGTTCCCTACCTCAATGCAAGCGGCGTCCTCGGGCTGCGTGGGGTCCTGTCAACACGCACACTTGACTGGCACTGCCTGAGCCATGTGTGTGTAGTCCTCTCTGGGTTTGTTCTGAGAGCGGTGGTTACAGGCTCCTTAATTGCTTTGCTTCCATGCACCTGTTTCTGCTCTCTCTCTCTCTCTCTCTCTCTGCCCGGCTTCCAGGCTCCTTGATTGCTTTGCTTCCACCCACCTGGGTCTGCTCGTCTTCTGCCTGGCTTCCCTTGCTTCTCTCCTATTGGCTTTCCGGTTCCTCCTTCCCCTGCTCTTGTCCTATGGCTGTGCCCCTTCTCCCTGCTGATGTCAGACGCCAGCACTTTATCAGCTGAGCTCTCCCTGGACTCCTTGCTTCGGCTTCTACTTTGGTAGGTGTTTCTAACTCTGTAGTCTGCTTCTTATCTACTGGTCCCTCGTTGCTGACTTTGCCTGTACCTGGATTACACTTCTGCCTGCCGCCTACCTACTGACTTTTCGCCTGCATCTGGATTACTCTCTTGCCTGCCGCCTGCCTACTGACTTTCACCTGCATCTAGATTACTCTCTTGCCTGCCGCCTGCCTACTGACTTTCGCCTGCATCTGGATTACTCTCTTGCCTGCCTACTGACTTTCGCCTACATCTGGATTACTCTCTTGCCTGCCTACTGACTTTCGCCTGTACCTGGATTACTCTCTTGCCTGCCACCTGCCTACTGACTTTCGCCTGTACCTGGATTACTCTCTTCTGCCTGCCACCTGCCTACTGACTTTTGCCTGCATCTGGATTACTCTCTTGCCTGCCGCCTGCCTACTGACTGCCGCTTGTACCTGGATTACTCTCTTGACCTGCTGCCTGCCTGGCCGATACATTCATCACCCCGCTTCCAGCTTCGTCCCGTAAGTCCTGCAGGCTGCCCGCACCTAGGGGCTCAACCTCTGTGGAACGGCGGTCAGCGCAGGTGAAACCCACTGTTGTCCAGCTGCCAAGCAGAACCTGGCCATAGTACCGGGCTCAGCAGCGGTACAAGAACTCACAAGTCTGACAATCTTAGAGAGAGAGGTTCAGGGCAGAGGAGAAGCTTAATAGAGCAGCAGGCTGGGAGCCAGAAAGCTCAGGATCCCGGATTTATATCCCAGACGAGCCCCCATTATCTGTAGGCGCATTTGGGGTCAGATAATCACTCAGATTAGTAATTACTCTGGACTCATTTGCTAGAAGTAAAATATGCACATATTTTGCCCTAGAGGTTCAAGTAGCATCTGTACACAAAAAGGAATATTTCAAGGATGGGACCAGTAAGTAGTAATAACAAAATAAATGAGGATTGATTACTGTTACTTATGTTTGATTTATTCTTACTGTACACAGCCTTGAACGAATTCTTTCAAAAAGGTGGAAAATAAATCCTAATAAATAAATAATATTGACGTGAATGCTAGATGCAAAAAGGTATTTTTTTTTTTTTTGTTACATTTGTACCCTGTGCTTTCCCACTCATGGCAGGCTCAATGCGGCTTACATGGGACAATGGAGGATTAAGTGACTTGCCCAGAGTCACAAGGAGCTGCCTGTGCTGGGAATTGAACTCAGTTCCTCAGTACCAAAGTCCACCACCCTAACCACTAGGCCACTCCTCCACTCCAATTTATAGTCATCCATGTATAATAACAATTAAAACGGAACTGTGAAATTGAATAATTGTACAATTAGGGGTTTAAATTAATTATGATCATCCATGAGAAATTGCTTAAATAGGCTTTAAAGTATTTCTGGAATATCAAATAATTAGGTTTCCATCGGATGAATTTTGAAAGGAAATTCCACCATTTGGTACAGAGGTAAGAGAATCTTGACATATAGATTGACTTGTAGATCAGATTTTTGCAATGGGGATAGTGGAGGGTTAGATAATTTCCCACTCAAAGCGGGTTCATCTCTTCAAAAAGGGAGAGATTGCAAAGGGGGAGATCAATTAAAGGTTGCATATAATCAGGGGTTAAGTGGCAGCTTCTTACCCTCTTTAGGGAGTGCTTTTTTAAATCCCATCAGTTCCTGGATTCGTCTGCTGCTGATGCTAAGGAAGGTAAAATTATGCCTTACCTGATAATTTTCTTTCCTTTAGTCCCAGCAGATGAATCCAGGATCCTGCCCATTCAGCAGCATTTTTTTAGTTCTGATGGTTGACGAAGGTCACCTTGTCTGTGGTTTCCAAAGGTTTGGTTTATAAAAAAAAAAAAAAAGAAAGTATCAGCTCTGCCCCAATGGTCCTCAGGTGAGTTTTCTGAACCAACCAGGTCCCATATACATCTGGCCCACAGATGATATGCAGTCCCAGATAATGAGACCCATGGTCTTCCAGCTGGTACTCCTTATAAAAGCTGATACAAGATGGCTTGCTAATGAGATGGATAATGAGGATTACTTTATTACTGTGTCTCCCGTGAGCTTCACTCCTCTAAGCTTCTCACAAAGACCTGGTGCAGATATTCAGCATGTTCTTGGAAGCAGTGGCGTAGCTACGTGGGGCCTGAGGGGGCCGGGGCCCCCGCAGATTCACCCCAGGACCCCCCTCCCGGCGAACCCGCCCCCGCCGCCGCCTACCTTTACTTTTGCTGGCAGGGGATCCCACTCCCCGCCAGCCGACGTCTTCTCAGTCCTTCCTGCACTTCAATTTGTTTGCTGACGTCCTGCACGTAATTGTACGTGCAGGACGTCAGACTCAGAGTCTCTGAGTCTGACGTCCTGCACGTACAACGTGCAGGCCGTCAGCAAACAAATTGAAGAGCAGGAAGCGACTAAGAAGAAGACGTCGGCTGGCGGGGAGTGGGATCCCCGCCAGCAAAAGTAAAGGTAGGCTGCAGCGGCGGCGGGTTCGCGGCGGGAGGGGGGGCGGCAATGTCGGCGGTGGGGGGGCGGCGCCGGGGGGAGGGCTAAAATGTGCCCCCTCCCCCCGGGCTCCGGACCCCTCTCCCACGGAAGGCTGGCTACGCCCCTGCTTGGAAGATGTCATTCAGAACAGTGCTACAGGAAGTCTTGTAGCATCCATGACAGTATTGCTCAGAAAAGATGGTTTGTGGCCTTAGTCAGGCTTCAAGCCTGCAAGAGGCAAGATACAGGGAACACTTCTACAAATCCCACAGCAGCTCCTTTTAGCCTTGGGAAGCCATTTCACCTTCTGTTGCCTTGAGGTGACTGGAGTTGGTACCGGTAATCCCACTCCTAGGCTCAAGGCCGGCCATAGAAACCATCGTACTTGTGGCAGTCCCCAAAAGTCATTCACAGCTGGTACTTCTGTGCAGGGGAACTAACAACAACAACAACAACAAAGAGATTCAACCAAGCCCAATGTATTTTACTATTTATTTATTACTAGTAAAAAAGGCCCGTTTCTGCCTGTGATGAAACGGGCGCTAGCGGGCACGGGACTCCCTTCCCCTCCCCTTACGCTAGTCTCCCTGGTGGTCTAGAGGTACCTGTTCGGTCAGGGCAGGAAAGAAAGAGCGCCCTCTTTCCTGCCCGTAGCGGTGCTGCTAGCTGCCGTGCTGCATCATGTGGGAGTCCGGCTCTCGGCGTTTCAAAATGGCCGCTGAGAGTTGAAGTCTCGCGGGGGCTGTTTCGTTCCTGCCCGAGCGAACAGGTACCGCTAGACCACCAGGGATAGTGGCGTAAGGGGAGGGGAGGTGACAGGGGGGAGAGAAGGTGATGAGGGGAAGGGGGGGCGATCGGGGGCGGGGCGGTACCTTTAAAGGGGCGGGGTGATGGGGCGAAAGGGGCGGGGTGATGGGCACGTCCTCGGCGGCTGCGATTTGTTGGAAGGGGAGGAGTAGGGAAACACGCGCTCCCCGTGCGTTCATTTGCCTTGTTGTGTACGTGTTCCGCCCTCGACGTCATCAGGTGTGACGCGAGGGCGGGGCATGAAGACATGGTTAGAGTTGTGGCTTCACCACCATGAACGTAAGAACCGGTGTCTGAGTGCCTGCAGTGACGTCAGTGTCCTCAGAACGTTGAGGGTGCGTTTTATTATAGTAGATGTTTCACCTGTGTTTCAAATTTATATTCCATCTCGCCCCAAGGGCTACAAGGCAGTGTGCAAGAAAGCAAGAGTAATAGTAAGCAATAGCAATATACTTCATAACATCCAAAATTCATACAATAACATGAAATAGTAAGAAAAATCCAGCCTTCAAAGATCACACCTTGTATAACATAATACAAAATAAGTTTAGTGGCTAGTAGCTTTACCATCACAAAGTCTGCTTCATTTTTTTTTGTTACATTTGTACCCTGCGCTTTCCCACTCATGGCAGGCTCAATGCAGCTTACATGGGGCAATGGAGGGTTAAGTGACTTGCCCAGAGTCACAAGGAGCTGCCTATGCCTGAAGTGAGAATCAAACTCAGTTCCTCAGGACCAAAGTCTACCACCCTAACCACTAGGCCACTCCTCCACTGTTGCTACTATTTGAGATTCTACATGGAATGTTGCTATTCCACTAGCAACACATGTAGAAGGCTGTGCAGGCTTCTACATGGAATGTTGCTAGTGAAATAGCAACATTCCATGTAGAATCTCCAATAGTATCTATTTTATTTTTGTTACATTTGTACCCTGCACTTTCCCACTCATGGCAGGCTCAATGCGGCTTACATGGGGCAATGGAGGGTTAAGTGACTTGCCCAGAGTCACAAGGAGCTGCCTGTGCCGGGAATCAAACTCAGTTCCTCAGTTCCCCAGGACCAAAGTCCACCACCCTAACCACTAGGCCACTCCTCCCATGTTTTCACTACAAATGTTGGTCCAGAAATCTTCCAGCTCATAGAGAGCTTAGCTCTACTGGGATAAAGCGTCCATGATCCTTTTTTCACAGCTGTTCAGGGGTTTTTTTCTCCTCATTTTATTCCCCTTTGCTTCCAGCCGTGTCACCACAGCAACAATTCTCAGGGCTGAGAAACACCAACTCCAGAACCATTTACAATCCAGCACGAATATGCAACTGCGCTACTCTCCCGCATAGGTGTGGTAAATGCCATCCGTGTGTATGTTACAGAATATAAAAACCATCAGGAGCATCTAGTCTGTCTATCAAAACACTGATGCAGAATGGAACAGACCTCCTTCTGTCATTGGAAATTGGGCCCACGTAGGCTGTGAATTGGGCTTTCCAGAAGCCTCTCCCTAGGTATCTAAGATCTTACATTTGGCTTTACATCTTTACATGTTTGCACTGCTTTGTCACTGACCCCCTCCCCTTACCACCCCATCCTTACACCAGTGGCGTAGCCAAGGGTGGCCTAGGGTGAGCCCAGGCCCACCCACTTTGGGTTCAGGCCCACCCAGTAGCAGCATACCTATGATGTGGCTGGCAGGGATCCCCAAGCCCCACCAGCCGAAAACTCCCAACAAGTGTCCCTCCTGCGTACCTTGTAAATAGCAGATCTTCGCCTGCAGTGAGCAGTGACATACATACTGCTCGCACCGGCCTCACAGCCTTCCCTCTCATGTATTTCTGCCTAGGCGGAAACAGGAAGCTGCATCAGAGGGAAGACTGCGGAGCCAACATGAGCAGTGTGTATTAGTTGCTGCTCGCTGCCGGTGAAAATCTGCTATTTAAAAGGTATTCAAGTTAGGGAGATGTATAAAAGATCATATGGCATGAAGGCGAGAGAGTGAGAGACCAAATCACTTGTGGGACAGGGTGGAGTTCTTCTGCCCACCCATCTTGGGCCCAGGCTCACCCAAAATTGGGTGTCTGGCTACGCCCCTGCCTTACACACACACACACACCACTATCACCACCGCCAAAGGTCTTCACCTGCTTTTATCATTTAGTAACTGAGGGACAGAAACATTCCTTTATGGGTATGTGTACATGTTACCTTGGCCAGGTTCTGTGCATGTGTACATATATTGATTGATTGCCCTGTCCAGGCTCTGCACTGTTTTGAGCTGGGCAGAGCAAAAGTATAACTGCAGTGTGCACTGAAATGTTTAAAGCATTTTCATTTTTTCTTTGGCTTTTCGCTCTAATTTTCCATTTCTGTGCACTGTGGAGATACAGCCACAAGTCTCTGCAGCCCAGACCCTTTATGCCCCGCCTCCCTGTGCAAGGGATGCGTTGCTATGAACACCTATCTGTAACCAAAAGCTGTGTGAGCTGATTATTCTGCTGGCTTCATATTAAAGGTATCTATCATATCCTATTTCCTTAGTGAATATGTGAGTTTGTAGTCTATGCACATTTGTCATCTGAAAATACAAAAGAACTCACAAGGTACCAGCAGGAGTCTCTGCTGTTCTAGATCAAGCACGAACCATAAGCATTATCTACCACCCCACCGGAAGCAATGCTACACTCGCTGACATTACAGTAAGAAAGTCATCATTTTAATTCCTCTTTTCCTTTGATGAAATTACAGTTATATTCTGCACTAAGTGGTATGAAATTCTGACCTGAGTATACTGCAGTCCTCTATGACTCTCAGCTCATGATAGATCCAGGCCCCAGAGCTCTGGTCAGGCGCAAGGAATTGTTCTATCAAACGTTCACAGCTAACGGTAAAATAAAAAAAAAAGAAGAAAATCACATCAATTTCACGTTAAATTGTCATTTATGCGTTGATTATAAACAACATGGCATGCCTTTGTCTGATACAGTGGTGTATAAATTAAGACTAACTAAATGAAACACTATTTTATGGTATTTTTCACATTGTTCTAATCATTTAGCACTTTACTAGCTAATTCATAAATACATTATTGCTTTTGGTTAGAATATTTAAGTAAAATGTACCTTGGTGAAGCTGCAAAAGGCAGTGCCTTCAGTTCTAATACTGGAAAAACACTTCAGCTTCAGTCTTATGTTTTGGTAGGTGCCCCCCCTTCACCCATAAGGACTATGGTAGTGGTGTATAGTGGGTTTGGGGGGGGGGGGGTTAGGGGGCTCAGAACACAAGGTAAGGGAGCTATGTACTGTACCTGGGAGCTTTTTCTAAGTCCACTGCAGTGCCCCCTAGGGCGCCCGGTTGGTGTCCTGGCATGTCAGGGGGACCAGTGCACTACGAATGCTGGCTCCTCCCACGACCAAAGGGCTTACATTTGGTCGTTTCTGAGATGGGCGTCCTTAGTTTCCATTATTGCCGAAAATCAGAAACGACCAAGTCTAAGGACGACCATCTCTAGGGACAACCTAAATGTCAAGATCTGGGCATCCCCAACCGTATTATCGAAATGAAAGATGGACGCCCATCTTATTTCGATAATACGGGTTTCCCTACCTCTTCGCCGGGACATCCTGCGAGGACATCCTCAGGAAAACTTGGGCGCCCCTTTCGATTATGCCCCTCCATCCCTTCCTATGGGTAGAAAAAAAAACCCAGAATCAAGGACTAAGGATGGGAACAGTCCCTAACAGAGGATCAGACCCCTCCCCAGGCAAGGGATCCCTAGAGATCCTGAGGGTTGCCAGGAAACAGGGGTGGAGATACTATTCTACTTTGGGTGGATAAAAGCAACATATCCTTCCTATAGGAAGAGCAGAATTGGTGGACGAGCTCTCACCAGTCACAGTTCCAGGTAGGAGCTGTGGACACAAGTGTCCCTGCTGAAGAAGGAAAATCATGGGAAGCTGCCAAGGAGTATGAAACCACAGGCTGCTAAAAGTACAGCAGGAATAACACCATTCTTTCTCTCTCCCTTGTTTGTTTTTAACCTGTTTGGGTGAGGAGGCTGTGGAGTGGCTTCTGTGTGATCAGGGCCGTGCCTAGGGTCTCTGGCGCCCCCCTGCAGACTATCAGTTGGCGCGCGTGCCCCCCCCCCCCCCCCCGGGCCTGCCTGGCTCCAAGGCACGTCTGGGGTGCGATGGAGGAAATGGCTGGGTTTGGCCTGAGCCTCCTCTGCTCCATCCCCGATTCCCCGGCGCTTTAAATTTACCTCTCTCCGCCTCCGGCTCCGACGTCTGCGCGGCGTCAGTGAAAGCGCTGCCTGTCTGACGTCTCTCCACCAGCCTTCCCTTCGCTCGTTCGTTCCCTCTGTGTCCCGCCTTCTTCTGACGTCATTTCCTTGAGGGCGGGACACAGAGGGAACAAACGAGCGAAGGGAAGGCTGGTGGAGAGACGTCAGACAGGCAGCGCTTTCACTGACGCTGCACAGACGTCGGAAGCGGAGCGAGGTAAATTTAAAGCGCCGGGGAATCGGGGATGGAGCGGAGGAGTAAGTTTTTTTTTTTTAAATATAGCTCGACGGTGCGGCGCCCTTGAAGGCAGGCGCCCCCCTGCGGCGCTTACCGCGCTTACTGTGTTGGCACGGCCCTGTGTGTGATCCTATGTTGGATGGAGGCCTCCCTCTTCCCCTTCTCTCCCTTCTCTGCCCATAGACAAACAGTGGAGAAGAGGAAAGAATGATGCAAGAAGGATTAATGTTTACTAGAGATGCTGGAGAGCTCTCTTTTCTGTTTTGATTCACAGTTCTGTGTCTTGAGTAAGACAGAGAAAAGAACATGAACTGAAGAGGTGGGAGGGGTTCCCCAGTCTTCAGAGCTGAATCCCTGAACAGCTGACAAAAGAAAAGACGTTCTATAATATGTGGAAACTGTATAAAAAAAGATACAGACGTGGCTTACGTTGCACAATTAAGGACAGAGCGGCTGGACCTGTGCAGCTCTAATTACTAATTACACTGTAAAAGTGAAAGGAATGATGGCTTGGCTGGAGCAGCCGGCAACCAGCTTTAAAGTGATAGTAGCTTGCATTCCCTCCTGACTGTCTTTTGTGAAAGCCCACAAGAACGGGGAAAAACTGAAGTTTACTGATCCTTAAAAAGCAAAAGTGTATATATAGATATACAAAAAAAGAGTGGTCTCGGGGGGGGGGGGGGCATATAAGTAGCACTACACACACTTTTATGCCAGACAACAGCTGCTATTAGGGAACCTTCCTCAAAAAGTCAAACTTTGCCCTGGGAGAAGGGGAAGGGGGGGATTTTCCACTCGGAGAGGTAAGCACATCTCCATCATCAAGCACCCCTCTAAGCCCCGGGTCCAAAATACAAGTCATTTATTTGTTACATTTGTATCCCACATTTTCCCACCTGTGGCTTACATATTTGGCTCCTTGAGCTGGTGTAAATGCTGATGGGGAACCTTTCTGATGTATATATGTGTGTTGTTTTGAAATATGGCTCACATGCATATATTTTGAAGGAACACCCAAATCACACTGAGGACATGCCTTCCTTCTGTACATTTTAAAGCGTACATGCCAGTGGCGTGGGCTGGGGTGGGCCCAGGCCCACCCACTTTAGGTTCAGGCCCACCAAGTAGCAGCACACCTATAATGTGGCTGGCAGGGACCCCAAGCCCCACCACCCAAAAACTCCCAACAACTGTTTGCTGCTGGTGAAAATTTGCTATTTAAAATGTATATGGGGGAGAGGGGATGTTTGAAAGACCATATGGCATGCAGGCAAGAGAGGGAGAAACCAAATCACTTGTAGGACAAGGCGGAGTTCTGCCCACCCACCTTGGGTCCAGGCCCACCCAAACTTGGGTGTCTGGCTACGCCCCTGGTACATGCTGCCATCTACAAACAAAGTGACTTTTCTAAAATTGCCACTTTCACGTACCTGCAAATTTGCATGTGTAAGTCCTCTATTTGCATGTGCAAACGGCACCTAAGCCGCTAAAATTTTCCCTAAATACATTCTTCAGCTTTGTAGCAGTACTCTTTAATATGAGTATTCCAGCATGAATGGAATATAGAAATCAAAACTTAAACATTTTTGTACAGGTAATACATTTATAGAATATACAAAACTTTTATTCACACTGTTATACAAACAAAACAAAAAAAAAAAAGCAACACTGGGCCTTCAAGACTAGGACAACAGGAGTACTTTATTGACAGGTGACCCGACACGGGCCGTGTTTCGGCGTCAAATGACGCCTGCCTCAGGGGTCAAAATATGATTCCGCAATATATAAATTCGTGCAGGTCAAGTGCCCCGGGGTCTGGTGGGTTGCATCCGGCAGCTTTCGCGTTCCTTCAGGGCAGTCAGCACAGAGTCCGGAGAGACAACGGCACCTACCAGCTGCTCCCACGCATCTCGCGTGTAAAAGTCCACCGTGTGCGCGCGAGATAGCCTTAGAGCTCGGGCCAGGAAGCGGCAAAGAGCGCGCAGCCGGGGCACCAGTTCTCGCTGGTCCTAGTCTAGAAGGTCCAGTGTTGCTTTTTTTGTCTGTATGCTGTATTGCCCTCTCTATTTGCTTTATTCATACTGTTATAAACACTTGCATTTAAAATCCACAAGATGAGATGAGGGAATCTAAGACCCAGCCTAAACAGTTTGATCTTCATTAATTCAGGAACATTTTTGTGGACTGTGACACTGCTGTTATGGACTGCGTTTAGGTCTTTAGAAACTGATTTATTATGAGATTATCTTCAGTCTATTAGAGTCCCTCATCTCATCTCCTTAGTTTGATAGTGGATTTTAAATGCAAGTGTTAATAACGGTATGAATAAAAGGGCCTCTTTTACTGAGGCACGTAAGCGTCTACGCGCCAAAATGGACTTACTGCCCGACTACCATGTATGTGGCTATTGCAGTAATTTCATTTTGGTGCGCATCTGCTACGCGCGTCTGAAAAATATTTTATTTGCCGGTGCGTGTAGTGAACATGCGCCAAGTGGCATCTGGCGCACGTAGGTCATTACCGCCCAAATTTTTTACCACTAGGTCTATGGCTGGGGGTAAGGTCTGAGACCCAAAATGGGCGCGCGGCAATTTTGATTTTGCCGCACGTCCATTTTCGGGGGGAAAAAAAGAGGCCTTTTTTACAGGCACACTGAAAAATTATTCTGCACACGCCCAAAGCCCACGCCTACACTCCCGCAGGCCACTTTTTACTGTGGCTTAGTAAAAGGACCCCTAAATGTATTACCCCATGTGTTTTCAGTTCTAGAATATAGAAATACCACCAAGGCCTGAAACTGCCCAGCAGTGTCATGGGCGTAGTTTGGGGGGGTGAGGGGGGCAGTGGCCCCCCAAATGAGCTGCCACCCCATCTCTTCAACAAAGCATACAAAGAAAACCCAGAACCTTACTAATCCACTGCTGAAAACCTACTGTCTACTATACCTAATAAATGCCTTCCTTCTACTCTTTACTTCTTCCCTTAACTAATCTCTATACAACAATAATTGTACCTGACATCCCAGAATAATTGTGTTAACAAAACTATCCAGCTTATAATCGAAAGAGAAAAATGCCTATATTCCGACCTAAATCAGGACATAGACGTCTTTCTCATGCGGGTGCCCAAATCGGTATAATCGAAAGCCGATTTTGGGCATTTCCAACTGCACTCCGTTGCGGGAACGAATAAAGTTGATGGGGGCGTGTTGGAGGCGTGGTGAAGGCGGAACTGGGGTGTGGTTATCGGCCGAGCAGAGATGTGCGCGCTCGGCCGAAAATGGAAAAAAGAAAGGCGTTTTTAGAGAGAATTTAGGTCACTTTTGTTGGACCTGTTTTTTTCACGAACAGGTCCCAAAAAAGTGCCCTAAATGACCAGATGACCACCAGAGGGAGCCGGGGATGACCTCCCCTGACTCCCCCAGTGGTCACTAACCCCCTCCCACCAAAAAAACACGAATGTTAAACACTTTTTTTTCCAGCTTGTAAGCCAGCCTCAAATGTCATCCCCAGCTTCATGGCAGCAGTATGCAGGTCCCGGAGCAATTTTAGTTTAGTTGGTGCTGCGCGGGACCCATGCAGAGAGGAAAAATCGGAAGAAAAAAAAAAAACAAGCAAGTGCAGTCAGGGACGTCTAAATTAACACGATAGTAAAAGATCAGTGTTCTAGCCACTGCACCACATTATTCAGGTGCTTAGAAGTCCTTCCCTTTCCATTAAGTCCCTCCAAGTTTGTGTCAGCCAATCACAGCTGTTTAGCTGACACCGATGTCAGCTAAACGAGCTGTGATTGACTGACACAAACTTGGAGGGACTTAATGGAAAGGGAAGGATATCGTGTTAATTTGGACGTCCCTGACGGCACTTGCTTGTTTTTTTTTTTCTTCCGATTTTTCCTCTCTGCATGGGTCCCGCGCAGCACCAACTAAACTAAAATTGCTCTGGGAACCTGCATACTGCTGTCATGGAGCTAGGTATGATATTTGAGGCTGGCATAGAGGCATCTCAGGGGGACCAGTACACTACCAATGCTGGCCCCTCCCATGACCAAATGCCTTGGATTTGGTCATTTTTGAGCTGGGCCGCTTCGGTTTCGATTATCGCTAAAAAACAAAAACGCCCAGCTCAAAACATGCCCTAATCCAATGTATTTTCGAAAAAAAAAGATGGATGTCCATTTTTTTCGAAAATACAGTTCGGCCCGCCCCTTCACGGACCCGTTCTCAGAGATGGACGTTCTTACACATAGGCGTTCGCATTCGATTATGCCCCTCTATGTAAGCCACTTTGAGCCTGCAAATAGGTGGGAAAAAGGTGGGATACAAATGCAATAAATAAAATAAATAAATAAATCCTCCAATCCCTGAGCCTCCGGGCCCGGCAGCCTCTGCGAGAAAGCAGCACGCACGCTGCTTTAGACCTGCCCCCCGGAAGCCTTTCTTTCTCCTTCAACTTCCTGTTCCCGTGCAGGCGGGAAGCTGTAGGAGAGAGAAAGGCCTCCGGGGCAGGTCTAAAGCAGCGTGCATGCTTCTTTCGCTGAGGCTGCTGGTGGCTTGGGGAACTGGAAGACGGGGGAGGGTGATACCGGGCGCCACTGGAAGACTCGGGGGGGGGGTGGCGGCAGGAGAGAGACACACCCCATCCTTTGCTCCCCCAAATGAATCTGTCAAACTACGCCCATGAGCACTCTGATGCCATCTTTTCTCTGCAAATACCAACTGACTGGTACTGAAAAGTTTCTAGGGTCTCCTACCTGTGGATGCACTGAAGGAACTCTTCCAGATACACAGCTTGAACGTTGTTAGTTAAATTACTGCTGATACCCTGGACATCCTCTATTGCTGTTGCAAATACCTGTGAATACCAGAGAGATACAAAGACTGAAAACCATTCCACTCTATCCTGGTCCAAGCTGTTACAGTCTTCCTACCTCTCCCTCCGCACCTCCAGTCTTTTAGTCCTAAACACTGGGTTTAATTTAGCAAAAGATTTTCTTGATGGCGAAGAATGGGGGAAAACAGTTTGATAAATCAGGCTCTACATTTGCATATCCATTTTCTCTCCAGTGTTAAAACAGTGCTGCAATAAGAAAAAAATATGTCTCTCCCAGACTTAGTAAAAAAAAACCTGCTGATTTTTAGATACACAACTGTATTCATTCAGTCTTCATAGGCTTTATTCTAAAGAGATTTTTCCATTTGCACAGGATTTTCTAATAATGCTTGGGGAGTGAAATTAACAATATAACGTGGTTCTGCACACTAATTATATCATCAAAATAGCCATAAAATATTGATATTATTACTGTCATTCACAGATCTCCAACCTTTCCACTAGGCAGTAGACAGTACATGAGATTTCAGGTATTTTCAGCCTTGACAACGCGGTCATGTGGTTTTTTGGTTTGTTTGTTTGTTTGTTTGTTGTTGTTTTTTTGCATGACTACTCAGCACAACAGAATATATGTCTGAAAGGGAACCTCTGAAAAATCAAGGTGTCAGCATGTAGGACTCCACCATGGGTATCTTTTGACCTAAGTAACAATATACAGTGCCTTCTAAAAGTCTTCACACCATTTTTCACACTCTACCATCCAGGGGCGTAGCTAGGTGGGGCCATGGGGGCATGGGCCCCCACAGATTTAGCCCTGGCCCCCTCTACTTTCAACCCCCCCCCCCCGCGGCGCCCCCCCCCCACCACTTTCGACCCCCCCCGGCCAGCACTGCCGCCCCTCCCCCCGCCACCAGGTACCTTTGCTGGCGGGGGTCCCCAACCCCATTCAGCGCCAGTCTCCGTGCAGCGCTTCCACACGGAGGTGAGAGGCACTGTTAGGTCAGTGCAGGGGGCCCGATATGGAGGGGGGCAGGAGCGGCGGCAGGGATGGGGGGGAGGGTGGAGGTTGGTGCGCGCGATGTTCGTTTCCAGGCTCCAGCGGCAGCGGCCGACAGTCCGACTCCGTTTCCCTCTCAGTTCCGCCCTCTGATGTCATCACGTCTTGACGCGAGGGCGGGACAGAGAGGGAAGTCTCTACTGCGCATTTGCAGGTGAGTCGGTCACTTGCCATTTATATGTTTGATGTCTACTAACTTTGTACAGAGGGATGGTGCAGGTTTTTGTCTATTCTTCATGGCAAAATAGCTCAAACTGTTACGGCTGCCTGGAGCTCATCTGTGGTCTGCAGTCTTAAAGTCTTGTCACAGATTGTTGGATTAAGGTCTAGACTTTAATTGAGCTACTTCCGGGGGAATTCTGCACAAAAATATTTCAAATCCTGTACCAACTTTTTGAAAATTCTGCATTCTTAGTGAATAATTTTTGTGTAGAATTCCTCCATCACAGAGGTCTGGTCCTCCCTGACCCAGGTCTGACACCTCCCAGCTTTCTTCCTACTCTGGCTACACTCCCATCCTCCGTCCCCCCAACAACTGTTTCATTCCCCAGCTAAGGCCCCTTTACCAAGTGTAGCGAAAGGGGGCTGGTGCTGGCGTCGGCACGTGTTTTACACGTGCGCCGAGGCCCTCTTTAACCGCAGCTAATAAAAGGGAAGTCTCACCTTCCTGCAGGAAATGGCCATGTGGCAAATGAAGTACTTGCCGTGTGGCCATTTCAGTGGGTAGTCCTTACCATCACCCACTGAGGTGGCGGTAAGGGCTCCAGTGTTATCCCAGCAGTAACTGGGCAGCACGTGGCACTACCCGATTACTGCCAGGTACACTCCGGCGCTAAAAAAATTAATACATTTTTGTAGTGCCGGAAATGATGGCATGGTAGGGGGGGAAAGTACCACTGGGCTGCTGTGGTAGCCTGGCAGTACTTCCTGTATAGCGAGCAGTAAGCCCGCATTGGGCTTACCAACGCTTAGAAAATGGAGCCCTTTGCTTGAAAGCCTACTTAGGCTTTTAGGAACATAAGAATAGCCATACTTGGTCAGACCAATGGTCCATCTAGCCCAGTATTCTGCTTCCAACAGTGGCCAATCCAGGTCACAAGTACCTGATAGAAACCCAAATAGTAGCAAGATTCATGCTATTGATCCCAAGGACATGGAGTGGCTTTCCCCATGTCTAAAGTTTACCTTTCCCCGAGTTTAAAAGCAATTTCCAAGCAAATAGCTTACCAGTGAAGTTCTGTCCTGCTCTGGAAGTCCTCTCACAACACCTCAATCTTTCTCCTCCCACAGGTTCAACCCTCAGTCTTCTCTGCCTTTTCTCCAGGGTGCAAATAAAGACCCTCAGTTCTTTCTCCATCACTCCCCTTTTCTGATACCCTCTTGACACACACTTCTTCCCAGCACTTTCTCTCTCTTACCACCTCCTCGTTCCATCATCTCAAATTCCTGCCCCCTACACCTACATAACATTGAACTATCTCAGACCCTGCATGGCATACGCGTTTACCTCCATAATTTGCTCACAACCCCCAAGGCACTGACTTACCCCAATACAGCTCTCTCTCAGATCCCCCCCCCCATCTCTTTTCAACACTCCCTTGCACAACCACCCTATAGTTCTCTCTCAATTCCCCATGCACTCACTCCTACCCAGGGTTGCCAGGTGGAAAATTTTTTCCCACCCAATCCAGCCTAAAAACAGCCCAAAACCCCCCAAACTCAAACCCCGCCCCTGACACCCCCACCCTCGCGTCATCACCCCGCCCCCGCCGTCATCAACCCCGCCCCCGGCCATCATCGGCCCCACCTCCCCCGTCACCGCCCCGCCTCCCCCGCCATCGGCCCCGCCCATAACGTCACTAACCCCGCCCAAAACGTCACTAACCCCGCCCCCCGCGGCCGAAAAAACCGCAGAAAAGAAAAAAAGAAGCCCAAAAAACCACGACCCGCCGCGGGCAAAAATTTCCCGCAGCGGGTCGCGGAAAACCGCCCAATTGGGCGGTAAAACCGCCCACCTGGCAACACTGCTCCTACCCCAATAGTTTTTTTCTCCTGAATTCTGCTGTGGCACTCTCCTAGTTCTCTCTCCCCCCCCCACCCCCACTATGCTCCCCCCCACACCTACTCCAAGCTTGGCCTCTCCTGCCAAGGCATCTCCTGCTCTTCACCCCTCATATCTCAAATTTGGCTACACCATCCAAGCACCCCCCCCCCCCCCCCCATTTGAATAACTTTATTCTGAAGTTCTATCAGCAGTCCTATGTTTCACATGTTTAAAGTTATTTAAAATGAATTTCTAATCTAATCTGGTATTTATACTCCATTGAATCCCCGGAGGTACAAAGCAGATTAGACAATAATATAAAAACAACAAGAACCAGTACATTTAACTGGGATGGTACAAGGAAATCGATAAAATAGCACATACGGTAATTAACGTAAGAATTTTTTTAATACAAAATGTTTTAACAACACGACGAAAGCAGAAATAAGAATTAATACACGAATTCCAACATAAAACATCTTGATAGCAGCAAGAACTTAAAAACAAATTCTTAAAGTGTGCACATCTTTAGAAGTAGGAAACTAAACGGTACCCAGAGAAAAAGATCTAACGTTACTAGGAAAAGAAACTAATTCTACAAATATTCTGGCCAAGTCCTGCAAAATCTGGCAGCCAGTGTAACTGAGGAGGCCTTTTACAAAGGTGCGTAGGCGCCTATGCGTGTCCAACATGTGTCAAATTGGCACTACTGCCCAGCTACTGCTGCCCCCGGGCAGTAATTCCATTTTTGGTGCGCGCCCAAAACACACAGTAGAAAATATTTCCTATTTTCTGCCACGTGGCACTTACCCTGTGGTAACTGGAATTATGCTGCTGGACGCTTACTGCCCAGTTAGCACAGAGACCTTACTGCTAAGTCAATAGGTGGCCGTAAGGTCTCAGGCCGAAAATGGACGTGCACTTTTCATTTTGCCGCACATCCATTTTACGGCACATTTTTAAAAAATCCTTTTTTTTTTTAGGACTTCCGTCGGACATGAGCTGAGCAGCAAGCAGCGTGTGGCTCGAGCTCTGAGACCCCTGCCCAAAAATTTAAACTAATCGGAAGGTGCCCAAAGTCAGATCTCGCGGAAAGTGGGGTAATTTATGGACAAATCCTCAGCAGGTCTCCATTAGCGATGGCACAAAAATCGGCAAAAAAAAGAGAAAATAAAGACGAACGCGCAGGAGACCAAGATGGCGGAAATACCCACTCCGCAAACGGAAGGCTTTTCGGAAGCACAACTCCAGCAAATCACGATGGCAGTAGCGAAGGCATGGGACCCGAAATGGGCGGCAGTAGAGCACAAGTTGGAAGAACTTAATACAAGGCTAGATGGAGTGGGCATTCGAATGGGGGACCTTCGAAACCCGAGTGTCGGCCCTGGAAGATGAAGGGTGCGGATATGGCCCAGACATAGCCACTCTCACGAAACAGCTCCACGATACCACAACAAATTAGAGGATTTAGAAAATCGCTCCAGGAGGAGCAATATACGGTTGGTGGGGATACCAGAAACTATTCCTGAAAAGAATTTAACCACCTGGCTTGAAACATGGCTAGCCAAAGAACTAGCATTAACAGACACCATGGGGCCGTTCGTAGTAGAACGAGCTCACCGCGTGGGACGCAGGCTGAAGAACAAGCGCGCCCGCGAGTAATTATAGCCAAGATACTAAACTACAGGCATCGGATGGAGATTTTGCAGGGATTCAGGATGCGGAGGGACTCTTTGACACATGATGGGCACAAAGTATTAATTTTTCAAGATTTCTCGACTGAGGTGCAACTGCGGAGGCGACAGTACCACCCGTTATGCTCTGCACTTGTGAATAAAGGCATAAGGTTTTCCCTCCAATTCAAAGCAACTCTGCGGATGTTAATCCAGGGTCAGTGGAAATCATTTAAAACGGTGACAGAAGCAAAGAAAGCAGCGCTGGAAGAAGGCTTACTAGAAAAAATCTAGTGGCAACGCGATTCAGTAAGGCACCAGAGAAAAGGTACATTGGACAGAATGGGCAGGGGCCTCATGTGCCTAGGGGGTCACTTCTCCACAGACAGGCTAGACCTGGAGCGAGAGAAGGGGGGTTTAATAGAGAGGGGGGGAAGAAAGCGGGAGGGGGTGGGGGAGGAATAAGGAGATAGAGAATATGGGGGGGAAAGAAATAGTAAGGATAGACAAAGGGAAAAGATAGGGGTAAACAACGGGTTAAGCGGACTCCAAATAGAACATATGAGGGGGAAACACGGGTAGCAGAATTAGCAGATAAACCAACCACAAGAGATCACCATGCCGGTTAGATTAACAACCTGGAACGTCGGGGGGATTACTCCCCGATCAAATGAGCTAAAATCCTAACGGCCCTGAGCGTCATAACGCGACATAGCGTGTCTGCAAGAAAACACATTTATCAGACCTAGAACATGCCAAGTTGAAGAGGAGCTGGGTGGGTAGGTGTTTTCCTTGGAGGGCCCTCGGGAAGAAGGAGGGATTGCAATTTTATTTGAAAAGGATTAACATATAAGGCCTCCCGGGAGGACTCTGGGGAAGACGGGAGATATTTAATATTAAAAATATGGCTATCCGGTATGGAACTTATTCTATACAGTCTATGGCCGAACATTCATGACCCCTCATTCCTGAGGTCCCTGATGGCCAAATGTGCTAAATATAATAACAAAAGATTGGTAGTGGTGGGAGATTTTAATTTAGTGTTTAACCCTCAAATGGATTGCTCAAACAGAGACTCTTCCCATCACCTAGGCACAAGGGCTAGAGAATTAGGGTCGTTTTCTAAAACACTTAACTTGATCGACGCATGGAGAACATTGCACCCGACTGAAAGAGAGTATTCTCATAGGTCTAGAGCCCACGACACATTAAGTAGGTTGGATTATATTTTGATAGACAGTTTAACACTACCGCATTTAATAGGGGCAACCATTGGCCGGAAGAAATATCAGATCATGCGGCCGTATGGATAGATTTGGAGCTGCAAGCAGATAACCAAAGTGGGAGAGGGTGGAGATTCCCGGCATACTTATATACGGATGAGAAATTTATCAAATATTTACATATGAAAATGGGAAGGCTACGCCCAGAACAATAGACAACATGTTCAGACGCAACCAGTCCTCTTCTGGGAAGCGTCAAGGCGGTCTTGAGGGAGGAAATCTTGGCATATTGCAGCAAAAAGAATAAAAGTAGAGCAGCAGGAATCCTGTTATTAGAATCCAGATTGAAAAAAGCTCAGAATAGATATACCCATAATTCACCAAGGTAAATCTAGACACAGTGAAAGTCACTGCAAATTGCCTTAAATACTAAACTACATGAAATTGAAAATAGATCGGCTCTATACTATAAATACAGACTCCATAGATTTGGGAATAAATCGGGACGCTTGTTGGCAGGAGTAATTAAAGGATGGGGGGGTTCTAGGACAGTGACCACAATACGGTAACAGTCAGGGTAGGTTAACCAGCAACCCTAAAGAAATAACCCAAGTCTTCACTGAATATTTTCAGACTCTGTACACTACCAAACACAATTATCAGAGACAGCTTTAAATGATTATTTGAGAAACGTTAGGATACCACAGATTACTCAGCAACAGCGGGAAGGCTTAAATTTGCCATTAACATTAGTAGAATTACAGAAGGCAATAAAAGAGTTAAAATTAAGATCAGCCCAGGTCCAGATGGGCTATCAGGGGAGTATTATAAACTAATACCACCGCAGGCACAAGCTCATCTACTAGCTTATTATGAAGAAGTGATTGAGATGGGAGAACTAACCCGCATATGCCAAATGTAGCATATATAACATTGATTCCAAAGGCGGGCAAGTCACCAGAAAGACCAGGGTCCTACAGGCCCATCTCACTGCTGAACGTAGAAGTCAAATTATTAGCAAAAATTATGGCAGAACGTTTGGCGCAATACTTCCCTGACCTGGTGGGGCCAAGACCAAGTAGGGTTTATTCGGAGAAGGCGGGCAGTACAACAATGTTAGAAAGCTACTTGGTGGCCTTGTCGGTATGCAAGACAAAAAAAATACCGGTGTGGATACTAGCTTGGATGCCGAAAAGGCCTTTGACCACGTCAATTGGGAATACTTGGAACAAGTACCTGGCAAGAATGGGAATCACGGGATGGTTTAGGGAGGTAATAAAATCATTATATAATACCCGAGAGCCAGTGTAATAGTCAATGGGGGAAGGGCAATGATTTCGGATTAGCAAAGGAACTAGACAGGGTTGTCCGCTCTCCCCACTCCTATTTGTACTGGCATTAGAACCACTATTAAGAACTATTGTGGCCAATCAAGAAATACAGGGAGTTACAGTGGCGGGCCGGCAAATAAAAGTGCTGGCCTACGCAGATGACCTGTTATTGGTATTAACTGACCCAGCACACTCCCTGGGCTGTTTATTACAGGAAGTACAGAGGTTTGGGGAAATCTCAGGGTTTAAGCTAAACATCACGAAATCTTGTGTTCTTCCGGTGGGCGCAGAAGGGGTGGAGATGTGGACAGGTACGCAATCATTACAGTGGACGGAAGAACCCATAACATACCTAGGGGTAAGGTACCGGCAGATCTCAGACAATTATATAACATAAATGTAGTTAAACTGCTAAAAGAGACAGAAGACAGATTGGGCATGTGGGGACCCCTGCCTATCTCACTATTAGGGCGGATAGCCTTATACAATATGTGTATTGCGGAGCTACTGCTAGTGATATGCAACTTATCCTTAAAATCGAGCGTGGTACCGGAAGATTGGAAGGTGGCCAATGTAACGCCCATTTTTAAAAAAAGGTTCCAGGGGAGATCCGGGAATTATAGACCGTGAGTCTGACGTCGGTGCCGGGGAAATGGTAGAGGCTATTATTAAAAACAAAATTACAGAGCACATCCGAGGACATGGATTACTGAGACCGAGTCAGCATGGCTTTTGTGTGGGAAATCTTGCCTGACCAATTTACTTCAATTCTTTGAAGGAGTGAACAAACATGTGGACAAAGGGGGAGTCGGTTGATATTGTGTATCTGAATTTTCAAAAGGCGTTTGACAAGGTACCTCATGAAAGGCTACAGAGGAAATTGGAGGGTCATGGGATAGGAGGAAATGTCCTATTGTGGATTAAAAACTGGTTGAAGGATAGGAAACAGAGAGTGGGGTTAAATGGGCATTATTCACAATGGAGAAGGGTAGTTAGTGGGGTTCCTCAGGGGTCCGTGCTAGGACCGCTGCTTTTAATATATTTATAAATGATTTAGAGATGGGAGTAACTAGCGAGGTAATTAAATTTGCTGACACAAAGTTATTCAAAGTCGTTAAATCGCGACAGGATTGTGAAAAATTACAAGAGGACCTTACGAGACTGGGAGACTGGCGGCTAAATGGCAGATGATGTTTAATGTGAGCAAGTGCAAGGTGATGCATGTGGGAAAAAAGAACCTGAATTATAGCTACATCATGCAAGGTTCCACGTTAGGAGTTACGGACCAAGAAAGGGATCTGGGTGTTGTCGTCGATAACACACTGAAACCTTCTGCTCAGTGTGCTGCTGCGGCTAAGAAAGCGAATAGAATGTTGGGTATTATTAGGAAAGGTATGGAAAACAGGTGTGAGGATGTTATAATGCCATTGTATCGCTCCATGGTGCGACCGCACCTTGAGTATTGTGTTCAATTCTGGTCGCCGCATCTCAAGAAAGATATAGTAGAATTGGAAAAGGTGCAGCGAAGGGCGACTAAAATGATAGCGGGGATGGGACGACTTCCCTATGAAGAAAGACTAAGGAGGCTAGGGCTATACAGCTTGGAGAAGAGACGGCTGAGGGGAGACATGATAGAGGTATATAAATAATGATGGAGTGGAACAGGTGGATGTGAAGCGTCTGTTCACGCTTTCCAAAAATACTAGGACTAGGGGGCATGCGATGAAACTACAGTATAGTAAATTTAAAACAAATCGGAGAAACTTTTTCTTCACCCAACGTGTAATTAAACTCTGGAATTCGTTGCCGGAGAAAGTGGTGAAGGCGGTTAGCTTAGCAGAGTTTAAAAAGGGGTTGGACGGATTCCTAAAGGACAAGTCCATAAACCGCTACTAAACGGAATTGGAAAAATCCAAAATTCCAGGAATAACATGTATAGAATGTTTGTACGTTTGGGAAGCTTGCCAGGTGCCCTTGGCCTGGATTGGCCGCTGTCGTGGACAGGATGCTGGGCTCGATGGACCCTTGGTCTTTTCCCAGTATGGCATTACTTATGTACTATGTACTTATTACTTATGTGTATAACCCCGAAGTGGTTGTACGTTTTTCAGACACTGCCACTGTTCCTGAAGAGACAAGACGAACAGAAACTAAATCAGTTGGTGCAACGTTTTCTGTGGCGAGGGAGGAAACCACGCATACCAGTAGCTACATTAACCATCCCAGTTGAATATGGGGGCCTAGGATTGTTAAGTGTGAGGCATTTGACGGTGGCCAGTGGAATGCGCCACATCAATGACTGGTTCAGGGGGACGACAGAATTTTCTAACACAGATCTGGAATTACAGCTGGAACCAAGGTGGCATTTCACAAATTATCTACACGTAGGAGGGACAGTAATTCCAGAAATCTTGAAATATGCAATGATAATGCCCACTGCAAAAGCAGTGTGAGATGGATATGTAAGCTACATAAATTTTCCGCCAAAGTCACGCCCTTCCGATCTATATGTGGCAATATGGACTTTGAACCGGGACAGATATATGGGACATTTCAGAAGTGGAAGTGACGAGGGGTGGTATACCTCCTCCAAGTACTAACCACAGAAGGCAAGATTAAGAACTTTGCGGAATTGCAAAGAGAATATGGATTGCCCGACAAAGACAGATTTCACTACCAGCAGCTAAAACACCACGTACATTCTTTACCATGGGAAGATCTAACGGAGGATGTACAAATAGAAATGTCAGATGCATTCTCCCTGGCAGCTCAGCAGGAAGTACCACTTGCATTTCACCACAGGTATATCAGAGATACAGCCGCAGAATTGGATTACAAAAAACTAGCGCAGCAGTGGAGTGCAGATCTGATGCAGAAAGTAACAGAGGCACAGATAAAAGCACATATCCTGACCATGAGGCACGCCACTGCAGCTGCACTACACTGGGAACAGCAGTACAGGTTGGCTGTGCGGACATATATAGCGCCCAGACAAGCTTTTCATATGGGTGTGTCACCCTGGGGATCATGCCCCAGATGTGATTGTGCTGGAGCAACCTTGGGTCACATGATATGGAACTGCTCAGCAGTGGTGTTAAAGGGGCGATCAGGGAGGACAAAGCCGTAGCGGAGAAATTAAATGAATTCTTTGCTTCGGTCTTCACCGAGGAGGATTTGGGGGGGACACCGGTGCCGGAAAGAATATTTGAAGCGGGGGAGTCGGAGAAACTAAACGAATTCTCTGTAACCTTGGAGGATGTAATGGGTCAGTTCAGCAAGCTGAAGAGTAGTAAATCACCGGGACCTGATGGTATTCATCCCAGAGTATTAATAGAACTAAAAAATGAACTTGCGGAGCTACTGTTAGAAATATGCAATCTGTCCCTAAAATCGAGTGTAGTACCGGAAGACTGGAGGGTAGCCAATGTTACTCCGATTTTTAAGAAGGGTTCCAGAGGAGATCCGGGAAATTATAGACCGGTGAGTCTGACGTCGGTGCCGGGCAAGATGGTGGAGGCTATTATTAAGAATAAAATTGCAGAGCATATACAAAAACATGGACTGATGAGACAAAGTCAGCACGGATTTAGTGAAGGGAAGTCTTGCCTCACCAATCTAATGCATTTTTTTGAGGGGGTAAGCAAACATGTGGACAATGGGGAGCCGGTTGATATTGTATATCTGGATTTTCAGAAGGCGTTTGACAAAGTGCCGCACGAAAGACTCCTGAAGAAATTGCAGAGTCATGGAATCGGAGGTAGGGTATTATTATGGATTAAGAACTGGTTGAAAGATAGGAAGCAGAGAGTAGGATTGCGTGGCCAGTATTCTCAGTGGAGGAGGGTAGTTAGTGGGGTCCCGCAGGGGTCTGTGCTGGGTCCGTTGCTTTTTAATGTATTTATAAATGACCTAGAGATGGGAATAACTAGTGAGGTAATTAAATTCGCCGATGACACAAAATTATTCAGGGTCGTCAAGTCGCAGGAGGAATGTGAACGATTACAGGAGGACCTTGCGAGACTGGGAGATTGGGCATGCAAGTGGCAGATGAAGTTCAATGTTGACAAGTGCAAAGTGATGCATGTGGGTAAGAAACCCGAATAGCTACGTCATGCAAGGTTCCGTGTTAGGAGTTACGGATCAAGAAAGGGATCTGGGTGTCGTCGTCGATGATACGCTGAAACCTTCTGCTCAGTGTGCTGCTGCGGCTAGGAAAGCGAATAGAATGTTGGGTGTTATTAGGAAGGGTATGGAGTCCAGGTGTGCGGATGTTATAATGCCGCTGTATCGCTCCATGGTGCGACCGCACCTGGAGTATTGTGTTCAGTACTGGTCTCCGTATCTCAAAAAAGATATAGTAGAATTGGAAAAGGTACAGCGAAGGGCGACGAAAATGATAGTGGGGATGGACGACTTTCCTACGAAGAGAGGCTGAGAAGGCTAGGGCTTTTCAGCTTGGAGAAGAGACGGCTGAGGGGAGATAGATAGAAGTGTATAAAATAATGAGTGGAATGGATCGGGTGGATGTGAAGCGACTGTTCACGCTATCCAAAATACTAGGACTAGAGGGCATGAGTTGAAGCTACAGTGTGGTAAATTTAAAACGAATCGGAGAAAATTTTTCTTCACCCAACGTGTAATTAGACTCTGGAATTCGTTGCCGGAGAACGTGGTACGGGCGGTTAGCTTGACGGAGTTTAAAAAGGGGTTAGATAGATTCCTAAAGGACAAGTCCATAGACCGCTATTAAATGGACTTGGAAAAATTCCGCATTTTTAGGTATAACTTGTCTGGAATGTTTTTACGTTTGGGGAGCGTGCCAGGTGCCCTTGACCTGGATTGGCCACTGTCGGTGACAGGATGCTGGGCTAGATGGACCTTTGGTCTTTCCCAGTATGGCACTACTTATGTACTTATGTACTTATGGTGGAATTTTGGAAAGGATTGCTCGCTTATGTATCACAATTGTGGAATTCACTTTGATTTATGATGTGGCGATTCTCTTTGGTCATTTCAGACTAAGCAAACCAACACAGAGAGGATATACAGAATTGGCTTCAAAGACGGTTATAATTGCTAAGCAAGTTATTCTGGCCGAATGGCTCTCGCCCAGGCCACCAATCAGACAACAGTGGAGAACACGAATGTTGATGTTGATGAGAGTAGAACGGATGGGCGTGAAGAACTGGGAATCGATAGAAGGGAAGAAATTTGAAGCGTGTTGGAGTCCCCTTTTAAACACGCTCCCGCAAGCAGCCCGCAGTTACCTGATAAACTTCTAAAGGGGGAGGATGAAGAAGACGGTGGAACAGAGAACAAGAACAGACAGAGTTGGAGGTTTTGGGAAGGGGAGCGAAGGCGCTTTGGTTAAGGACTAAACAAACCCAATAACCAAGAAGAGGGAGGGAAAGGTAACGAGAGAGGGGGGAAGGGAAATGAGGGGGGGGGGGAAAAAGGGGAAAAAGGAAATAGAAAAATCAAGATTGTAACCAATGTAGTAGATTTTAAAAGTTGTGCACATATGAGTAAAAAGGAAACGCTAATTCAAGTTGAGTTATTTACATTGATGTTAATGGGTTGAATAAATAAGTAGAATGGGTAATAGAGACGAAGCAAGAGCCATAGAGAGAACTAATATAAGAACCTGGACTCAGACATGTACATACCTGAAAAGAGAATGTAACCGAAGTAGAGCTTAGAATCAGTAGAGAAAGAATAAAAGACTAAGACAGAGAGAACGGTTTCAATATAACCAAGAGAGCTCAGAGTTATGATCAGGATTACTTTGACCTGTAACAGATCTTATGTAATATGAATATATGTGTGTCTCAATGTTGAACATTGTTTATTTGAGCATTTAATAAAAAGATTTAAACATAAAAATCCTTTTTTTTCCAGGCGCGCTCAGGGAATGGACCACCACGCATCCTACACCAGCGAAGGCCACTTTTGGGTGCACCTTAGTAAATGGGCCCCTGAATTAGCAAAGGAGTAACCCCCTCACGTTTGTGAAATCCAAAAATCATTTGTGCATAATATTTTCTAATGTCTAAAATTTTGTGATCAGTTTAGTTGTGATATCGGAATACAGAACGTTACAGCAATCCAAGTGTGAAAGAATCAGGGCTTAAAGGTAAGGTTAGTGTGTAAAATAAACCCCAGAACTGAAGAACAGCTTTCAACCTGTAACGACAAGCCTGAATTCAATAAGGACTCTGGAATCATTCCATATGAATTACACAACCATAATAGCTTAGTTTTATCTTTGTCCAACTTTAGGTCATGTAGATCTGGCCCAATTTTCCACAGCTTCAATACAGTTGCTAAGCTTCTTAATTTAATCATTCATCCACAAGTATTTGAAACAACGCCGCATCTCAAGAAAGATATAGTAGAATTGGAAAAGGTGCAGCGAAGGGCGACTAAAATGATAGCGGGGATGGGACGACTTCCCTATGAAGAAAGATTAAGGAGGCTAGGGGTATTCAGCTTGGAGAGAGACGGCTGAGGGAGACATGATAGAGGTATATAAAATAATGAGTGGAGTGGAACAGGTGGATGTGAAGCGTCTGTTCACGCGTTCCAAAAATACTAGGACTAGGGGCATGCGATGAAACTACAGTGTAATAAATTTAAAACAAATCTGAGAAATTTTTCTTCACCCAACGTATAATTAAACTCTGGAATTCGTTGCCGGAGAAAGTGGTGAAGGTGGTTAGCTTAGCAGAGTTTAAAAAGGGGTTGGACGGTTTCCTAACGGACAAGTCCATAAACCGCAACTAAATGGACTTGGGAAAAATCCACAATTCCAGGAATAACATGTATAGAATGTTTGTACGTTGGGAAGCTTGCCAGGTGCCTTTGGCCTGGATTGGCCGCTGTCGTGGACAGGATGCTGGGCTCGATGGACCCTTGGTCTTTTCCCAGTATGGTATTACTTATATGTACTTATCTCAACTACAGTGATTGAAAACAGGTGGGCTCTATGATAAAAGATGTGAAGAGTTATGAAGTCAAGACTTTTCGATTTATTTTTCATAATTACTTTTTTGCCCAGTTCTGTAATTGTTCTTTCACATTGAAAGTGCGGAGTATGCTGTGTAAATCACCTGCCCACTTTCCGCTGTCCTCTGATTGGGGCTTTAACGAGATTGAGGATCTGATAACGTTTTTAATCTTTGAAGGAACATGCGCCATGTTTTTGTCCAACAAAGCATTTTGCACCCGCCCACTTTCTGCTGCAAAGCACTTGAGTCCAGGGACCTCAAGTGCCTAGAAGGGGTATGGGGAATTGTGAGAAGAATGTGAAAAATGAACAAAGCTGTGAAAACTTTTACAAGGCATTTTATAAAACTCCCATAGAATATAACAACTTCTGCGTCAGTATTCGTGCAACTAAAATGATATAATATTTTTATGTGCTCATAGGTTTTCACTGGATGTTACAGACCAAAGGGTCTAATTATATCCAAAATGATGTCTTGGAACCCAGACGCCATTTTAAACTGTGGAGCTGCCGCGGGCAGCAGCAGACGCGGCACGCTCAGCAGCAGCATGGAAGAAAGTGAGAAAGGGGAGTCAGAGGGACACGCTGGACATGAGGAGGGTAGAAGGGAGATCGGAGGACATGTTGGACATGGAGAAAGGTAAGGGCTGCGGGGTCGGCGGTAGGGGGGAGGGGGGAACAGAGCACTCTCAGTCTGCCCCTGCAGTCCAGTGAAAACCAAAGAACACATAAAAATACTATACTATATCAGTGTTAGTTGCACAAAATACTGATGGAGAAGTTGTTATTCTAGGGGAAATTATTACTAGAGTACATGAAGTGGATTTGTTTCCCAGTAGCATTCAATTTATTTATTCCTCTTCATTGTGTTGCTTTATAAAACTCAATGTAAGTTGATCACTTTATATCATTTTCACAAATATATTCCACAAATATATAAGGTAAATGGAAAACAAGAGGATATATATAGTCAATATGACCCAGGAGACACTAAAGCCCCTGCAGCTGATAATGAATTTTCTCTTTCGTGCCCTTTCGGAGGTGGAACTGCCCAGGAAACAGCATAATGAGATAAAAAGTCTAGCTTTCTTCTAGCCTGGGACCCAAGCTAGAGGGAAAGCGCCTTTGGTCTTTCGGTCTCTTTTCTCCCAACCAGACACTAGCATGGATCCTATTGACAAGGTCCTGCATCACCATTCAGTTAGTGCGTAAAGGAGAAAAAGAACCAGCCCCAAGTAGGGTGGACTAGGGGACACCCTGAGCAGTGAACCATAGGGGTGAAGTTCCTAAGAAGGGATAGGCTGTTAGAGTTTTCTGGACAAAGTGCTCAGGACAGCCAGCTGATTTCTACCGCAAGCTAACAACGCTACCGTGAATATATACCGTATTTTTCGGACTATAAGACGCACCGGACCATAAGACGCACCTAGGTTTTAGAGGAGGGAAATAGGGGAAAAAAAATTTTCCTTTTTCCCTCCTCTAAAACCAAGGTGCTCCGGTGCGTCCTGTCCAAATCCCTCCCTCCAAGTTCAGGATCGCCCTCCCCCCAGCCCTGTCACCACTTCTCCCTACTCACGTCACGCGATCTTCCCTGGTGGTCTAGTGACGTTGGGCAGGAAAGAGCCCCCTCTTTCCTGCCCAGCGCGCTCTCCGTCCTCCTGTATGCTGCCTGACGGTCTCGGCGAGATTCAAAATGGCCACCGAGAATTGAAGTCTCGGCGGCCATTTTGAATCTCGACGAGACTGTCAGGCAGCATACAGGAGGACGGAGAGCAGCGCGCTGGGCAGGAAAGAGGGGCTCTTTCCTGCCCAGACGTCACTAGACCACCAGGGAAGATCGCGAGCCCGTGAGTAGGAAGAAGTGGTGACAGGGCCGGGGGGGCGATCCCGAACTTGGAGGGAGGGAAATCTCTACCTTCGGACTATAAGACGCACCCCCCATTTTCCTCCCAAATTTGGGGGGGAAAAAAGTGCGTCTTATAGTCCGAAAAATACGGTACTCTTAATTTAAGCTCCTAAGGGGTGTAATACGAGCTACAGTTAAGACATGCTATTTTACCACTAACTAGTACTATTTTAGTATCGATCCTATTTTATGCAATGAGACCCTGGGGGGAAGTAATCAACATGGGGGTATCATTAAGACATGTAACAATAGCTTACACTGATAACTTCCCCCCTTAATGATAGCCCATGTTGATAACTTTCCCCCCTACATTTCCAACATGCCTAGATTTAGACAAATTTACAGCTGAAAATCTGAGGGGCCAATGCTCAAAGGTTGTCGTTAACAGCCATGTGCATTTATAGCCACGGCTGAACATATCAAACAAGGAATAGCAATTGATGCTCAAAGGAAATCACAATCAAATGAGATGCGTGGAAAGTCTGCATGAAGTTCAGTAGGGAGAGCACCTGGCACATGCGCAGAAAAGTTGCACGGTAAACGTCAATGTTCTGTGCATACCCAGGCCAGAGGAACAGGGAAGGGGGGGGGGAACAAGTGCAGTATGTGCTCCATTACAATGCTCCATTACACAGAAAAAAAGTGGAAATAAAATAAAATACAAAACAAGAGAAAATAAAAAGAGAACCTGACTTGAAAAATAAGAATAACTGCTTTTTATTTTCAACAAGTGCCATAAAAGTGTGCGTCATATGCGCACATTCATGGATGATTCTTGTTGGTTATTTTTTTTGTTGTTGTCTTTTTATTGTTTTTTTTGTTGTTGTGTGTTGTTGTATTTTGTGTTCGGCAACCAGAACACTTTTCTTTTTTAATGTTACAGGTGGAACATACATGCACATGATACACACATGAAAAGTGCAGATAATATTAAAAAATGCAGACCACCAAGAAGCTGCCCTTTCACAAGCAACGCCAACTCAGACCTGCTAGAATATTTTGAACATTACAGGTAGGCACTCTCTTCTGTGCATTGCATGGAATGCTCTTTTTTACATTTGCAACTCGTTTTTGGACGCTGCTTTTATGAACAGTAAAAGCAGTGCCAAAACCCTTTGAGGGTTAAGAGCACAATAATGTACATGCAAAACCAGCTGAGAAACCTGTCAAAACAGTACACTACAAGCCCTGTGAGCTTTGAGTATCGGCCCCTGAGTGTCTAGGTTTGGCTGAAAATTTGTCTGTGTCCAAGTGGATGTGTTTAAAAGCTCGGTCCTGGCCAAATTTGGCCTGATTTGTGTTCAGTGAATTTCAAGCATTGTTTGGTTTCAGCTTACCTGAATAATTTCACTGAAGTGATAAGGCAGGATATCTCCTGGGGAGTTGCTTAATAATTTGATTTTGTTGTTGAGGATGCTGTTCAGTTTGCGTCTTATATCCTCCTGAACACATAAGAAAAGCACATTAGATATTTTAGTATGGCTTTTTTTTTTTATCTAATAGGGCCAAGAGTCTGTGGTGTTAGTGAGGCAAATTGGAATTATTATTATTATTATTATTTATTGCATTTGTATCCCACATTTGCAGGCTCAATGTGGCTTACATAGATTTGTAAACATTGTCATTTCAGGATATCAGATACAGTTAGTAATGTATGACTGATCAACAGAAAATCCAGTGCAATTCTATGTAACACTCAAAGAAACGACCTCTATGAAGCTTCCCTGATCCCAGATTCTATGACCGTTCATGTCATAATTTTTGTTTTGTTTTCAATGACTAAGGGGCCCTTTTACTTTTTTTTCCGAGTAATGGAGCACATACTGCGCTTGTTTGACCCCCCTCCCTTTACTAAGCCACGGCTAACCAGGTGGACTGGGTGGGCACAGGCCTCGCATTTCCTCTCCACCCGCTACCACCCCCCGTCAGCCCACCCGCCTGCCGCCACCGCATTTCCCCTCCACCCACTACCCCCCCCCCCCCCCCGACAGCCCCCTGCACATGGTCAGTTCTGGTCATTTTTACTGACCTGAAGCGCCATTCTCCCTCCAGCACCGGCGATTCCCATAGCCAGCCTTCTGCCAGCGCGCGTCGTCGGAGCCTCTTCTCAGGTGCGTCCCGCCTACTCTGCAACTTCCTGCTTTCCGCAAAGCTGGGACGCAGGAAATTGCAGAGTTTATTTTTGGCTGGTTCAAACTTAACCAGCCAAACTGATACTCAACACTAGCCGGTAAGTTTGAGCCAGCGAAAAACAGGCCTGCTTTTAACGCAGCCAAACATGGCCATCAAACGTGCGCTGAAACTCGGCGGATAGGCCGGATATATAGCATGATTTAACTGGCTAGCCACTAGCCACTAACTACGAATTTTCAGCAGGTCATGGCCAGCTAGCTATGTTTAAAGTTTTAATATACACTATGTCCTGCTGAAAATTCACAGATAGCCTGGTCACAGGGCAAGTGCCAATCCTGGCCAGTTAAATGCTTTTGAATATCTGGGGGTATAAGCAGTGGTGTTCCTTGGTCGACTGCCACCCATGGAAGATCACCGCTGAACCCCCCCCCCCCCCTCCCCGGGTGCATCAGCTCCAAGCCCCTTCCCCCGGGTGCATTCTTCTTACCAGCTGGGGTGCTGGGAGCCGCTGGTTCCCTGCTCCCTCTGCCGTCACTTCCTGTTCCAGGGCAGGGAACTGGTAGAGACGACAGCTATGCGGCTGCTCCTTACACTCCTCCTGCAGCGTGCACCCGGGGCTGACCTCTCCCACCTCCCGCCCTCGTTATGCACCTGGGTATAAGTTGTGCACATTGCATGGTGTTCTTAGGTGAAACTAGGGTTACCATATGGCTCCAGAAAAAAAAGAGGACAGATTGAGCCAGTCCGGATTTTACATCCATTGAAAGCAATGGAAGTAAAACCTGGACTGGCTGAACATGTGTCCGTTAACACCTGCCACTGACCTGATGTAAATGATCACATCTTAATTTATCGTCATCCTTAAGTGGATAATCCACATACCAAACAGCTCGTTTGAAAAGAAAGGGTAAAAGCCTCAGAGGTCCGTGGTAATACAGCGGACCAGTCTACGGAACGCTCCCCTTGTGCTCTGTAAAAGCTCTCATGGGGCTCTTCCCAGTAGACCTCAATCTATCGTTGGCAAAAACCCCTCGCCTCCAAATTTATTCTTCAGCCAAACAATTGTTTTCATTATGTTTTATTTTTATTTCCTGTTACCTTTATATGTAAAACATTAAACGTGCAGCACACTTATCTGTACCCAACGAGGCCCGTCTCACCCTCAGGCTTTCTCAGGGATATAGTGCTTTAACTAAAGTTCGCCATTTTCTTTCCGGGTTCATCTAAATTTAGGCACACCAATACAGGTTTACGCCAGTATTCTATACCAGAATCGAGATGCATAGATGCCTATATAGAGTATGTGCTCCCTGCCCAGCCTTGGAGTGCCTAAATAGAGACACCTTGTTATACAATAACCCCCATGTTTAAACCGCAACTCTGCCCAAACTCTGCCCCCCGTATCTGCACATGGGTCACATAAAAGTCTGCACCTTCTTGGCACTGCGTCTACTTTTACATGAGTAACTCCTAGGTAATTTTTTTTTAAATCCTTATATCGGGTTAAATGGACTTTACAATGAAAAAATCCTTTATCAAACTACCCTCACTGTACCAACTTTGCTTTCTGCCAATAAAGTTTGTAAAATAAAAGGACTTGAACAAAAAACTTTTTTGTCCACGGATACAGCAACATGTCACACTAGGAGAAGGGGACACTGTTTGCATTGCAGTATTGGGGCCCACACCCACCACAGCCTCAACCAGGAAATGCCCCGCCGATATTCAGCGCTATTTAACCATTCGGAAACAGCTGCTGGCTAGTTAAATCGTGCTTTTGCGGCTAACCATGAATATTCAGCTGGAGATAGCCAATTATCTCCCATTGAATATTCACAGTTAGCACTTTCTGCTACACCAGTTATGTCATGCAAATTATCTGGTTAGGTGCGTTTATTCAGTGCCAGACTGTGTAAGATCAGCGGTTAAATCGGACCGCATAAATAGAAGTCCTATCTTTAAATTGCAGCTTCCAAATTATGAACTCATGGGCAGACGCTTTCCAACTAAAGCTGAAAACAGAAAAGACACAAGGCCTAATGTTAGCATCGCAATATAACAAATCAACTATCCCAACATAAACACGCCAAACCATACTCTCCCTGTTGCGGACACCCTGAAACTCCTAGGCGTAACAATTGATCGCAATCTTAATCTAGACTGCCATGTAAAAAATGTCATAAAGAAAATGTTCTATGCAATGTGGAGGCTCAGAAGAGTAAGATCTTTCTTCCCAAGGGAGACATTTCGCGTATTGGTGCAATCGTTGGTTCTGAGCCTTTGGACTACTGCAATTCCTTATACGCGGGATGCAAGGCACAAACCATCAAGAAACTCCAGACAGCCCAGAACACCGCAGCCAGATTAATATTCGGCAAGGCGAAATATGAAAGTGCCAGACCCCTTAGAAAAATGCATTGGCTCCCACTGAAGGACCGTATTGCATTCAAGATTGAACCTTGGTCCATAAAATCATTTATGGAGATGCCCCATCATACATGTCAGACCTAATTGACTTACCAGAGTGAAACAATAAACGTTCATCACGCACCTGCTTAAACCTTCATTATCCCAATTGCAGAGGACTTAAATACAAGTCTGTACATACATCCAGTTTCTCATACCCCTGCACGCAACTATGGAATGAATTGCCGATTGCCATAAAAACAACACACGACCTGACAACCTTCCGAAAGTTATTAAACACTACTTATTCATAAAGCGTACAATAAAGATTCCCCATAACGATCTGACTTCCTAATTATTCCAATCACAACTATTAAGGAACCCTCCTATCTGTCCATCCTAATTACATCCTCACGACTGAATATTATATCTTGTCCTGATATCATTATGTTATGTTATGTTGATCTTTCAATCCACTTCCAATCCAATATGATTTACTTATGCACTCTTATTTGTAAGAACTGTAAAATTATTATTCCGTTATATGATTGCTTTGATATTCTATGTACTTATCTGTGGAGGATGGCCAAGTGGTTAGGGTGGTGGGCTTTGGTCCTGAGGAACTGAATTCAATTCCCACTTCAGGCACAGGCAGCTCCTTGTGACTCTGGGCAAGTCATTTAACCCTCCATTGCCCCATGTAAGCCGCATTGAGCCTGCCATGAGTGGGAAAGCGCAGGGTACAAATGTAACAAATAGATACTATTGGAGATTCTACATGGAATGTTGCTATTCCACTAGCAACATTCCATGTAGAAGGCTGCGCAGGCTTCTGTTTCTGTGAGTCTGACGTCCTGCACGTGCAGGACGTCAGACTCACAGAAGCAGAAGCCTGCGCGGCCACATTGGTGATCTGTAAGGGCCGACTTCTACATGGAATGTTGCTAGTGGAGGAGTAGCCTAGTGGTTAGTGCAGTGGACTTTGATCCTGGGGAACTGAGGAACTGAGTTTGATTCCCACTTCAGGCACAGGCAGCTCCTTGTGACTCTGGGCAAGTCATTTAACCCTCCATTGCCCCATGTAAGCCGCATTGAGCCTGCCATGAGTGGGAAAGCGCAGGGTACAAATGTAACAAAATAGATACTATTGGAGATTCTACATGGAATGTTGCTATTCCACTAGCAACATTCCATGTAGAAGGCTGCGCAGGCTTCTGTTTCTGTGAGTCTGACGTCCTGCACGTGCAGGACGTCAGACTCACAGAAGCAGAAGCCTGCGCGGCCACATTGGTGATCTGTAAGGGCCGACTTCTACATGGAATGTTGCTAGTGGAGGAGTAGCCTAGTGGTTAGTGCAGTGGACTTTGATCCTGGGGAACTGAGGAACTGAGTTTGATTCCCACTTCAGGCACAGGCAGCTCCTTGTGACTCTGGGCAAGTCACTTAACCCTCCATTGCCCCATGTAAGCCGCATTGAGCCTGCCATGAGTGGGAAACGTGTGGGGTACAAATGTAGCAAAAATCAAATAGATACTATTGGAGATTCTACATGGAATGTTGCTACTATTGGAGATTCTACATGGAATGGTGCTACTTGGAGATTCTACATGAAATGTTGCTATTCCACTAGCAACATTCCATGTAGAAGGCTGCGCAGGCTTCTGTTTCTGTGAGTCTGACGTCCTGCACATACGTGCAGGACGTCAGACTCACAGAAGCAGAAGCCTGCGCGGCCACATTGGTGATCTGTAAGGGCCGACTTCTACATGGAATGTTGCTAGTGGAGGAGTAGCAGTGGTTAGTGCAGTGGACTTTGATCCTGGGGAACTGAGGAACTGAGTTTGATTCCCACTTCAGGCACAGGCAGCTCCTTGTGACTCTGGGCAAGTCACTTAACCCTCCATTGCCCCATGTAAGCCGCATTGAGCCTGCCATGAGTGGGAAACGTGTGGGGTACAAATGTAGCAAAAATCAAATAGATACTATTGGAGATTCTACATGGAATGTTACTATTGGAGATTCTACATGGAATGTTGCTATTCCACTAGCAACATTCCATGTAGAAGGCTGCGCAGGCTTCTGTTTCTGTGAGTCTGACGTCCTGCACGTGCAGGACGTCAGACTCACAGAAGCAAAGCCTGCGCGGCCACATTGGTGATCTGTAAGGGCCGACTTCTACATGGAATGTTGCTAGTGGAGGAGTGCCTAGTGTTAGGGTGGTGGACTTTGATCCTGGGGAACTGAGGAACTGAGTTCGATTCCCACTTCAGGCACAGGCAGCTCCTTGTGACTCTGGGCAAGTCACTTAACCCTCCATTGCCCCATGTTAGCCGCATTGAGCCTGCCATGAGTGGGAAAGCGCGGGTACAAATGTAATAAAAAAATATCTATATTTTGAAATTCTTATCCTATAAGTGTACATGTTGCTGTAACATTTTGTGAGCCACATTGAGCCTGCAAATAGGTGGGAAAATGTGGGATACAAGTGCAACAAATAAAAATAATAATAATGCTATAACTTAACCGGTCAGCTGCTGAATATCGCTTAACCAGTTAAGTATTTAGAGGCCAAAATACCCCCCCCCCCCATATTCTATGCCGGTCACTGGAAATGGCCCAGAATTAAATTTCTGGGTTTGACACTGGTGGCAGGAGGTCAAAGCGCTGCCCACCGCCGTTGAATATCGGCTTTATTTATTTATTTGTTACATTTATCCCACATTTTCCCACCTATTTGTAGGCTCAATGTGGCTTACATAGTACCGGAGAGGCATTCGCCGACTCCGGTATGAACAAATACAAAGTGATGTTGTGGTAAAATAAGGCTCATGTGGAACAGACACGAGGGAATCGTAGAGCGAAGAGTTATTATGTCCATTACATGCTTTGGTTTCGTTGTGTTGCAGAGTTCAGACATTTAAGTTGGATCGGTGGGGTATGCCTTTTAAAACAGGTAGTTTTTAGAGATTTCCGGAAGTTTAGGTGGTCTACGTTGTTTTCACGGCTTTTGGTAGTGCGTTCCACAGTTGTGTGCTTATGTAGGAAAACTGGATGCATATGTTGATTTATACTTAAGTCCTTTGCAGCTTGGGTAGTGGAGATTTAGATATGTTCGTGTTGATCCAGATATGTTTCTGGTTCGTAGGTCTATGAGGCTTGTCATGTATCCCAGGGCTTCGCCGAAGATAATTTTATGAACCAAGGTGCAAATTTTGAAAGCAATACGTTCTTTAATTAGGAGCCAGTGCAGGTTTTCACGGAGGAGTTTTGCGCTTCCAAATTGCGTTTTTCCAAATATAAGCCTGGCTGCCATGATTTGAGCGGTCTGAAGTTTCTTTAAGGTTTGTTCTTTGCAACCCGCATAAATTCCATTGCAGTAGTCTACGTGGCTTAGTACCATTGATTGTATCAAGTTGTGAAATGTTTCCCTCAGGAAGAATAGTTTCACGCGTTTGAGTTTCCACATTGAGTGGAACATTTTCTTTGTTGTGGATTTCACTTGGCTCTCTAGTGTGAGCTTTCAGAGTCCCTCTCTTTTTCACCGGAAAGTATGAGGGGTCTTTTTACTAAGGTGTGCTGAAGAATGGCCTGCGGTAGTGAAGGTGTGTGTTTTTGGCTGCGCACAGGATCATTTCTCAGTGCACCTGTAAAAAATGCTTTTTGGGTCTGAGACCTTACCACCAGCCATTGATGTAGCAGTAAAATGTCCTGCGTTAACCAGGCAGGATAGTCAACACGTGTCCAAATGCCGATTACTGCCCGCGTGCCAGAAAATAAAAATATTTTTGATGCGCGTCAAAAATGAAATTACCGCCCGGGCCACGTGGTAGCTGGGTGGTAACTCGGAATTGGTGCGCATTGGGTGCGCATAGACTCTTACGCGGCTTAGTAAAGGACCCCTGAGTATCTTCTAGGTTCCTTAGTCTGCAAAGCTTTCTCCCTTTTCACTTAATTTTGTCTTGAGTTTCAAAGTTCTTTAAAGCGTGGTCTTTTTTCATTCAAAAAGCCACTGAAAATCTGTATGTCATCTTCACAAAATATTCTGGCTTGGCATCATATTACAATGTTGATAGAAAGAATGTGGGTCAGCAAACGGTTTTCTAGAGATAAGAGTTTAATAGCAGCTGACATGAAGTAGACAGAAATGAAAGAGCAGTGGCATAGCTAGATGGGGCACAGGGGGCGCGGTCACTCCCCTAAACATCTTTTAGAAAAAATGGTGCCTATGCACCAGCGGCACCTGTTTTTTTGTTTGTTACATTTGTACCCCGCGTTTTCCCACTCATGGCGGGCTCAATGCGGCTTACATGGGGCATAGAGGGTAAGTGACTTGCCCAGAGTCACAAGGAGCTGCCTGTGCCTGAAGTGGGAATGGAACTCAGTTCCTCAGTTCCCCAGGACCAAAGTCCACCACCCTAACCACTAGGCCACTCCTCCACTAGCAACATTCCATGTAGAAGTCGGCCCTTGCAGATCACCAATGTGGCCGCGCAGGCTTCTGCTTCTGTGAGTCTGACGTCAGACTCACAGAAACAGAAGCCTGCGCAGCCTTCTACATGGAATGTTCCATGTAGAATCTCCAGTAGTATCTATTTTATTTTTGTTACATTTGTATCCCGCGCTTTCCCACTCATGGCAGGCTCAATGCGGCTTACATGGGACAATGGAGGGTTAAGTGACTTGCCCAGAGTCACAAGGAGCTGCCTGTGCCTGAAGTGGGAATCGAACCCAGTTCCCCAGGACCAAAGTCTACCACCCTAACCACTAGGCCACTCCTCCACTGTTGCTACTATTTGAGATTCTACATGGAATGTTGCTATTCCACTAGCAACATTCCATGTAGAAGTCGGCCCTTGCGGATCACCAATGTGGCCGCGCAGGCTTCTACATGGAATGTTCCATGTAGAATCTCCAGTAGTATCTATTTTATTTTTGTTACATTTGTATCCCGCGTTTTCCCACTCATGGCAGGCTCAATGCGGCTTACATGGGCAATGGAGGGTTAAGTGACTTGCCCAGAGTCACAAGGAGCTGCCTGTGCCTGAAGTGGGAATCGAACTCAGTTCCTCAGTTCCCCAGGACCAAAGTCCACCACCCTAACCACTAGGCCACTCCTCTAACTTTCCCTCTCTGCCGCTGCGCTGCCTTTTGAGTCTGCACTCTGCAGCAGCCTGGAGGAACCGCGAGTATCCCTTCCCTGCCTCTCACTGACTGGGTGACATACAAGCGGACAAAACCCCGCCTTCATGTTGAGAGTTGAACTCCTTGCCTATAGTGTTGATTGACAGATAGGGTCGGGATTAGTGAAGACTGCTCGCGATGTCATGGCGCAATCCTCCACCCACCTTGTGAAGCGCCCTGCTGCCTCTCTGCCAATTTCCCTCCACGCTCATCCCCCAAAGATGTAACTTCCTGTTTGGGAGGAATCACGTGGAGGACGGAAACCGGCAGATGCACAAGTGGCGCGCTTAGGGCTATGGCCCCGCACGCAGTTTCATTTTTGTTGCAGCCAAGTTGAGGAGGCAACCACGTGAACAAGGAGGTCGACCGTCGAACTCAAACATTGAAAGGCAAGCCACCACTGTAGCCGTCTTTTACCTTTTGCCTGTAGTACTGTCTCTCTCCCTTTCCTCCGCTCCCCGCAGCCGTTAACTCAAAGCAAGCAAATCTAGGAGGAGCTGCTGTATCACCGTTGTTGATTTTAATTGTTGGTAGCATTTTTATTTGATCTTCTTTTCTTATATTTTTAAGCATGCCGGCTTGTGCAGCATAGGGATGTGTATACACAGGAAGTTTTGGTTTCATGGGTTAGAGTACTGCTTTCTTCTAAATCGTGTCATTTGGAGGGGCTGGACTCCCTGTATTCATGTAGAGATGTTTTCAGGTGCTTAACAATCAGACTTACTATTTAGTATAATTAAAAAAAACATTAATTAGGTTGAAACCTGGAGTATTTAATATCTTTTTTTCCTGTGCCTACATCAAAAGATTATGGCATGTGGGAACTTGCTCCTTTTGTTTGTGGATTGCAGTGGTATATTATATCAATTACTGGAACTTGCTTGAAACAATATAATATATATTTATGGTATATTATAAAAATGCACTTGCCGTTTTTATTACTACTATATTTCATGGAGAGGTATTGAATAATGAGGGAGGGTGTCCTTAATGCAGAAGTTCTGGTCAGCCAGTCTAAATGTGGTAACATTGTCATGTTCAGTACACTATTAGCCACCAAGTTAAAATGAAGTTAATTATATTCAGTGGAAAATAAATCTGTTGGCTCAGGCTGCTTACTACTGAATATTTCATCATTGTTTCATTATTGCTACTAAGTATTACATATTAAGGGTATTTGCTTTAAATTTTGTTTTATAGTCCTTACATGCAAAGGTGAATGAATCCTAAGGGCAGTTGAACAATTAGGTATAAACTGTTGTTTCTTTACTTGTTTTGGACTGCTTTGGACCCTGCTGATCTGTACATCTGTCTAGAATTTTAGAAGATGGAAATGAGAAAATAAAAAGTTTTGGATGTACTCTGTAGAAGTTGCACAGTACATAAGAGATTTTTCTCAGACCTGTTTTTATTGATTAAAGAATAAAAAAATTTAAAAAAAGTGGCAAAAAGAGATCTATTAAAAGATATAAAATTGGGAAGGTATTTTGCCAATAATGGAGAAGATCATTTGATCAAGTTAGCTCTTTAAATCTGTATGATTTTGAGATCTTTGAGGCTTTTTTCCTTCCTTTTATAATATCTGGATATTAGTAACATTTTCATGCTGTGGATTTTGTAATGTTTTTCTGTTCTAGCTAAGTTGTTGTTTTGCAATGTGTGTATAGATGCCTGTTCTGGTGTGTGCATGTGATAATATTTGAATAATTGTCTATACTTATAGCTATGATTTCAGGACAAGCGGCATCACTAAAGTTTTAAATTCCAGGTAGTATATATTCTAATTTCAACTTTGTCAAATGTTTCAGACATGTCTATGTACTTGCTTCCATGATATAACTGAATTCTATGGTGATGGCACAAGGAAAACTAGCTCAAAATAACCTGTTCCTTAGCTGGGCCCTAGTATTACCATATTGAAAATGGACCATACCATGCCTCTGTGGTTATGCTCCACTAATAAGTTAAACAATTAACTGACTTTCTTGAAAGGATTATATACACTTTGGATGCATGACTAGGGATACAAACACACTTATTTATTCAATCACAATTCCTCATGTACAGCCACAAAACAACCTTTTAGGGTGATAGTGTTCACAATCAATTCCTTTAATTATTGACCAGATAGAGAGAAGAGTTTTCATTTTTGGCACAGTATATGTCATCACAGGAACAAAATATAAGAAAACCAATGGACTGCATTGGGGACTTACAGCCTGTTATGTTTAAACAGAAGAAATCTGCATGAAACAAAATATTTATTTTTTTTGACTTATAAAAACACTTGTACCTGAAACTTGTCTCAAATAGAATAATCTATTGAGTATCTACAATGTAAAAACTTCTACAAAACAGATGAAGTGAAGATGTGATTCCATATGTCCCAATGAAAGAGTTTAATTTAATTTTACTTCCATTTAAATTCAATATATTCCATCTTTATAACACCAGCTCTGGAACTCTTTGCTGGAGGATGTGGTAACAGCGGTTAGCGTTCTAGGTTTAAAAAAGGTTTGGACAAGTTCCTTCAGGGAAAGTCCATAGTGTGCTATTGAACCAGACATGGGAAGCAACTGCTTGCCCTGGGATTTATAGTATGGAGTGTTGCCACAATTTGGGTTTCTGCAGGTACTTATGATCTGTCTTGGCCACTGTTGGAAACAGGATACTGGGCTACATGGACCATTGGTCTGACCCAATCTGGCTACTATTATGTTCTAAGTCAGCAGTTCAGGAAGAAAAATACAGCTATTTGATAGTGGGGACATAAAATGAAAGATCAATGCCAGTGAGATGTAAGAGAAAGGAAGAAGTGGAAAGGCCAACCTGGAAAAGAATTTGGAAGACTGACTCATGGAACGTGGAAAAAAAAAGACTGGGACCAGCCCAATTAGAAAATTAAATTCCCAGACAACAAAGGTAGAAAAGAAAAAAATATTTTTATGTAATACTTTGTAAGGACTGAGATGTACCTGCTTTGTAAAATGTACATTTTTTCATTTTTTCTATTTTATTTTGCAAAGTACAGGAGAAAATGCATTCTGTTTCTCTTTTACCAGTATTGCACTGAGTCTGGCTTTCTTGGGCAGAGTGGAGGGGTCTCTATTTCAATTTCTGTTTGTATGTTTTTTTGTTGTGGCTCCGTATTCTGTATTAGATGAGGTCTGTCCATGTTTTGCATATGCTACTGAGATGAAGGATTCTGCTTTCATGTAGTGTCTATGTAGGAATGTGTAACAGTGCAGCTTGTTCCAGTTTCCCAACAGTAGGTATTCACGAGAAAAGTGATTTTCTACTCCTCACTATAATCATTTTACCTGTATGACATTGATTAGCTTTTCCTCAGTTGTAGATATCCAGTCACTGTACGCAGTATCTGTGGGCCCAAGCTTTTCTCCCATTGCCCAGGGTTTCTTTCTGTTCTTTGCTGCTGTCTCATAATCCGAAGGGTGCTACAGGACAGTCAGAGGATTAAAGAAAAAATCAGTACTGTTTCCTTATTCCTATTCATTTGAAAATATACAGTTATGTGCAAAATTACAGGTACCTGGGGCCGACTCCACACGGTAAGCAAAGTAAGCATGGCGGGGGAGGGGCACCAAGATCTGCCGTAAGCACTGCTATTCCATCATGTCTGTCTGTCCTGTCTGCATATGCAGCTTGACTTTTCAACTTTAAGTTTATTTAGGTTCATTGCTCCAGGTACAAAATACGTGCCTGCATATAATATGCAGTGCATTTTTTCTAGCATAAAAGGTGCCAGTACTCAAATGCTAGGCCACCCTACGGGGTGAGGTGATCACTGAGGGACCCACCCCACAATAGCCAGGCCCCCTGCAAGCAATCACAGAAACTATGACAAGGCAGAATTGGTGTGTAGAGCCTGGAGCTCTTTCATTAAAGCTTGGGGTCCAAAGGTCAATTTTAGCAGACAATGGAAAAGGTGCCGGTACTCAGTACCCCCTCAAAAAAAAGCCCTGATAATATGTAAACTGCTTTGAATGTAACCACAGAAAGACACTATAGCAAGTCCCTTTCCTTTTCCCCCTTATCAGACATCCTTGATTTTCTGAGATGGTCCTTGATTTAAGAGCTGTGTCCCTTTCTCCATCCTGTATGACAACCTTCTCTACCCAATTTTAGTAATGGGGACAGAGGTGACATATTGTACTTTCAAATGAGTTTAGTATTGTCTTGCCTGCCTCCCCCCCCCCCCCCCCACACACACATACATTGTTCAGCATCTCCCTCTTGCCACCAACCCCCTGGGGTCAGCCCCTCCCCTCAAACCTCCCTTTGCAACCCCTTCCCTTTGGTTTTAGCATCACTGAGTACAGCTGTGTGATATGGAACCTCCACTCATGCATGCTTTGTATCTCTTCCAGGCCCTGCCTCCTCTGATGTATACTTCCTGTTCTGAAAAACAGCGGTGACTGTCAAATGAAGAGGCAATGTGGCTAAGAAGTTCATTCCAACATCATCTTTATTTATAAACACTGACCCAACACAGCCGTGTTTCGGCATGTATAGCCTGCATCGGAGTATTTTGCCAGAATCCTATTTGCAAGTGCAACGTAGGCATAGGAGACAACTTTTCAAAATGATTGGGGGTGCTGAACACAACCCAATATTCTCCCTCCGCCTGCCACCACAAAAATAGCAATTCTTAGACTGCATTCAAAGATAACATGAGGCTCCATTTCCCGAACTTTAGCTTTCACACCATTCTCGAGACATTACTATACCATCAAAGCACTGTTCCCTACACATTTTAAAATCCAAATCACACTTTTTAAAGACATCTTTACACTATACAAAAACCTGAGCACAAACACTCAGAACTTCTGTGTGCTGGTAGAGGGACTCAACCTGTTGGTCTAGACTGCTCTAGCAGGACTCAAAGGAATAGAACAAATACTTTGTACAACTCAAATTCTTTTTTGGTATTGTTAATTCAATGATCTGTTAGCCACATTGAACCTGATCTGTTTGGGAAAATGTGGGATAGAAATAAGAAATAAATAAATAAACCTTACCATATCATAATAGTACTAACTTCCAGGACATGAAAAGCTACAACCTGATGTATGAAAAGGCAGCACTGTAGAAACTACACTGGGGCTTAAAACACCAATACACTACCTAGTGGAAAAACAAATCAAAATAAGATCTGTACGCAGATACCACATGCTAGCAGAATACCACACTGTGGTCACACAAGAAAAACACATGACACAACAAATGTATCACAAGGGACCAGAGATAAACGCAAAAAAACTGAACTGAAAACTTCAAGAAGTCAGACTCGGTATACAACAATACTAGAGAAATGTACACTAAAATGCAAAACATCAGAAATGTGCATTTCCAAAAGCCGATGTATTCCAATTAATAAATTCAGAATAAAATACTTTGTTCTACCTTTGTTGTCTGAGCATTTTATTTTTGGTCCCAGTGTCCCTTTTCTGCATCTGTTTCTTTTCTGTCCATTTGACATTTCTTCTTGCTCCAGGTCTACCATCCTCCTCCTGCATCCTTATCCATCCTAACAACTCCCCTCTGTGTCCCTGTCCTTTTCCTCCATTTTCAGCATATGCCCTCTCAGTGTCCTGATCCAACCCTTATATTCAGCGTTTCCCCTTTGTGTGTCTTGCCCTATCCTGCATTTCCCCCTCCGTGTCCCTGTCTCTATCCCTCCTCCTCCCCCTGTGATCAGCATTACTCCTCTGTGTCTGTGTCCCTGCTCTCCCCCCCCCCCCCCCCATCCAGCATTACCTGTGTTCCTATCCCTTCTCTCTCCATGCCCAGCATGTCTTCTGCCTCCCTGTCCCTCCCCTCTCTCTTCCCCCTGGGGCCAGAATCTCTCCCTGTAGCTTCCCACCCACACCCAGTGTCTCTCTCCCTCTCTTCCATCCAGCATTTTCTTTCCCTATTTCTTCTCCCCCCCCCCCCCCCACTGTCTCTCTCTATTCCTCCCCCCTCAAGTTGATCCAGCATCTATCCCTCTCCACTTTCCGTCCAGCGCCTCTTCCTGTCTGTCTGTCCATCCCTCCCTCCCCTTCCCTCCCCTCTCCCCTTTCCTGATCCAGCAGAGCAGCACCTCTGTCTCCCTCCCTCTGAACCCTGCAGGTCCATTGTTTCTCCCCTTTATCGTCTCTCCCCCCCCCCCCCCCCCCCAGGCTCACTGGTGCTGCTAACTACCTTGATCGCTGCTGTCGGTAGAGATACCACAGTGATTGAAAAGTGCTGCCTCGAGATCTTAATCTTCCCTGTGATGAGTCCTGCCCTCGCGGAACAGGAAGTTGCATCAGAGGAGGCAGGACGCATCATAGGGAAGACCAAGATCCTTTTAATCACCAGCGATCAATGTAGTTAGCAGCACTAGTGAGCCGCGGGAGCGGGAGAGTTGCCAGCAGCGGACACTGCATAAACTAACTATCGGGAGTCATCTGGTGGAGCAATATACTTGCCTCTGTGCCACCTCAAAATATTGCAGGTGCTCGAGAACCCACAAAGTTGGCATCTATGAATGTTGGAACTTGGTCATGACTTTAGATGAGATGCTGAAACTGGAAATTCCAGACACTGAACAAATGAATGGACTTCTCCAGTACTGACCTCTTAGCTTGTACTTCCTGAAAACAAGGCACTCAGGCTTTCAAGTTCAGGCTTTCCTCCATCAACAAGCAGTGGATCCTTTTTCTCTCCCTTCCCCCCCCCCACCACTACTACTACTATTTACTACTACTATTTAGCATTACTATAGCGCTACAAGGCGTACGCAGCGCTGCACAACATAGAAGAAAGACAGTCCCTGCTCAAAGAGCTTACAATCTAATAGACAAAAAATAAATAAAGTAAGCAAATCAAATCAATTAATGTGAACGGGAAAGAGAGGAGGGTAGGTGGAGGCGAGTGGTTACAAGTGGTTACGAGTCAAAAGCAATGTTAAAGAGGTGGGCTTTCTGTCTAGATTTAAAGGTGGCCAAGGATGGGGCAAGACGTAGGGGCTCAGGAAGTTTATTCCAGGCGTAGGTGCAGCAAGACAGAAGGCGCGAAGTCTGGAGTTGGCAGTAGTGGAGAAGGGAAAAGATAAGAAGGATTTATCCATGGAGCGGAGTGCACGGGAAGGGGTGTAGGGATGGACGAGTGTGGAGAGATACTGGGAGCAGCTGAGTGAGAACATTTATAGGTTAGAGAAGAAGTTTGAACAGTGCGAAAACGGATAGGGAGCCAGTGAAGGGTCTTGAGGAGAGGGGTAGTATGACTAAAGCGACCCTGGCGGAAGATGAGACGGGCCAGAGTTTTGAACCGACTGGAGAGGGGAGAGGTGACTAAGTGGGAGGCCCAAGAAGCAGATTGCAGTAGTCTAGAACGAGAGGTGACAAGGGTGTGGATGAGGGTTTTGGTAGAGTGCTCGGAAAGAAAGGGCGGATTTATGGATGTTGTAAAGAAAGAAACGACAGGTCTTGGCGTCTGCTGGATATGAGCAGAGAAGGAGAGAGAAGAGTCAAAGATGACCCCAAGGTTTCGAGCTGAGAGACAGGGAGAATGAGAGAGCCATCAACAGAAATAGAAAACGGGGGGGAGCGGGGAGGTGGGTTTGGGGGGGAAATGAGAAGCTCGGTTTTGGTCATATTTAATTTCAGGTGGCGTTGAGACATCCAGACAACAATGTCAGACAAGCACGCTAAAACTTTGGTTTGGATGCAAGGTGAGATATCAGGGGTAGATTTGGGAGTCATCAGCATAGAGATGGTAGGTAAAGCCATGGGATGAGATTAATGAACCAAGGGAAGAAGTGTAGATAGAAAGAGGAGGGGACCAAGAACAGAACCCTGAGGTACGCCGACAGGCAGAGGGATAGAAGTAGAAGAGGATCCACCAGAGTGAACACTAAAGGTGCGGAGGGAGAGTAGGAAGAGAACCAGGAAAGGACAGAGCCCTGGAATCCAAGTGAGGACAGGGTATCGAGAAGTATGCTGTGATGGACAGTGTCAAAAGCAGTGGAAAGATCAAGAAGAATGAGGATGGAATATTGACCTCTGGATTTAGCCAGTAATAGGTCATTGGAGACTTTAGTAAGCGCAGTTTCGGTTGCGTGGAGAGGGCGAAAACCAGATTGTAGTGGGTCAAGAATAGCATGTGAGGAGAGAAAATCAAGGCAGCGGCGGTGAACAGCACGCTCAAGTAATTTGGAGAGAAAAGGAAGGAGGGAGATGGGTTGGTAATTAGAGGGACAAGTAGGGTCGAGTGAAGGCTTCTTAAGGAGAGTGTGACCACAGCATGTTTAAAGCAGCAGGGACAGTCGCAGTGGAAAGTGAGAGGTTGAGAATTTGACAGATAAAAGGAATAATAGCAGGAGAGATGGCATTAAGAAGGTGGGTGGGAATGGGATCAGAGGAACAGGTGGTACATTTTGAGGAAGAAAGGAGAAGTGTAGTTTCCTCAATAGTAACTTCAGGAAAGGAGGAAAGGGAATGAGGGGAAGGAGAGAGAGGGGAACGGACTAGTGGAGGGAGAGGTGGTGAGGTAGAGAAAGCAAGGTTTATCTTTTCAACCTTGTTGTGAAAGAATTCAGCAAGGGTCCCATATGCCCACCCATATGCCCTCCCTGGGCCTACCTTAGGAAGGCTTGGTGGTCTAGTGGCGTCTTCGGGGGAAAGAACATACCCCACCTCTTCTTGCCCTGTACAGCTGCTCCATCACAATGGCTGCCATGACTGCTGCGGAAGGACCCGGCAGCAATCTTGCGCCTGGAATCAGCATGGGGAGGGCCTGGAGAGGGGGAAGTGATCATGGGAGGGAGGGAACAGAAAGTTTCAAGTTTTGACCAAAAATGCACAGGCATTTTTGCCTAAAATCTGAAGCTGGATTTCAGTACAGTTTCAATGCCAAATCTATAACAAAAACTGTAAATCAATCAGCCTCTAAGTGAAGACTTCCACTGGAGATAGGGTGGTGGTGACTGTAGGATGCCAGAAACCCTGGCTCGATCTGTAAGCTTTAATGGATCCCTGAGTGAACAGAAGCTTACACAACCTACATTTGGTACAAAAATTAAACTCAAAACATCTTTCTGCAAATTTAATACATAATTATTTGCTGATTTTTACTCTCATGGATCTTCCTCCACCCCCATCCCCTTATCTGTTGGTGTTCCCCAGGGATCGGTCCTTGGACCCCTTCTCTTCTCAATCTACACCTCTTCCCTGGGCTCCCTGATCTCATCTCATGGTTTCCAGTATCATCTCTATGCTGATGACACCCAACTGTATCTCTCCACACCAGACATCACCACGGAGACCCAGGCAAAGGTATCGGCCTGCTTATCCGATATTGCTGCCTGGATGTCCAACCGCCACCTGAAACTGAACATGTCCAAGACCGAGCTTATCGTCTTTCCACCAAAACCCACTTCTCCTCTTCCTCTGCTTTCTATCTCAGTTGATAACACCCTTATCCTCCCCGTCTCATCTGCCCGCAACCTCGGAGTCATCTTTGACTCCTCTCTCTCCTTCTCTGCGCATATCCAGATAGCCAAGACCTGTCGCTTCTTCCTCTTTAACATCAGCAAAATTCACCCTTTCCTCTCTGA